>NC_135549.1:18182341-18497341 GCF_964340395.1 Glandiceps talaboti
AAAACAGTAAAATATTATTTTTACTAGACTTATAAATTCAGGCAAGGAACTAGTATATTCGCTATTTGGTGACTTCAGTGACGATGAGTTGGAATACAGAGGGTTAAAAACTGCCGTCAATCACAGTGGAAGTGCTGCAGAAATTCACAGAGTTGAGGAGATGTATTCACATATGGGCTCCCTAGTCTATTCAGCTTTTGGTATCCTAACCAATCTAATATTGGTTAATTTATGCATAGCTATGATGGCTGATACGTACGTCAGGATACAGGTGGGTGTTTTTTTATGGTGATGTCATTGGTTAAGTTTGCTATCCCATTCTTGATAAGTTTTGAATTTCTGTTTATGTCTATTTCTCATAATCATATCTATAATTTTATTATGGTACCATTTTTTTACATAATTATGTTATATTATATAAGACTTGGGGTTTTATTTGAATTGTCATATTTTCAAAAATTGTCTTATTTGAAATTGTTTAACTTTTCCTTACGCCCATCTCGTGATTTTCTAACAAGGTCGATCTCTGTTATGGTACGTCAATAAACATTTCAACACTTAAATTTAGCAATCGCCTGACGATTTACATATATATCCGTTGTGTCGAATTTTTCTTTGTGATTCAACTAAGTTTTTTTTTTTTAAATGGACGACTCAGTTTGGCGATAGGTGTAAGGTAGCAATTTGAAAATGGATCAATATCCAATATCCAATTGTCGGATTTTGTCGCCAATGCGTGGTTGTAATCATGTCAAACAGAGCTGTAGGTGATTAATTTCTTACAGCCAATCATGTAACTAGTCAAATGGCGTCAATGCTGACATTGTCATTCATAGAGATAGCAATATCGTTAGTGTTAATGGATATGAATTCTGATTGTATAACACATCAAATGTATTATTTCATTAGAGGAGTCGATGGTTTACACCTGCTCTAAATTGCCAATTCCATGCCCGCTTAATAGAGAAGTGTTGGACTTTGTCTTCGCGGTTCTCTTGTTATTAAACCTTCTGTCGTCCAATTGCTCCCAAAAATGAATCCTCGTTTTTTAAATAAGTGAATGGACTTTTTCAGAGAACAGCAACATTTCGTAAATTTTAACTAGCTCTCAGTAGATAAGTTGCCATATATACAACCACCGAGCAATGTACCTTGGGTGTCGGTCATTACATCGGTGACACCTGCAAGTCTTTCTATTAATTCGTGAGATAGTGATTGGATGTTTCAGGAAACGTCACTCGTACACTTCATCAGTGACTTCACACAAGACACTGAAGACAGCAAAATTAGTAAAACAATTAATCTATTTCGTTTTCACTCGCTGTAGGATAATATTGAAGTTGAGTGGAAGTATGAACGAACTAAGACATGGATAGAATACTGCCATGTGCCCACGCTACCACCACCTTTCAATATCATCCCATCAGTAAGCTGGCTACTTAGTTTAGTAAAGAAAGCACAATGGAAAAAAGTAACAGATAACGAAGACAGTAATGACCCGTGCAATGACAGTTGTCAGGTAGGTTGAGGTGATAATCGTAGCCCTGCCCTACCTGTCTAAGGAATTCGCTTCTTAGCGTTGTTTTTCTTCAGACGCCATAATCTACTGCTGTCTGTGTTCTCCACATTCAAACCCGGCTAGGACTGCACATCGTATTGTAATAAAGCGAGTACTAGTATCTATGTCGACGTCGTTGTAACATCCAGACCAGCTGTGGCTCAGACCACTATGAGAATATAGTACGAAAGATATCCAAAGTGGATTTCAAGACATCACCCCGGACAACTTTGACGCCTGTTTTTTTTTTTCCAATTGCTATGGTATACATAAGTCTCACTAGGACATAAACCTAAAGTTGGAAAAGATCTCCAAATTAAAATCAAAACATTCTTTGAGAATAACTTTAAAAAAATTAAAGATTTGTGTATTTTATTTTACCACAGGAACTTCTCTATCATAACGACTTTAACTTCGATATGTTTAACACTCGTTGTATTTTCCTTCATTAAATTTCAGATGTCGCCATCAAAAAGAAAGGAAAATGAAGAAGTAGGTCAAAAACAGAGAGGAGAATTGCACACCGATCCTGCTTTATTAACCATCATTATAGATATTGCGAGGCTATCAAAGTTCTCGCACTTTTAACAGTATCTACATCACACACCAATATGATTCTAAACCACTAGAAGCCTTAATGTTGTATTATCTATTAATTTGGTCATACACAACTCTTTAAAAGAAATATTTAAAAAAATACAATTTTGCAATTTAAAAAAAAATCTCTCGTTGCCTACATGCATAAATATTTCGAGCATTATCTCCTGCCACATTTTAATGTTCATATTTAATGTTTAATATATAGTACACACATTGACAACTCGTTTTACTTTCACTTACCAAAATACCCTCTAGTTATAAAGCTTTTAATGTGATCACATGGATGGATGACAAATGGGTAGTTATTTTAGAAAAACAACTTTACTTTGTTTTCCTACAACATATAAAAGTCCGTGTTTGTAACTCAATAACATTGTATTGTACAGACAATAGCAACACTTTTTAATCGTTTCTGTACCTGGCTCAGTCGCAAACACGGAATTAATCTAAGTTATTACATATTACAATGTAGAGAAACATGGTAGAGTCCATTCATCAATTACAAATCCAAAATTCTTATACATTTGTCATTCAATGTGATCACTTTCACGCACCGATGGATATTGGGACTCTAGCGCATCCATACGTGACCCTACCTAAAAAAAGTACTCGATATCCAGAAGTGGTGATTCTACGTCACTGGATCGAGATATACAGGCACAGATAGTATCTGAGATACAGATACAGATACAGATACAGATACAGATACAGATAGATAGATAGATAGATAGATAGATAGATAGATAGATAGATAGATAGATAGATAGATAGATAGATAGATAGATAGATAGATAGATAGATAGATAGATAGATAGATCATTAGATAGATAGATAGATAGATAGATAGATAGATAGATAGATAGATAGATAGATAGATAGATAGATAGATAGATAGATAGATAGATAGATAGATAGATACAGATACAGATACTGACATACAGATACTGAGACGCAGATACTGAGATACAGAACAGATACTGAGATACATATATACAGATATAGATACAGATGTAGATACAGATACTGAGATATAGATAGATACAGACACATACAGATACAAATACAGATACAGACACAGATACAGATACAGATCAGATACAGATACAGATACAGATACAGATACAGATACAGATACAGACACAGATACAGATACAGTACAGATACAGATGGAGTACAGATACAGATACAGATACAGATACAGTACAGATACAGATACAGACACAGATACAGATACAGATACAGTACAGATACAGACACAGATACAGATACAGTACAGATACAGATACAGATACAGATACAGACACAGATACAGATACAGTACAGATACAGATGGAGTACAGATACAGATACAGATACAGTACAGATACAGATACAGACACAGATACAGATACAGATACAGTACAGATACAGACACAGATACAGACACAGATACAGATACAGTACAGATACAGATACATATACAGATTCAGATACAGATACAGATACAGATACAGATACAGTACAGATACAGACACAGATACAGTACAGATACAGATACAGTACAGATACAGATACAGATACAGATACAGACACAGATACAGATACAGTACAGATACAGATACAGTACAGATACAGATACAGACACAGATACAGATACAGTACAGATACAGATACAGATACAGATACAGACACAGATACAGTACAGATACAGATACAGTACAGATACAGATACAGTACAGATACAGATACAGACACAGATACAGATACCGATACAGATACAGATACAGTACAGATACAGACACAGATACAGTACAGATACACTACAGATACAGATACAGATACAGACACAGATACAGACACAGATACAGATACAGTACAGATACAGATACAGTACAGATACAGATACAGATACAGACACAGATACAGTACAGATACAGATACAGTACAGATATAGATACAGATACAGATACAGATACAGATACAGATACAGATACAGATACAGATACAGATACAGATGCAGATGCAGATACATACATTTTTACATTTTTTCTTATTTCGGTGCATGCGTTTTTAATTTATTCACCCCATTAAAAGGAATTCAGCTTATAAGTAACACATTGATCAATACTCAGACCGCTGCAGTGGACGAAGCTAGGGTGACAAACATGACATGTTTCTGTGTAAAGCGAACAATCATTTGTACAGTGATAACAATATAGATTTTAATTGAAAAAATATATATATATATTTTCATATTTTTTTGGACTTTCCAATTTATCCTTCATTATTAAACTTCGAAACATTTTTTTTTCTTTTTTTTACAGTTGCTGGTGGTATTGCTGGACCGGTATTTAGAAAAATATCATCCTGAACTTTCTAGTGTTACCATGACAACAAAGTCCGCAATGAAGAGAGACCTTAATAATAAAGTTACAATCGATCGTTAGTTTTGCTCGTTCCAGACAGTATCTTTACTTTTTATGTAAAAAGGCAAAATAAATCGCATTTTGAAACGGGTAGTCCGCTGACATCTCGATCACGTTTTCAGCGTGATCTCGTCTATTTTAGTTTGCCCAACAGGAATTGTAGCGTTCGTTTCCACAAAAAAAAAAAAAAAAAAACATTGAACACCCCCAGAAAAATCAGCCTAAAACCGAAACGAACGGCACAATTACTGCTGCTTTGAGTACCTTCCAAGAATTATGAACCAGAGCAGTATTCTAACTTCTTGGTCTACAAGTTGTCTTGTTGGCTGCCTCTACAAAAATAGTGGCTTTACCCTGTTGTTTTACCTACTAGAATGAACACTAACCAAGAATTGCTGATACAAGTTGCATAGTGCAACTAGTGGTAGAGTAGCGAAGCAAAATGGGCGCCCTACCAGTTTTAGTGGAAAGTTAGAAAATTTAATGTAATGAACCAGTCTATAAAGCTTATAGTATGCACTGTGTAACCTGAACGAACCCGGAGTGAATGTTGCTGAAGTGAATCTAATACTTCAATGTCGAATTTTGTAGATTTTGTGTTTTGTGAAATGCTGATAAAACTTCTGACCGATAATTGCGCATGCGGACTGTGCATTCAACTTGTTGTGACTTGGACGGTGTGCAGAGTGTACAGTACCGTACCGTGTACCTTTACTAAAATCAATGTGCATGTATCATCAATCTAATCTAAAGTGGTCTCAAAATCTCAATTCAATATGTAACACTTCCACGAAATTCCTAGTAGTTGTAAACTTAAGTAATCAGTTTTCCACGTAACACTATATATTCAATTTAGATTCTACTATTGTTCTAAAGAAAGTCTTACTTCACCAGTCAGGACATTCAAATAGAGGCTAAGCACCAATGTATCCCATAATTGCAAATCAGTAACTTGGAAACGTATTCAATGACAGTGCCAGTAATTCTTAAAAACCCAGATCATAGACAAGTATTTAAAACTTTATTTGAAATATACAGAAAATAATATTAGAAATCCGGAAAATCGCGAGTATAAAACTGATTATTTGTCTACCCTGTGGTCTAACCCATGGCAGGAAACTTTACAAGTTAATCCCAACTTACATTTGTGATTAATATTTAACCTTGGATCACATCCGTCCCAGGATACTTCTGTCCAGGCCATGTGTGTAAACCAGCTGGGACTATTTCCATTTCACGACAAAAGATGTTGACCATGAAATTTAAAACTAAGTATTGTATCAATCCATGTTTTTCATATTCTCTGATTGAAATGTAACTTTATCAACGATTAAACGGCAAATAAAGTAATGATGTCGATAACAAGTATTGAATCATATACTGTGATAATTGCTATGCCAATCAATTTATTGCCAACAACAAGTTGCAAAATTCATAAAGGCAGGATGTTGTGAATGACATTCATGAAAAATACTCCCATAAATCAATCTAGGAACCGATATGTCAAACACGCACGCACACGCACACATACACACACACACACACACACACACACACATACATACATACATACATACATACATACATACATACATACATACATACATACATACATACATACATACATACATACATACATACATACATACATACATACATACATACATACATACATACGAAATCCGTATTCTGTCAATTACAGACCTTTTTTCCTTTACAGTTGAAATTAATCATTTTGTAATGACTGTGGACGAATTATGTCTACCTCAGACACGAGCCTGTTACCTGTACGATTGTTGTGGACAAATTGTGTCACCCACAGACACCTGTTACTTGTACGACTCTGAATGGAATTGAATATCTTGATCGTCAAATAAAGTACATATGTTCGGAGGAATGGAAATGAGGAATTCTAAATCCACATATATACATGTAATATTAATGATTTTCCCCCAATCTCTGAACCCCCATTCACTCTCTAGATAAACTGTCAGTTAAAGACATCAATGTTATTAAACGAGTCAATTTTATTACGTTCAAAGACATGTTACAATCCCAAGTTTCTGTGGTTTCGACGCTTAATTACCACGCAGTTAAACAGGAGATTAATCGCCCTTTTAAAGACCGGATGGTTCCTGAAACTTACTATTTAAAAAATACGGCATTTCTGGCAGAAGCAGTTGATTTCAGTGCAATGGATATTCTTCACTTTGTTGTGACGCAATTGTCTTATGCCCCTATATACACTGTAATACACGTGATGCAGTGGTGAAATCTGTGAGAATGTGCAGATAATACAGTAACTGCTGTTTCCATTTTTGGTTTACACGTCACTGGCTCTAGTGGTTCTATTTGTTATGCATCATGGCAAATAATGAAATATAAGGAAATACTGTTATATTATTATATACCCACTTCTGATTAATTGACACTCGGTAAAGGTCTACCAGTGTTGACTTACAAATACTTCAATGGGATCTGTATGGTAATAAACTCATAAACTTACTATTTTTTGTCAGACAGTCATATTTTATCAAATGGAGGTCAGTGCTTGCATTTGTGAACTCTGAATTTACCCAAATAAAAGGAGAAAATACTCAAAGACGATATCGATCGATTGATGTCTTTCAGTAAACTTGTTAAACAAAAATAGATAAAACTTATTAATTAAACGCTAATTTGTAGCGTTCCGAAAAGGGAGAGGATAAGCCGAATCTCAGACCAGTTAATAGTGGTCTGAGACCGAAAGTAGGACACGGCCATGGACATAGTTTGAAAAATAATTGCCATTGCAGCTGCAGGTATAGCCTATACGCGTTTTGTTTTATGTAGCATGCATGTGTAAGTCTAAACATAGACTCAAACTTGTCAGTGTAGATGTTTCTCCCTGCGACTCAGAGCTGTTGCGACTATTGAAGTTACGTGACTACGATACCCAGGGAATCGACCATATATGGTGTTATACAGCGCCCTCATTTTCAGAGACTGGCGTGTGTCTGCGAGTCGACAGCTAGCTGATCACATGCACAGAGGCTTCCTGCCCTTTTATGTGCCAGACGTAAAGAACACGTGGTTCTATATCGTACGTGACCTTGCACTGCAAAGATGGCCGAATATCACAGACCAGACAGCAAGAAACTTCAGTCTATGAAGGATGTTGCCAACCGTATGCGTATTCACAGTATAAATGCGACAACTGCCAGCAAGTCCGGGTAAGTGATATTGCCAAAAATGTAACATAGGTTCTACCGAAATTTGTATTACCAAAGGGGTACCTCCTTGCTTTGAATTGCAAGTCGATATGCTAATTACCATTTACCGCTATATTTCCTTCATAAATAGACAGTTGGTCGTACAATATTTGCGCAGTACATTTTGTGATTCGTCGCCAATAGTAAGAAACAGAAACTCAGACAGGGGAGGACCCATGTGTATCCGCATACCAGTGTTCTTTGAAAAGAGGATTCAGTCTCGCCTGACGTGCCTAGTGACTTTACATTCGTGTGCATGGTTCTGTGTTTGCTGTGTGTGTCCATGTCCAGCGTGATCTGTAAACCCGTCTTCGCAAACACTGCATGAACAATACAAATGCCCTCTGGTCCTCGCTACGCGAGTCGCTACAATGGGGTCGGTCAGGAGAGGGATTCAATGATATGTATTTGGTGTTTTCTGGACGACGAAGTCTTGATAGCTGACAATTTATAACAGAGTAAACTTTGTAATTCGTCAAAAGTTCAATTCAAGGTCTCCCAGTGACACGTACGTACAGCGCACCTCTTTGGCACAATACTGACAGTTATAATAAATTAATTTTGATAATTTTGTAATTCTAGGAAATAATTCATTTTAATTAATAGCTTGTTTATTGTCCCTTTTAGATTCATGGTTACGTTGTTGTTGTTGTTGTTGTTGTTGTTGTTGTTGTTGTTGTGTTCGAATTTATACCTTTAGCATTTTGTCTAGGAATTGTGGAGTACTTTTTAATAAATAAATGAATTAATTAAATTTGATCCAGCATCCTTTACTTTAGTACCAGTAAATCCTTCATTTCATTAACTGTTACAAATATAATATCTGCAACCATCTCAGTACCAGCCAAATTCAAAAGTCTTTTTTAAATATATAATCTCTTCAATAAAATGATCACCAACAGTTCAATCTATATCCATGGCAACAGAAGAACCAAGCATGTATATAATATTATGTATTTTACATTTATTGTTATTATTAAATCAATATAACACACACATGATGTTCAGATCAGTCTTGTTACAATTAAAAGCACTGTACTAAATGAGACAACCATGGAGATATAAAATTGTTGAAATAACAAATAATTGGATGTTGTACATGTAAAAAAGGAGTTGGATTTATCCATAAATAGTACAGTAACAGGTTGAAATTGTGATTTCATTGGGTCACTGATTTCTGAGTTTGGCCCCCAAAAATCAATTTGATTGGATTTCATGTACAGGTACACAAAAATGTTTACCTGCTACTGGTAGTAGAGGTGATTCAATGTGCATGATATTATGACATCTAAGGCAAACAAACTTGTTTCTTGTCAGGACAGGTGTCTAAAATGGTGCGAAGACACAATTTCTGGTTGTTGTTTTTATTCTCAACAAACTTGTCGCTCAGTCTACTATTTATGACAGTTACTGTTCTTTTTACTTGGTACTTTAGAGCAAGTGTGTATGTGGGGCAGATGTCATTTGCTTGTTCATGATTGGCTCTGCAGTTGTCTTCACTGAAGTAGAGATTGTTATTTTTGTATGTCGCCACAGATCTGTAGACTGCATGGGCTGGACAAACACCAAAAAAAAGACAGATGCAAGGGTATTGTGTGTGCTGACCAGATACAGTTCTTTCTCTTCTTTTTTTTTGTCTTACAAAAGATTTTTTTTAACAGTTCAGTTGCAGCTAGTGCAGCTTTTTAACTATTATACATAATTTAATACCTGTACTGACAGCAAAAAAAATAAGGGGGGGGGGGGGGTTATCTAGATTAATTCTGAATGCCCCTGGTATTAAAAGGTAAATGATCCTATGATTATAGACCATATCTAGGTTTCTTCATATTACATGGATTGTTGAACAAAAATTAAGTTTAGCCATAATTCTATGGTGAAGATTCCATGACATGCTATTAAGTTAAAAGGTTTAGATCATCTGATGTTTTATAGACAGATACTGAGATAGTGAAGAGACTGAACTGAACATATCAGTGTGTTACTGTGCCAGTGTGTAAACTAGACTCTTTGTTGTCAACACTACAATACTGAGAAAGTTGTACAATGAGGGTTGCATAACTGATGACTGGAAGGCAGATGTCTTTTCTGTGTTGTTAGTATAGTTCAATGTGTTACTATCATTGGTTGAAGTTTGTTGACACCCCCCTCTATCATTGATGTACCATGGCAAATGATTGCACCCTAAATCAAGTGTATTTCTTGTAATAGTTCTAGACTCTGAGCATATAAGTTATACGCTCAGAGTTCAGAACTTTAACTAGTAGATTACTGTTATTTTATTTTTGCAAACCGATCCATACTTTTGATATGTGCTAGGATAAAGGCAAAGTATATGAGAGATTTTGTGATGGGTCATACTAGTAAGCAGGTAAAATCTATCTCAGAGACAGAGTTCCCGTTTCATTTTACCAAGGTTCCCCACCCAAATTATGTTACAAAGTTTTGCCAGTTTTATCACATTCCAATTCTGTTACCTGGTTCCCCAACAGTAGCAAAAGACACTGGTCTGTATGGTGGTGGACTCAGTTTCCAACTTGCTTGCATGATAATTTCAGTCTATGACTTATAGCAAATCTGGTGAGATCACGTGAGAATAATCACAGGTTGTATGCAAGTTGTCCTGTAATCAGCTGTTGTACAAACAAAATGTCAAAGGTCACAGAATCCAGTAGACTCAGTGCTTTGACAAGTGATAGGTGAATTGTACTTGACAGAAATTTACTAATATGTTAAGTTTGAAAATGATTGCAATGGCAGTGTTTTTGGTAGGGGTGGTTTAGTAGGTAAAATCTACCCCAGTTCCCCTGGCAGTTTACCAGGGTTCCCAACCAATAGTATGGTGTAATGTATGGGAAACTATGTTAATTTTTACCAGATTTCATGACCCCCTTTCTGTTATCGAGGGTTCCCAGCCCTTAGCGAAGACACTGAATATGTATGAATGGAACTGATTATTGCAGGAGGGAAAGACAACTTGTCTCCTTAGAACTTCATATGGGACCTATCCCAATTCCAGTCTGAGATCATTGCACAGTTCATGACCAGCTGGGATTGCTGTAAATGTCGTCAGAATAGTGTTAAGTACTATAGTGTAAATACAGAAGTACTGTAAAAAATGTTGTGTGCGTGGTGGGGGGGGGGGGGGTATACATTTTGCAAAATTATCAGGTCTGTACATTTGAAAAGATACAAGGAAGAGACTGCCTACTATGCATGGTATTCAGAAAATTTATAAGTTTACATATTCAAAACTGTTCATAATATTGTAGCAGGTCCAGGTTTCTTCAGGTGTAGGTCCTATTGGATGAAGTGTTGTCAAAAAATCTGCAAGTCCCAGTTTGAGTTCATTAACCCATACCTGATACTAGTACCTAATCATCACTGTTCCTTGAACAAGTTGAAGCATATAAACTTCAGCCCTAGCATAGTGCCCTCTAGTGTTGAATATATTCATGTGGTTGTAGAAAGCGTGAGTGGTTAAAACAGGAAATCCTGAGTGTCAGCCCCAGGCACCATTTGATGATACAACACCATGGCTGGAGTAGATGCCAAAAAACTGAGCTCGTTGCGGGATGTTGCCAATAGACTAAGAATTGACAGTATTAACGCAACAAATGCAGGGGGTTCAGGGTAAGGAAAGTTATCATTGTACTAATTAGTTAATATTGACTTTTCAGGATTATTAGTTGTAAGTGAATGACAATATATCAAATATAGGTGCAGTATTCATCTTCTTTCAAAGCATAATGAAGGGAGTTTTGAACACAACATTTTGGGTTGTCATTTTTGCGAGGGAAAGTAATAGTGAAATGACTTTTTAGTTGCACCAAATTTTTGTGTTAAGGCAGACGGCTACAATGCTGAATCATGCATGGAATTCTATTGTTATCCATTCAATTACATTGAAGTACAAAGTGGGACTGGTTGGTCTCATTCCACATTGATAATTCTTGCAGTGTACACTTGTTATCTGATTGGTGTTCCAAGTAAAGGATATTGTGAAAATAGCAAATTTTTGATGATAGAATTATTTAGTGTTTTAATAGATTGAGGCGTGATGGTGCCACAAAAGCAGACCTTCTTATTTACTGAGTGCTGAGTCACCATTTCATTTCAGTTTTGGTAACTATTACTGGTGGCTCATTTGTCAGTTTTGATGCATTACTGTTTTAACATTTTAATGAGCATAAAATGTGACACCACTTGTTAGTTTTACATGGAATATGTTCGGGAAATTCCAGTTCTGTTTCCTGCACAAAAGGAAGTAAATGGTTTCATGATATGATAGCATTATGTTTTTCCATGTATTACTCACATTGTTTTGTTCATCATCATAATATCATTGTTCGATGTGTCTATACCTGCATTTCAAATAACTCGCATATTTAGATGGCATAGTGTGATTTGTATGAATGCTCGACATGTTCACACGATTGAAATGTCAACAAAAAAATTTAGCAGCATTTTACAATTTTACTTGTGTGAGTTTCTTTGCATGTATGTCGAGTAATTACAGTAACTGCACCTACTCCTAAAAGCTTAACCAGGGACTTGTTTAAATATCTAAAAATACGACTACTGATACTTCAAAATGACAACACATATGGAAAGGAGTGCGTCCCCCTGTTTTTGTTTCCTGATGTTGTTGTCTAGCAATGCAGTGGCCATACCAGGACCAGGCTAGTACAATAACTGTGACCCTGCAATGAGTAGTAAATTGTTATCTGAATAGACAAGATAAAGTGTGTCACTTTGTGTTGAAAACCTTTCAAGAAACTAGCCTAGCTGTGTCACGACCTGCTCATTCATTCGAAGTGCACTGTCATTATTGTCACAGTCAGGGGGTGACTCTCCTATTTTACATACTTGTATACAGCACCAGTAGACTGTAGCTGTTGACTTTTGACCTTTACTAGCTGTATCGTTCTACATTGTGCATACAGGGCATGCAAAGTGTTTTTAAAGTTAAGGGTATTGTTGTGGTTTATTATTCATTCCCAAGAGAGGTTCTGAAGTTTCAACAAAGTTTCATGTACTGGAATGTGAACATTAAAAAGCATTTCGTAATTTTCTGACTTGCTTATAATTAGTTGAAATAATGAATTTAATGAAGTGAAATGTAAATTTTATATTTATCAACAATGTATGATTTTCTGATGTTCAGTGCAGTCATCAGAAAGAATTATGGTTATAAAAATGACAGAAATGCATATTATGAAACCTGTGGTATGTATTAAGTCAAGACTCCTGTAACAAACAAATAAAAAATTCCTAAAGAAGCAAGTTATATTTTGGTATTGTAAATAAAACGTAAATCATTGCCACGATTGAAAATTAGGCAGGGTCAAAGGAGACACTTTTATTAGTTTGTATGTCGTTCTTTTTCAAACATTGTGAATTGATTGTTTTGTGGAATACTAAACTCAAAGAGTAAAGTTACACAGCCATAACACTTACAAGGTGAGATTGTTCTATCTCCCCATCCAAGTCTGTTCTATATAATATGTTAGAAGTGACGACAGCAAGATTCAATCCTCAAGTACTGACCCTGGTTTTGAAAGCTATGTTGCTAGAAGAAAATGTATTTCCTCCTACCTACCTACCTACCTGTAAATATTGCAATGTCATTCATTTATGACATAAATTAATGACATTGCAATATACAGGGTTCGTACGGTCCTGGAAAACCCTGGAAAACCCTGGAATTTCAAACCCTCCCTGGAAAACCCTGGAAAACCCTGGAAAATGTGCCCTACCCCTGGAAAACCCTGGAAAATGATCATGACCAATCGATCAATTAATATTGACGATCGTCATGTCTGTGCTCGAGCCACCCATTCATATGATTCTGAATCTCGTAAATGTAAAATGTCGAAAATATTTTCAAAGTCTTTCGCCACGGTGAATCAAAATTCACGCCGATTAGACCCAGACAGTCAAACGATCGTTCCACGAGACACTTTGCCCCACAGACCGTACCTATGCGTAGTTGAATGGGCACCGCAGTATTTGTTTCGATCTTGCATATTGCTACTCCATCTCCCAGTCGCCATTTCAGGGACATGATATTGTAACAGTCCCGGCCAGGGGTAACAGTGGGTCTGTTAACAAGATTATCGTAACATTGCAGCGAGTATCAAAGCATCATCAACCACGACTAGAAATTGTTACAAGTTCGGCGCACGAGTCCGACATACTACTACTAGAAACTCAGGCATGGCAATACTACGGCCTAGGGAAGTGCAGTTGAATTTCCGGGTTGTGGAAGTGCGGTTTTGACTTTTATGTCGTCGATAAATGGGTATTTGTGTTACATGTTCTAAAAGAATAAACTACTGTTTTATGTTTTCGGTACAGTAACATTCGTCAGTGGTCAAGTTGAGTTGAGAAATCGCGATGTTCCGCAACTCGTGGCATCAGGACATAAACATCGAGACGCAAGCGATGAATGTATTCAGTTATTCATAGCTCGAAATTTCGTAACGTAAATGACGTTTTCATTCAAAATTTTGAAGAAAAAAATTATTTATTTTTCTGTATATTTCTGAATTAGACTGACGAATGCTGCGACTCAATCTTACACGATCAGTGTACCAGCTTGACGAAACGGCTACTTAGGGGAGAACCATTTGATTTCGGGGGGGGGGGGGGGGGGGGGGGGGGGGGGGGGGGGGTTGGAGGAAGTAGGTACGGGAGCAATTTTTTTTCCAGTCAGAGTGACAGCAATTTTTTCTTTCTACTGTCAGTCCTGCATCAATTTTTTTTTTCAAATGGAGTAGCAGCGCAAATTTTTTCTTAATTAGTCATTACTTTAGTGTCAACACCCCTGGAAAGTGGCCAAAATCAATATGAATACCCCTGGAAAACTGACGAAAAACCCCTGGAAAGTCCTGGAATTTTGTTTTGCTTTAAGTGTACGAACCCTGAATATAATGTATGTTAAATTTTGGATCTTATAGATAGCCTAACATCATTTTGTCTTTTGTTTATTGTGAGTGTTTTGTTTTGTTTTGTTTTGTTTTGTTTTGTTTTGTTTTGTCAGAGTAAACGTGGCATCATTCTAATTACAGTTTTCTTTCTGTTTTTTTTGTTAACCACAGACATCCAACATCATGCTGCAGTGCAGCAGAGATCATGTCGGTTCTCTTCTTCCACCAGATGAGATACAAAGTCAAGGAACCCAAGGATGCAGCCAACGACAGATTTATCCTGTCTAAGGTATGACACTAAACACACAAAACAAAAATTTAGCGAATAAAAAAGAACAACACTATACTAACAATTAATTCTAAAAATAAAATGCACAAAGAGTCTGTTACGTCACACTTTGTTGTTACATCATGTTTAGCTCTGTCAATTGACTACACATAAATGCAAATAGCATGTACTCAGTGTTTTATGTTGAATAGGTAAAAAATACATAGCATTGAGATCACTAAACTTGACACCAAAACTTGGGAAAGAACCTGTTTTCAACATCTTTGGCACATCAAATAGAACATCCCCCCCCCCCACCCCATCTACCTGCTGTTTATATAATTAGCATATATCAAGGTTTCTTACATGTAGTTCCATATTTTAATCATGTGACATACACACACCACATATCTGTATATGTAATGACTTGACCTATAGTGACAATGGTTTCCTGATCTAGTGGATGTAATACTTTTTAAGAGCAAGAAGTAAACAGATAAAATATCTACACCAGTTCCACAGGTCTTTTAACTGGGGTTAACCGCCATAATTATGAGTGAAGGTATCAAAATATATGCAAATTGCAAATCCCCCCCCCCCCCCCATTACCATGGTTTCAAAACCTTTTTAAAACCACTGGTAGGCATACAACAAATATGAAATTAATGACGCCGAGTCACTATGATTCTCAAAATACATCTGTGATCAAATGACAGTGTGACCTAGGTGTAGTCATGGGTAGTATAATCCTATGATATATACCTATAATTATTTTAATACCATGTTGCCCCTGACAACCGATCACTGTGACCTGGTTTGAGTGTGAGCGGCGTGTGTATATGTGAAAATAAGAGAATTTGGAAACAGTTGTACAATGAATATCATCAAAATGATCACGTCATCACTACAAAAGGAGTCGTGCTATTAGTAGGATGTACAACTCAACATTCATGCACCTCGTTGGATATCCATTACTTACACTGCAAGGTTTACTAGTGAAAAAAACACATCTGTTTTGATCAGACATGTATTCTGAGAATTATGGTGACTCATCATGTGATGGATTTTCTTAGAAAACAGGAAGTGTGTCCAAGGGGAAATTACTTTCACATATCTACTTTCAAGTCTTTTTTTTTACAATATCAGAAAGTTGTCTTGTATTACAAAGATCAGGAAGGGTGCAGCTTTTCACCCATCACATTACCATTTTACAAACATATTTTCTTTGACAAAGTATATTCGACAGGCATTCACTTTTGATAAAAAGTGAGATATATTTATAATTTGCCCATGATTAAAAATACTAGTATGTACTCTGAACCTGAATTTCTTTGGTTTTATATTTTGGAGAACATTTCACAAAGTCTATAATTGCGTTTTTTTCAGCAATTTCCTAGTGTTTAGGGCTCAAATTTTGATACAAAAGTACACCATGACATAATTTAGTAATGTACTGATCATGTTTATCATCATATATACATATACATTATTGCAAATTTGTGAACAGTGTGATTTTTACAATCCATTGACCAAAAAAAATGTAACAAAAATGAAAGTTACCCCAAAAAAGATATATTTTTGGTGTAATGAAATACTTTTTTAACATGTCGTGTATTTTGGGTCATCACAGGGTCATGCAGCTCCTGTTTTGTATGCTGCCTGGGCTGAAGCAGGTCTCTTCCCTGTAGAAGATTTACTAAACCTCCGTAAAATTGATAATGACTTGGAGGGTCATCCAACTCCTGTAAGTATTATCAGATGTAACATTCATTCTCATTGGCCATAATATAAGTACAATCAGATGTAACACCCTTTCTTATTGGTTGCAAGTGCAATCTGATGTAACAACCATTCTTATTGGCCATAATATATAAGTACAATCAGATGTAACACCCTTTCTTATTGGTTGCAAGTGCAATCAGATGTAACATTCATTCTTATTGGCCATAATATAAGTACAATCAGATGTAACACCCTTTCTTATTGGTTGCAAGTGCAATCAGATGTAATAGCCATTCTTATTGGCCATGATATAAGTACACAATCACATGTAACAACCTTTCTTATTGGAGAACACAGAACTAGGGTCATCATATTCATCTTGACAAACATTCTGTCAATTGTGTTTGAGGATTTTGTCAAACGGTGTTATTCATATACATTCATGCATGGTGTCACTTTGGTGCCTTCTGTGATCATTACATGCTGTTAACTATGCAGACATTTATTCAAGTTTTATCACCCCCTGAACACAAATCAAATCCCAGTGTGATGGTTTGAAATGTGTTACTTGTGTGACATGATATCTCATACATGTAATAAGACCAAGGGTTGGAAAGACTAATAATGAGATTTTTCTATTCTACAGAGACTAAACTTCATTGATGTGGCCACTGGATCTCTTGGACAAGGTCTGAGTGTTTCCTGTGGTATGGCTTATATAGGCAAATACTTCGACAAAGCTGAGTAAGTCACAGAGACAACCCATCAAGGCAGAATAATATTACTACTCTGGCAATTGAAGTTTCGGTGTACTAAGACACAAAGTGAAACTATTATTTCGACATGTTGATGTAAGCTAAAGAATGGACGTTGGGTGGAGTTTTTGATGACTTCCATCTATGTGCCCTCTAATAACAGCCAAATTTTGTTTTTGTGATAAAAACTGGCATTTCTTGTGCGTCTCTTCATAGTAAGAGATCGGGGAACACCAAAATTTGGTGTGTCACTAGAAATTGTGTACATCAGTGGCATGTCAAATTGGCTTAGTTAGAGGGCATGATATTCCAGTGTTTACACTATCTTGATTACAGGGTGATTAGATCCAAACAAACATAGGAACTGCTTTCACCGACTTGTCTGTATAATCTGTCAATACAAACAACAATAGTTTTAATATGTGTCTGTCTTGGTAAGCTGATACCTCAATTGCCAGAGTAGTAGTAGAATTGAGAATTAATAAGTACAGTAAGAAGTAAATGATGTCTAGATAAATATAGTTTGTCAGTAGTTCCATGTTCCTTATCTTTGAAAACGAAGGTTGCTGTTATCTAAGTAACAATGTATCAGCTGATGTATGTGACTACAAATGAATAAGTACATGTATTATATACTTGTTGGTGTCACATCAGATAATTTATGCAGTACTTAAAAGTTGGTCTCCAGGATTTGTCATCAGCTGGCTTTCTTCACCCTCGCCCACCCCTGTTTAACACCCCACCCCTTATGTCAACCAAATATTCATTGACAATCAATTGTCTGTGAAAACCATTGTAGAACTATATATGTATGACATGATTAAGATTGTGGTTATAAATATACATTGCTGCAATATTGAGACCATATTGGTCAATATGTGCCATCATAAATCTGTCAATGAAATGTATTTTGAAAACATGTCACTTTCCTTACGAAATTTAATAGCTGTACAATTACTTTGCATGATCCCTTCAAAAGTCCAAGTGATTTGTAACTGAATATTTCAACCACAACTTGCTTAAATATTATACTTGAACGTAGGAAAGTAGAGAGTCGACAGATTTGATATTAAAACAACCTGACACTTCAAAATGAGATGATGCAATGATAATGATAACGATTGGCTGACAATACAGATGGTTAGGTTGCTGTCAGCCAATGAACTTTGTGATTTTGAATAAATGTTATTGGTTGATAACTTGCAGTTACCGTGTCTACTGTCTGATTGGTGATGGAGAGAGTGCTGAAGGGTCCGTCTGGGAAGCCATGAACTTTGCCAGTCATTACAAACTTGACAACCTGGTAGCCATCTTTGATGTAAATCGTCTTGGTCAGAGCGATCCAGCGCTCCTAGAACATGACATGGAGACCTATCGTAAACGTACAGAGGCCTTTGGGTAGGTGTCAATCTTTTGTCTGGTTTGGGTAGATGTTCATCTCTGTCTGGTTAAAAGCAAGTGAGAATTTGCAGTGTGTAACGTTTTACATTTCAAAATAAATCATAGAAACTGCTATATGAAAACTAATGTCCCATTGTTGTTGTTTCACTGTGACTTGAAGTTGTATACCAAAGAGTTACGAGAATACATTGGGAATTTTATCATGCTTATCAGATTTTCATAGAAACAATTTATCATTTAATGGAATGAGTTGAATTTGTATATATGTCGCCACTTATATGCACATACTACCATCACCTTTCAAGGGTCTTTGTGTGTAAGCACATTTTCATAGTCTTCTTTGTTTGACATCACACTAGCTGGAACACATATGTGGTTGATGGTCATGATGTTGAAACTCTCTGCAAAACATTTCATGATGCCACCACAGTGACTGGAAGACCAACATGTGTATTGGCCAAGACATTCAAAGGAAAAGGAATTCCAGGTAAAAAATATGTTTGATTAGTGGGATAGGGTTTTTCAAAACAAATTGTGTGGTTTGAAATTTAGTATAACTGTCATTGAAAGAAATGCCTACAATAGCTGTGTTGCTATTATACTGTTTACTGTCTAGGTTCTTAACAATCTGATTAAAATCTGATGTAGTGTACATGTTGTGATTTCTTTTTGGCTGTTACGTTTACTGTCGTTTGCTCTTTTTTGAGTGCTCGTTACATACATAACCAGAATCTGTCTAACAATATAATACTCTGAAGTACTGTACCTGTATGTTTTGGTGCATTACACATTGACATTGGTTGCATGAATTCACTGAACACTCTCATGTGAACCTTTGGTATTGTTTCAAATGTATGTAATGAGCACTCACAAAAGAACAAACGAAAGTAAATGTAACAGCTGATAAGGAATCGCTATGTATACACCACTTCAGATTTTTAATCAGATTGGGTCCTTAAATAGCATATTTTACATTGTGTTCAACATATGTTATACAGATAGTCCACCAACTTTCTACAGATACTGTACCTGTGATTTTGATTAAACCGTGTGATTAATCACTGGATTTATAAAATTTAAAGAGGGTTTACATTTTTTTGTATCAATCAATATTTTTAGTCATTTTATTACAATATATGTGGGAAATATTCAAGTTCATAATTTTATATTTTCATGCTGTAAACAATTTTCGAGGGGCTTTTTAAATTTTCCATATTAAATTGGTAAGGCATCCTACTGTGTATTGAATGAAACTTGTACTGTTCCTGTTGTCTTGCATGGCAAAAGCTGTTCAATTCAGATATTTATTTTGAAGGAAAAAAAAAAACAATGGCTGATTTCTTCAAATCTTTAAACATATTAACAGAAATCAGCTAATATGGTACTCCCAATGACTTTGTGTCTGCTACAAATTTAAAAAGTTCATTCCAGAAAGATTTGATGTTAGAAGTTCTTTCCTTCTCATAGGTGTTGAGGATCTGATGGGATGGCATGGCAAGCCATTGGGTGGCAAGGCTGAGGAAGCCATTGCAGCAATACAGAGTCGGATTGAGTCTACCAATGGCCATGGTCTGTGTCCATCCTTACCAGAAAAGGAAGTTCCACCCATCGACATGTCAGTCAAATTGTGTGAACCACCAACCTATGACAAGGATGCTAAGGTAAGCTACAATTGTGTTGATATTCTCCTTCTTTACAAGCAACTCAGGAGTTTTCACACTGATAATTGTATTATGAAAATTCACTCTAAATTCGCAAATTCAGTGTCTCAGGGGTATAGAATGGGCGAGAGTTTCAACGAATACAGAGCTTTGTTTTGTTATTAAAACACGGAGATTTCGAGTACAATATTGTCATAGTTTGATCAATGCCATGCATTCCTGTGGTGTTATGCCCATGTCTATCGGAGTGACTGAAGTTATTCATGCATTTCTTCAAATAACATGGAAAATATTTTAAATTACTTCCCATACTAGTTATTAAACCCACTCCTCTCAGAACACAAACTATATGCGAATGTAAAAATTGTTACCTTTTGAGCATCCTATAGTGAGACGTGATTGGAGGTCACCATGGTAAATACATCATCATTTTGTCAGGTGTCGTGATATCTTGAATTTCGTAGTCGAACATATAGTTTCTAGTATCACAAATACAGAGAAATTATTTCCTAGCAGCTGTTTTGTTAATGCAGCTACTGATAATCGGATCGTAGCCAAGATTTCTGACCTAGCGTTGAATTATTTATAGTTGAGTTGATTTAGGTCAAAATCTGTAAGAGTTCCATTTCCAAATCACTAGTCTGAGTGAAATTTAGTTTTTCAAGAATGCCATCAACCATGGTGTATTGTTACGTTTGTACTAAAATATACCATAAATGTCCTGTTTACTCCCAGTAATTGTTCAGGTGCACGTTGCATTTTTCGACAGAAAGAATGGCCAACACAAAACAGAATTTGGAACAAAGATATCCTTGCTAGAACTTTCAACATAGTTCATGCACAATTTACATCACAATTTACTCATTTGCATCTGATTTACATATCTGATACAAAGACTTCCTGAATCTTTAACCCTCTCCTTCAGGTTGCCACACGTGTTGCTTATGGTACAGCACTAGTCAAGCTGGGCAAAAACAATGAACGTGTCATAGCTCTGGATGGTGATACCAAAAATTCCACCTTCTCCGAAACATACAAGAAAGCTTTCCCTGACCGATACATTGAGTGTTACATTGCTGAACAGAATCTGGTCGGAATTGCCATCGGTGCAGCATGCAGAAACCGTACCATTGCATTCGCCAGTACCTTTGCTTGCTTTTTGTCCAGAGCGTATGATCAAATTCGTATGGGTGCTATCTCACAGACCAATGTCAACTTATGTGGTTCCCATTGTGGTATTTCTATTGGTAAGTATGCACAACGTTTCGGATAGTTTGGAGTTAAAGTTAGGTTAGGAATCAGAGTCTGGTATGTATTCTTGATATGATTCGACCATGATTGGTCACTAGCTACACATGTCCAATTTCACAAATTTCAAGACGTAATTTCTGACAGTCAAGACCAAATATATTACGCCTGTTCATAATAAGTTGGGTTGTTGGTGACCGAGTGGTTAAACCATTTGCCTCTTACCACGACGGTCGGGGGTTTGAACCCATACAGGGTTTGATTAAATTTACCACGCAGTAAGTAAGAAGAGTGTCGTTCAGTTTGACTCTACCAAACAACGCAGGTTTTCCACGGGTACTCTGGTTTCCTCCTGCATTAACACTGAACCCATGATGGATGGCCCTCATTGGACTTCTTGGGAGACAAGTGTTTATATACTTAAAGAACTATCCAGTTATAGCTAGTGCAAGTCTTTAAAATGAAATTGTTGAGTTATACAAATATACCTATACTCGTATATTACAGTGTTGTTGGTATTGTAGAATATATTTAAAAGAAATCGTGTGTTGAATGTGACAAGTTGTTTACTGTGAAAGTAAATTTAGCATACACACATTTTGTCTCGTACTAAAGTAAGCTTATGTACACATGATATAACGAAAAAATTGACGTAAAGATTTGACTGCAACACAATGCAGTCATATTTGTTCAGAATATTTATATTTAATGTTTTGTTTGATTCAGGTGAGGATGGTCCATCTCAGATGGCATTGGAAGACATTGCCATGTTCCGTGCTATTCCCACAGCAACCGTGTTCTACCCCAGCGATGCAGTATCTGCAGAGAGGGCCATTGAAATTGCTGCCAATACAACTGGCATTTGTTTTATCCGTACAAGTCGTCCAGCCACAGCAATCCTTTATAGTAGTGATGAGCCATTCTGTGCTGGCAAAGCTAAGGTTAGAACAGCAACACGCTTTAAACTTGTTTTGGTTTTTCGGGAGTTTTTTGGCCAAATTTTCTCTCACCTGTCCCAAAAATGTTTGTGATATTTTGATTGCATTATAAGAAATGGAAGTAAACTGAGCTAGGAAGAGGGCTTCACATTCATTAGCAATCTGATTAAAATCTGATGTTGTGAAAGTGGCTAAATGCTTTATTTACCTCTATTTCCATCATTTTGTGTCATTTGTTTTTAACCGAGTATTTGCCACATGGGAAGGTAGCGATCACTCAGAACAAAAACAAAACGACACAAAAATGACAGAGGTGAATAAAGCAATTAGCCGCTTGGACCTCATGACATTTTAATCAGATTGATACTTTACTAGGTGAGTTTGAATTGAAAATGAAGAATTATGCCGGGGTTGAAAATAAAAAAATATGACGTCCATTTTGTAGACTCTGTTCTGGAAATATCCTGAAAAGACAGTATATAGTGTTACATCTACATGTAAATATAGGACTATTGGGTGGGAAAAAAATTCAAATGGGAAATGAAAGTATCGGCTGATCACTTTCAATGAGATTCATACTTCTGTATCTGATCTCAACCATAACCCGAAGTTATAATCTGATTTTGATACAAAATATGAAAGCTGGAATACTACGAACATTATTCTACAGAAACACCATGTTTTAAATTGTAACTTTTGTCTGTTTTAATTACATCATACTAGGTTGTACACAGTCCTGACAACGCCAAGGTAACAGTTGTTGGTGCCGGAATCACCATGTTTTAAATTGTAACTTTTGTCTGTTTTTAATTACATCATACAGGTTGTACACAGTCCTGACAACGCCAAGGTAACAGTTGTTGGTGCCGGAATCACCCTACACGAGGCTTTGGCAGCAGCTAAGGAACTAGAAAAAGATGGCATCAACATTCGTGTTGTAGATCCATTCACCATTAAACCATTGGATGTAGAGACTCTGGCAACCAGTGCAAGTCAGACTGGTGGTAAAGTACTCACTGTAGAGGACCATTACCCAGAAGGTAAGATATAAAGGACAGATTAGACTGTACATGTCTGATAACATGTCACATCTTGCAGTGATTTTCTAGTCTAGTCTTCCATAGGGTGGCCATACATGTAATTCTATGTTTGTCATGACCCGACCAACCCTATTTTCTTAAATCTGGCAAAATAATAAACAAAAATTCACATCCTGCAGCCTCCATAGCAGAATTAGAAAAGAATCACAATGTCATTGATTATACAATGGCTACCCCCACCAACTATATCCGAGTGAAAATTATCACTATTGCTGAAATTGGAAACTTTGATAAAACAAATAGTTCAAAGTTTCCTTCTGTTACGATTTTTTTGATGAAAGTATCACCAACTTGTACATATATACACTTACTTTTTTGATGTTTTTTTTAAAAATCATTTTTAACACACTTATCATTTTTAAAGGAGTTACGATAAGAAACATGGAATCAAGTACATGTGCCCTTATTTTTTTTCTAAAATAGAGTATTTCAGGGCAGTATTAATCAAAGTGAAGAATGTCCTCTAACCATACTAGTATTCCCTCAAATCACCCCATTGTACAAAACATGATCACATTCAAGCGATTACTAATGGGATAACTTTTCTAAGACTAGCATACGTTTAATGTAAGCTAATGTCATACATCAAATATGACTAAACAAGATAACAAAATGGCCTCTGTGTCATCTTATTTCATTAGAGAAAGTAATTTTCAGTGCAGTGAGAGCAATTTCAATTTTTTTTTTTGCTCATGTCAATAAGAATGTTCATATTCTTGATTGACAACTGCATTCAAAAGTGTAAAACCACAGAATGGTACAATTACTTAATTTGATTTGTACAAAATACGTGATTTCTCAGTCTTGCTTTAGATTTCATGAAACTGTTATTTATATACGTAAATGCTTGTCGCAATCATGGTTTGATGAATATGTTTTGAACTTTCTCAGGTGGTATTGGAGAAGCTGTTGCCGGTGCCCTGTCTACCTTCCCCAACATCACTGTGCGTCGTCTAGCCGTCAACGGTGTACCACGTAGCGGCAAATGTAACGAGCTCCTCGACATGTTTAACATCAGCCACAAGGCCATCATCAAATCTGTCAAAGAAATGGTGAAAGCCTAGAAGCAAACAAAACCTCACAATAAGAACTTGTAGCATATCAGTTCTGTCTGTCTTATAGTCACAGCAAGTTAGACTTTCACCTAGTGTAAAAACAAATAGGGTCGTTTGGATGTGTAGGATATGTTATATTGCTGTCACTACAAAAAAAGCTAAGAATACATACATTACATAGGAACTAGGAACATATACAAAAAATTTATTCGTAGTTTGATCCTTTACTACATAGAAAAACTAGTGAGTTCTGGTTAAAAAATGTATTAAGAGGGAAGAGGGTTAAAATAAAATTAAAAATATACACCACAACTATTCTAAATTACTCGGAATTAGCTACATTTAGTTTTGAGGACCTGTTTTATATTACGTGGATGGAGACAACTGCAATAATGAACGTCACGGATTTCATACAAACAAAACCATGTATTTTGGATTTCATTGCTTGCACATTACATTTTATGTTCTGTCATGTATTTACAAACCTCACCAAAAAATATTGATTGATCTATGCATAGAGTGTGTCAGGTGATGATTGGATATCGACTGTTGACTGAAGACAACAAACCAAGTGATTTGCTTAATTGGTACATGTAATAAAAATGTGTGACATGAAAAAATAAATCGTCACAACTCGGTGTTTTAACAGCTGTATGCGTGTTATGGCAATCTCTGCTGTTTGAGAAATTCAGTTTTACACTCATGAATGCTGTAAGGTGTGATTGAACTTTTGAAAGCAAGATAACAACATTTTCATTTTACAAAACCATTCTGTATTTAGAAGCAGGTGAAAGGCAAAGTACATGCATGTTTTATGATGCTAAACACTCTAAGTTACCATTTGCTGCCTACATATCTCACCACAGAAGTTCAGCTTCACATATACCATTTCCATATTCTGACACTTGAGGGCAGTATTGTCAACGTGAAGTAATGTTATCTCTTGGTTATAGAGAATAATGTGGTTATACTTGAATATCTTTAGCACACGGGTATAAAATATGAATGCACTGTTGCCAGTTACTCTAGAAATGAAACAGTCAGATTTATTTTGGCCATCATGTACATGTACAGAGCATCAGCAAGACATGAAGTCACTTATTACATTTAGACTTGACACAGTGTAAATTTCCTGATATAATAGAATAAAACATCTGTTCTTGTAACGATGTTGCCTAGTGTATTGTATTTATAGTTTATATTGGATACATATACATGCTTGCAGTGTGACAAATGTGATATAACATTCCATTTGACAGGTACACCCATTGATATTACTGCCTCTGTGTGGGTGGGTACCGGGTGGGTGCCTATGGGTATATGTATACTGTGTTTATGATGGATGGATATTTATGTAGAACTGTGTATGTACTGATGGGTGTGTGAGGATGAATGTACAAGTTTGGATGGTTGTTTATGTAGAGCGCATTAGGAAGAAACAGCTCATCAACGTACACTTTCCCATTTCTTCCTTGTCTGTGTGTAGATGTATGTATGTGTGTGTGTGTATGTATGTATGTGTGTGTGTGTATGTATGTATGTATGTATATATGTATGTATGTATTTGTATGTATGTATGTAGTATGTATGTGTGTATGCATGTATGTATGTATGTACGTATGTAAGTATGTATGTGTGTATGTATGTATGTATGTATGTATGTGTGTGCATGTATGTGTGCATGTATGTATGTATGTATGTGTGTGTATGTATGTATGTGTGTATGTGTGTGTGTGTGTATGTATGTATGTATGTATGTATGTGTGTATGTATGTACAATGTATGTATGTGTGTATGTGTGTATGTATGATGTGTATATGATGTTTGTGTGTGTGTGTGTGTATGTATGTATGCATCTATGTACTTTATGTATGTAATCAGTTCTTCATGTTCGTACAATTACAAACCCGCATATCGTTTTGTGTGTGTGTACGCTATCAGTGCCTTTATTTTTGTTGTTTTTTGTAATTTTTAACAAGAAACGTGAGATGTAAAAAAAAACCACCATGCTGCCTAATTGAAACTCTGTAGTCACTCTGGTTTGGTAGTAAAGATAACTGATGGATTAGATTGACTACAGAATGAAATATATGAAATATTAAAATGACAAAAACTGTAACGTGAAAAACAAAGTCGATCGGTTACTAAAAATTTATCATTTATACTGCCCTCAAGTGTCCAACGTGGCAATTTATAATTTTCTACGGTTTACATAGAAAATGAATTGTTTTTATGATATATGATATTATTTTTTAAGTATTACAGCTTACAAAAAGCAAAAAGATTACACAAGTTACCAAAATCCCCCCTCACCCACACTCGTGTGTTCATCTCCAAATATCACCATCTGTGTTGTTGGCACTCTCCATGTCGATCGATAAAAGGGATCTTTACTTTTATTCAATTATTATATTTAATATCGTCGTTTTATCAAAACTCTCTATGTTTGACTCTGAAATTCTGTGAGTTAACAGTTTCCGTTTCCATAGAAAAACAATTTGAAATTTGTATATATGACCAGTCTTTGGTTTTTGTAGTGTCCATTGTAAAAGAGAAGAGTCTTTGACTATCAGACTATCGACTATTCCACTTTTTATTAGATTCGACATCACTTACCAAGCTTCAAGTTTAACCCACTTTACAATAACGATCAAATTACATATAGACAAATATAATTTCTTAAATAAAATCGTAAAAACACGACAATCCAGTACATCAAGACATCAATACCATATGCAAGCCAAGATGCACATGTTTGAACAGAAAGTATGGATTTATATGGTCATTCTACGTCAGTCACCACAATGTGTGTCTACATCATTGATTCTGTGATGTTCGAAATACGTGTCACAGAGTGCAGCTGTTTGCCAATTTGCACTGGTATAATTATATCAGTTACACTCATGACAAAAAAGGGGTTTTGTCACTCAGCTTCGACCCATACAGTGATAAGGTCCCTTTGGGGGGTCACATGTTTCTCTTGGCTAAATGAAGAAACAATTACTGTGGAATAAAATATGTAATCATTGTCACACCATACAAATTATTAGACTAAGTTTACTTTTTCTATGAAAAATGAAATCTTGTCAAAACACAAGGCCTGCTACATTTATACTACACACACACACACACACACACACACACATGCACACACACACACACACACACACACATGCACGCACGCATGCACGTGCACATACACACACACTCACACACACACACATGCACGCACGCATGCACGTGCACATACACACACACTCACACATGTACACACACGTGCACACACACGTGTACACACACACACACACACACACACACACACACACACACACACACACACAATAGGAAATTAAGTCGAACCAGCGTCCCTTGTATTCTATTCAGAGTACTCTAGCCAGCTGAGATATTATGCATCAACTGGTAAATTTGTGTGTTGTTCTGGTGTGTACATTTTCTATTCCCCAACTCTGCATTAACCAGGCCAAGTGTATAAAAATTAGAAGTAGCAAGATTTAGTAGCATAACAAATAAATTAATTTGCATTGTTATTAAGATAAAATCAAACTACTTCATATTGTAGTGGAAGTAAAAGTCAATTCACGGAATGTTACATAAAATGACAGTGTGCAAAGGTCTCTCAGAGATGGCATATATAAAAACCAGAAGGCTATAAATAGAAGTAGCAAGATGTATCAAATAAATAACCTTGTGCTGTTGTTAAAATAAAATCAAACTACTTTAATTTTGTAATGGCAGCAAAAGTTGTTTACAACAGAAGAACGAGTGTGCAAAGTTCTGTAGGAGACGACGTCACATGTTATAAAACTAGAAAGTGAAAGATTTAGAAGCACAATAAATACATTATTTTGTGCTGTTGTTATTAAAATAAAATTAAACTATTTATAACTATTGTAAAGAAAGCAAAAGTTAATTCACAACAGAAAAAGGCAGTATGCAAAGTTCTATACTATAGAAGGCTTGCGGTATTGACAGCACACGGATCATAGTCGGCAGTATAGTGAGCAGTTGCCTGGCAACAAGCTAGTTGGACTACACCGATGATTGATGGTCGATAAACGGCTGAGCTTCCGGTATGAAACCTTTAGCTTTACCAGATTTTACTTTACTGAAAGGAATAAACATATTGTATGAAAGTTAGATATTTAACAGGGTACAGAAGACAGGGGACGTTGGTCAATGGCGGGGGGGGGGGGGGGGGGGGGGGGGGAATCTTCCATAGTGGACATTGGGCATGATGGCTAATGGACATGGGTTTTGAGTGAAAAGTTAATCTGGAAACGGTAGCTGTTTACCAACTTTTTTGGACCAAGGACATTTTAGGATACCAAGTTTGTATTTGTCGTTCCTAGTTCAGTATAAATTTATATAAAAGGAGTATTTCGTTCATTTGTGTGCAAAGTAAAATTTCCTATGAAGTACCATGTCATGATAAACCTTTGAAATATTGTTGGTGATATTCAGATATTATTATATCACCTGTATAGGACAGGCTCATCTCAGAATTGTCTGTTTGTAATTAAGTCTCTCTATGGATAATGACAAACTCGGTGTTCAATGTCATCCAATATGGCCATTATATACATTTTAAAAAATATTATGGATTATATAGAATTGGCAGCTTTATGTATCCGATGACCTATGTGATAATAGTGATGTTGTTTGTGAGGTCTATCACTATACAGTGAAAATAATGGGGTTCAATATTCAATACTCTGTGTCTGTATATTTCAGTAAAAGTGCTGGTAGAGAGATAACATTTGAAATGGCTTTTAGATTGAGAGATCATCAAATTTAATTTTGATTAATATCACAATAAATATTAAATATGTATCAATAATTAACTTCCTGAGCTCTTGATCTTGGGGCAGTTGTCCGGGAAAGAGGGAGGAGGCAGTTAGCAGTTGTCATATGGGGGCAATTCTATGGGGGAGGGGGGGGGGGACAATAGCTGCTTTTTATTTTGTGTGATTTTGACTTTGACACGTGTGAGTTTTTGTGAACTTTTTGTTTTTCAGAGGGGGGGCGGGGGGGGGGGGGGGCAATTGCATGGAAGGTGGTTGCCATGGAATAGTCAGCTTTGGATAGTGTCCATGGCTTGATTTTAAAAGTCAGTTTATTTGTGAAAGTCACATCAACATATTACAGTACCAGATACTTAGACCATTGAAAACATACAAAATGTATACCGTCTGGAGCATTCCCACCCTTCACAGCTATTGTACAAAATTAACATACACCAAATTACTGGTTATCATAGTACAATTCATATTGCAAACCAAAGGTATAAACAGATATTAAGGGATATTTCATTCAACTTTTATTGTTTCCAGAAATTGTCAAATGATGTGTATGTTTTCCATTGTTTGTTATTTCCAGGTAACATAACATGTGTCCATGTTAACAGATCATTATATATAGAGATGTTGAACATTCAGGTTGAAAGTATTCATAAATACACAGAGATGACAACATAGCAACAGACAACACAGATATATGACAACATAGCAACAGACAACACAGATATATGACAACATAGCAACAGACAACACAGAGAGATAACATAGCAACAGGCAACACAGAGAGATGCTAACTATAGCAACAGACAACAACAAAAGTTGACAACATAACAGACAACACAGAAAGGTGATTAACATAGCAACAGAAAACAGAGAAAGATGATAACATTGCAACAGACAACACAGAGGGATAACATAGCAACGGACAACACACAAAGATGACAACATAGCAACAGACAACACAGAGAGATAACAACATAGCAACAGACAACACAGCGATGTAACATTCCAACAGACAACAGAGAGATGACAACAGAGCAACAGACAACAGAGAGATGATTACATGGCAACATACAACACAAAAAGATAACAACATAGCAACAGACAACAGAGAGAGAACAACATAGCAACATACAACATGAAGAGATGATAACATGGCAATGGACAACATAGATGACATATAGAAGAACACAGAGAAATGACAACATAGCAACAGACGCCACACAAAGATGCATGACATAGCAACAGGCACAACACAGAGACCATGCATAATTATGACAAACCAAACCCAAAATGAATGCTATGGACTAAAGCTTGGTGAGTTTAACAGTGTTATATTTTATTATCAAAAGAATGAAAAATATCAGCCATGGAGGAAAGACAAAATGCATGATACCACACAAGGGGAGAATCCCAAAATACCAGTACAGAAATATACATGTGACTAAAACTTCCACCGTATAAGTAAAATGAATGTTGCTATAGTGATGGATGCATGATTTGTAAACTTCCACCATGTAAGTACATGTATACCATTTGACTGTTGCTATAGCAACTGCTGTATGTACACAAAGAGGGTGGTGAGATGTACTTTCTGTGTCTCTAGAAGAAGCAAGATCAGTCTTCAGAAATAGTCTATGTAAACATGGTCAATATTTTCACAAGACAACATTTGGTTTTACCATAATGATGTACCTATAATAGTACAACTGGAAGCGATTACATTTTATAGACTCAGTTCTGCAGTCTTGAAGTAGGGCTTCTAGAATACAGCAATTTGCTCTGGCTTTTCCCCTACCATGTCTGGCATTGGTCGTATATTAAAATCTAGAATTAGAATCTGAGAATTCCCGCTGCAACGCTGAGTATGGTAATCATGTTTACATTGTATACCTCAACCCCCCACCCCCCCCACCCCCGACCCCCCAACCCCGCCCGAGTTGGTGATGCTATTGACGTCTTCTCACAGTGGGAAGAATTAAAAACCCAATAAAATTCACACGTTTCTGACTGTAGTTTCATTAAAGCAGTAGCTCTTTTAGCAAAATACCAGGCGTGGTAGAGGAAAAGTGAGAGCCCCAAACTCCCAGCATGTCTGGATTCTAAGCTGTGATTCTGCCAACAATGTTGTTTTTGTATCCATGGAGATACAATGCCTGTGTGTCACTATTTCTGGTTCAAATCTTGTTATAGATCAGTTACATCAAGTCCACGCCTAGGACTAATTTGACTCAGTGCACATCATTTACGATGTAATAATTTCATCATTCTAAAAACTTTGATATTCATTTGGAGTGCAAGAATTATGTCAAAAAGTACAGTTTCTTTTCTCATCATAGCAGGTGCTAATTTTTTTTGATTACTTTCTTGGTGCAACACAGGTTTCCGATAGAATTAAAAATGTTTCAGATAGAATTAAAATAATTTCTTTGCAGACATTGTATTTTCGCTATTAAAGTATAAAGTGAAATCTCAACGTCAAATTAATTAATTGTTACTAATAACAGTCAATGAAGAACCGTGACCAAAATGGGTTGACTAAAACACACATCTATGATAGGCATGCTTTTTACTGAAAATCGTTGATGAGAAATTGTTATTTTCTGTCATTTTTGATCTAACAAGCAATGATCATAACTGCAGCACAAAAGCAATGGTATTAAGATTATTTCAAACTATCTACTGCTTTGCACACACAAATCTCTAAGACTGTATAAAAACACTTCAATACACGATAGTTACACCAAAATAGAGACAATTGTCAAAACTTGATTCTTCTTATAAGAAAGGATTATTTTGAAAATGAGGTACATGGTACCCAAGTTTGATATCAAACTTTTAGGAAAGAGAAGTGTGTTTTACAGACATACCAATATTACCACACTAAAAAAAATGTCTACATGGATGAGATTCACAATGTTACATCATTTATCCAGTTATGCAATAAGTCTTTTCATGTTTTATTTTGGGAATGACACACTGGGGAAAACAATGTCAGTCGGTATAATGCCCTCACACGCCATTATTGTAATTTCTTTTGTTTTTGTACACAGTTCATCTGTGAACTTTGTTATCTTGATAATGACATGGTTGCAAAGTATAAGAGTTGTACCCTGTTGAACTTCAAATGATACTTTTCTAATCACTTATTTTTAGCACTGACAGAAATAATGTTATACTGGGTATGCTGGGAATAAGCATGAGAACATCAAAGTTGCTAGCGATGTGTTGTCACACATTTTCAAAGCGTGCATCAATTTTGAACAAAAAAGTACCACATTATTATATTACTATATACATGATGACTTGGATGATCTACAGGGTTTTACTGAATAATGTGACAGAGTCTGGATATGGCGTTATTGCTCAGTAGACAATTTAGTATAAGGCCAAAAAAAAACCCAAAAGAATTGTTTCTGGTCAGGACAGTTTGTCTAAATGGTGTGATGATGCAATTTTTTGTTGTTGTAATTCTCAACAAACTTGTCACTCAGTCTACTATTTATAACAGTTACTGTTCTTTAGATTTAGTACTTCAGAGCAAGTGTGTAAGTGGGCCAGATGTCATTTGCTTGTTCATGATTGGCTCTGCAGGGAGGGTTATTTTTGTGTTTCCCCATGGATCTGCAGACTGCATGGGCTGGACAAACACACAAAAAAAGACCAACATGAGGGTATTTAAGTGATGCGCGCGCTGACCAGAAACAATTTTTTTTTGGGGGGGGGGCCTAAAGCTTACATTCCTGCTACATAACATTGTATACAAAATCTTTGTCCTTCAACAACCAAAAGTTTACCAAAAACATTCCCCACAGAAATGTAATTTTCAAATAAAAATGCTATAATATTGAACGTAGAGTTGTTGAAATGAAAACATATCATATCATATTTGAAAATATTGATCTTATAAAATTGGAGTTGTGTATAATTTTGTACTTCTGGACATTTTATCGTACAGGAGATAAATATGCCATCTTATGCAATTAAAGTCCAAAGTATACGTCAGATTTTTTTTTCCTCTTGAGGGCAAAAAACCAAAAAAAAACATATACTCTAGTATTATATTCCTAGTATGACAAACAAATGGTTAAAGCTACCTGAGTTTCCAGGATAGTTGACAGGGGTTCCCCATCAAAATTAAGATACAACATATGGAAATCAGTATTTTACCTATAAATTCCTAACTCTGTACTGGCATTCTCGCAAACCAGAGCTATCATTTCTTGGAAATAAGTAGAGACCTGCTTGTTAAGAACGGTACCGTTTTAGTCGTGGTTGTACTGGGGGCTATTCAGATCATTTGTTGACAGGATGGTCAAACAAGTTTACTGCAGTTTAACTTCAAGACTTGGAGAGACAATTCCTGCTTTCATGAAACCACTCCAGGCCACCTTTATGATTTTCATAGTGTCCTGGATTGCAGACTAACAGAAAAGTGTGAGTGAGTGTTGTAGTAACATCCATTTTTTGCATTGTAGTGCCTGGTACTGTTCCCAAATAATTAAATATCAAATAATAATGATTCTTTGATTCTGGATGATACACGTAAGAAGTTTTATAACAAACTTTTCTGAAACATTTCTGTTGGGAATTTCATTTTGAAGTCAGAATATTTTTATATTTTTTCTTGGAAATGTAGAGAATTCATGAGTATGAGAACCACTTCAGAAACATTGTTTGCATTGTTACTTGTCCTAAAAAGTGTAACTAAGATTAATTTTGCATTATCTTGTATTTCATACAAAGACTTTGTTTGTATTTGTCATATGACAACCTAACAACATTTCTTTAGAATGAACATAGGGATCATAGCTGTTGTGTTGTGTTTTCTTTATCCAGGTTGCTGAAAACAATGAGACTAAATAACACATCACGGCATCAGGCTTCAGAACCAATGTACCCTGGTTAAGAACATTAACAAAACTAGACAATAATAGTTTTACTTGAGGCAAACCATACTCAGTATGTAACCACAAAAATAGAAAAAACAACAAAAACATCAAAATGTAAAATATAAAATATATGAAAAAAAAATAAGTACATGATAATTATACAAATATGTACCAGAAGTTAAGTAAAAAATTCATTTTTGAAAAATTCGCTTAAGTTATGATTAATTCACATTACCGGTATTATCAGTTGTTAATTTCAAACACAAATATTTTCAATGTTACACGATTTACACGAAAAGTTATACAAAAAAGGGACATACAGGATTAACTGGAATCAACAGAGAGACTGAGATAAACTTAGTAGGCATATTCTACCTGTCCTATTTCATTGATTGGACTCATTCAAACGATACTCTTCATATTTGACATGTGAATCATGAGGAAAATTTCACTCAGTTGTTTTTCATGTTAATGAAAACAGTGTTTCAGTTTTCTTTGGTCAGAAAAGGATAACAAACTGATTTTCTACATCTTTTTATACCCTGACGCCAATCCCAATTCTCTTTACCCTTTATTTTAATCCTCACCCATACCATCAGAAATTAACACCCCTATTTTCCATGAATGGATCAGCCTCATCCACTGAGAACTATATATGACTAAACCACAGTTTACGTACTACAGGGACTGTGAACTAGTGATTTAGACTGACCCTGGGTAAGGTGGTGGGCTGTCGTCCATTTCAGGTGGTGTCTGAGTGGTAGCGGTATTGGTTTGAAATGCTGCCATGACAACGCTGGGTTCAGCGTGTCTATGTATCTGATGGGGTTTCAGCTTTGGTGTGGTCAATATTCTCAGTCTCTGTATGAAAAACATACAAAATAACACATAGTCAGTTGAAGTAGTCTAAGTTTGGGCAAACGCTGAACTTTTAAAGGGGCGCATCAGTCTATAACTTGTTTTGATCTTTTGTGTTTACCATATTTTCGTACAGAAATATAATATGATATTCTAGCAATTAAAACATGTTGAACGATAGCAACTAGTAGTCAACACATACTTTAATACTGACATTCATCAGAAATTCATTCAGGGTATAAAATCATGACATAATTTTTTGGGTACCGATAAATTCAAAAGCCAAGTCCAAAATTCTCAAGTGTATAATTATTTAACTATTATCTTTATGTATTTATTTATTTATTTTGCAACAAGTGGGATTTGTGTCTTATAAGCCCAAGGGGCTGGATGTGGCAAGTTTTAATAACAATTGTACCAGATCATATAAACAAATGTATACTTTTAAGTCAACATAAGTCACGTTAGTAAATAAAATACACAACAACAACATTATCACACCATATATGTCATAGATATATTCACTGTATGTTTTACATTTAAAACAGTGACATCCCCAGTACAAAAAAAATTGGGTCTCATTATGAACTTTGCCACTGTAAAATGGAAAGTGTCGATCGGAATTGGCTCACCTCAAGTATGCTTCCTTCAGTCAATATCAGTTTGATGATGAAGACAAGGGGTATCATGCTGGCTGATACTATGAGAAAACACCATCCAATTCCTTCAGCCCATAATGGAAAGTTGTAGTCAGCACCGTATGTCATTGGTGTCCATGTGGCACAGAAAAACAACCAGATTCCCTAATAGAAATAATAACAATAATGATATCATAGAATTAGAAGGATTGAGATGAGGTTGAAATTAATACAGTGCTGGTGTCAGATTATATTCTGTCCATTCAAGGGCTAATAATAATAATAATAATAATAATTATAATAATGTTGGGTTCTTATATAATGCTTTCCCACACCGTGCTCAAAGCACTTGACAATTATTACCCCTGGCTCGGACCAGAATGGCACAACGGCCCTTCAGTCTTCCTCAACTTGCAGCCATTTAAGTGCATAGGATTAAAGCCTTCACATTGCAACCTACATCCTACCAGGTCCCCCAATTATACAGCTGGGTTGACTGAGGCACAGTCGTGGTTCAAATCTTTCCCAAGGACTTTAGCCACTTAGAAACAAACAGCAAGCAGCAACAGGGCTCGAACCTGCGACCTGTGAACTAACAACTCTGTGAATTCCTAAAAATTATGTCATCAGGAAAAATGTCACTGGAATGTTACGACAAGTTGAGAATACAACCAACTTTTCATGTGTTATTCTTTTTTTTCAAATGAAGCTATGATATATGCTATCATGACCCTAACCTTCTGTCTGATCCACTCGTTGCTTCTGAACAGCACTCATAGTGGCCAAACTACATAATCTTTTGTTTTTAACAGAAACATGCATAAATCATCAGCCACAAATCAATTGTGGTCTTCATCTAATAATTACATTCTATACTTACAACTGAGATCAGTGGAGTAAGGCAGTACCAACAAATGTACATCCACCATTTACCAATCAGCCAGAGCATTCTGGAAATAGGGTGCCATGTTTCTTCAGGAGTGGTTGAGATCATGAACAAGATATCCCCAATGAAACGTTTTCCTCCTGGAAATTACGACATTTACAAACTTTTGTTAAAATTCAAGTCAAAATATACAAGAAACAAATTGGCTTGCATTCATGAGATATTTTTTAGTCATTTGATGAAAATGTTTGAATATATCACTTTTTTTTAACAAAAGGCTGGCCATACTTTTTGGGTGTAATTAAACAGAAACCAAGACCTTGCAGTGTACATGTGACTGTCTGTTTACCCTTTTATTTGGTATATTACATGTTATAAATTATACCATAGAGTTGTTTTTGATTATGCATTATGCCTGTACACCAGCTGGGTTGAGTTATGCCAATGGTGACTAATGGTTAAAGGGGAACACCACTCCACAAAATAGAGACATTTTCATAAACTATAGGTTCTGTAGAGTCATTTCATGATTTCACATCACCTACATATTAATATACTTGCAATTTCAGAGAAACATCAAGTTGATCTTGTGCCGTTACCTGGTATCTTTGCTCTGGGCTATTGCATCATGGGAGTCAGCAGAAATATTTATTCATGGTTGAACAATGAATATTCATGAGATGTTTTACACTGAAGGGAATAAGCACTGAGGAGTCATGAATATTCAGTGTGCAATCATGAATAATTATTTCCGCTAACTCCCATGGTGCAATTGGCCGACAGCAAAGATACACAATAAAGATGCAAGATCAATTTGATGTTTCTCTGAAAGCCTTTAGAAGTAATGTAAAATCATGAAATGACTCGCCAGAAACCATAGTTTATGAAAATGTTGCTATTTCCAGGGGTGGTGTTCTCTTTAAGTATGTGTCTATAGATCTAGAATATTATATGATTGCACAAAAATTATCCTCTGCCCAGTAAAAATTATATTACTAGTATATGTCATGAGGTTCATTGGTATGGGGTGGAGATGAAAAGGAGCAAGTATTTTATTTCATAATTTATCATTATTATTATTATTATTATTATTATTATTATTATTTGGAAAACTTAGATGTACTTCCGATGTGTGCTGACCAAATTAAGAGCATGTCCCTAAGGGCACCATACTAATTCCATGTTTTTCATCGTACAACCTTAAATATGATGGGTAGGTTGGTTAAAAAGTAGTAAATAAACTAAGGAAGTTAGTGAATGTGTTGGTTATACTTTCCTTTCATATACATACTTCAACATTCTGGATGACTTGAAAAATGACTCAGCTATGCACTCGTGGGGTATGTCACCATCTTACAATCAGTGATGTTGTCATTTTTTTGTAATCTTGCCATTGAAGGCTTCAAATTTATTTTATTATCATTATTATCATTATTATCATTATTTCTCTAGATTGAACAAATATAGGTTTGGTTAAGTCATGAGAAACATAGCATTAAAATACGGACTTGGCACCCTATAAATGAAAATTAGACTTACCGTAAACATACGCAATGACAATAGTTTCAAAGAACGACATAACAAGCAGGACTAGACCACTAGCAGAATAGAAATCAAAGATCTGGAATACATACATTCCTCCCTAAGAAAACAGACAAAAAAAAACACACACACAATATCATTCAACATGTGACACTTTAATTTACAGCTAAAACTGTATGATCATTATTCAAAACAGTAACAGCTAAAAAAAAAATATGTGTTAATATTTGTAAGTCACCTGGTGTCACCTCGATTAAATGTGTCAAGTACTAAAATGAAGCATGCATGCAGAGGGTTATCAATGAAATAAAAAATTGTACAGATCGAAGCCTTGTTTCTATCAGTCAATTAATTTGATTATTATACACTTACTGCCTTTGCCTGGTTATGAGGGCACTAGTAGATGTCTGTTACCCCAAGGGCTGTTTTGTAGCAACTAACTTCTTTCAGTTTTCGGCCTCAGGAAGTAGTTGCTACATGACAGCACAAGACGTAATATAATATGTCTACTAGTGCCCGAATAAGGCCAGGCAATACATGTTTATCACACAATCACATTGTCAGGCAAATATTGTTTCAGAATCTATAGTCAAAGCACATCCCTAATAGACTTCCGTGCTACATGAATATTACCCTAGGGAAAATAGAATGCGACTAGTGTCCTTATATGCAAATTGAGGTCACTATGGGTCAAAAGTCCATACCATATAATACAACTAAGATAATCATTGAAGGCCATATGAAAATGATGTTTTAATAATCTTGCCTATAAATCTTCAGGAAAAAAAGTATAAAAAATGTAGTAGAAATTTTACCTCAGTGACCATTGCAAGTCCAACAAGGAAACTTAGGAAACATATAATGGCTATAAAGATCTCTCTGTTGTAGCCTTTGTAGATTTTACGAGGCATCAAGTCTCCCAGTGCTGTCACCACGCCTTCTACACCAACAAACTAAGGAAATAAACAAACAAAAAACATGATTGTAACAATGTCACACTTCCTTGGTATATACATAATGGGGAGAGGATAAGGCTGGGCTTTAAAGAAAATCTTTTCCAAAAAAACCCCCCAAACCACTGAGCCCTTACTCAAGTGAGGGCGATAACACGGTTCACTACAGTATTATAACAACAATTAAATGAGCACAAGGTGAACTTATAAGTTATTAATCAGTGAAATCACTAACAGAAAACCATAAATATATACTAGTATAAAGTTAATACCAATGCTTATAATTGTTTTTGATGGCACTGAAATCGTATTCTGGTGTTGTTAGAACATGATAGCATAGTGAGTCCTCAACGTGATGGCATAGCGAGTCCTCAACATGATAGCATAGTGTCTGAGTCCTCAACATGAACGCATAATGTACGAGTCCTCAACCTGATAGCATAGTGAGTCCTCAACCTGATAGCATAGTGAGTCCTCAACACGTTAGCATAGTGAGTCCTCAACATGATAGCATAGTGTCTGAGTCCTCAACATGATAGCATAATGAGTCCTCAACATGATAGCATAATGAGTCCTCATCCTGATAGCATAGCGAGTCCTCAACATGATAGCATAGCGAGTTCTCAACATGATAGCATAGTGTCTGAGTCCTCAACATGATAGCATAATGAGTCCTCAACTTGACAGCATAGAGAGTCCTCAACATGATAGCATAGTGTCTGAGTCCTCATCCTGACAGTAAAGTGAGTCCTCAACATGATAGCATAGTGTCTGAGTCCTCAACATGATAGCATAATGAGTCCTCAACATGATAGCATAGTGAGTCCTCAACATTTGAGAACATACAAAATAAATGACGTACGTCATTGAATTGTTCATTAAATACCAGATTTGTGTTCTGCCAATAGATAGTGCTGGTTATGGGTATTAAGTGGAGTACAATGTTTCAGTCTACAGCAAAAATTACACACAAACTCAGCTTGTGTCACTTTACGAACAGCATAATCTTTCAATTCCTTTGTTGCTGGACATCAGTTTTAGAGGTTTTTGAGAAGTGTATCCTTGATGTTTTTTTCAGCATTTTCAGCAGTAAATTACTATCATCAACTTTTCATCTTCTATACAACATTGGTGTATTTTGTTTATATTCAAAATTATTCTTGTATCAATTAAAAATTCAAGTTAAATATCCCTTTCTCGCCCATATATGGTCACTTTAAAGTAAGAAGTATTTTAAGTACCAGGGATTACAGGTATACTAGTGGTATTTGTACTGCAGTGCAATACTGAAAACATTACTGCATAACTGCATGCAAATGATATGCAAATGAGGACATGAGCTTTTGCTACACATGAAATCATGTGATCACTTAGTGTCATTTTTACGGAAATTTGTTGTTTCGAATAAACATTATGTAATAATAACAGAACCCATGCATGTGAGCGCCAGTGTGGGTACTCAGGGGTATTTGCACTAGTGCTTGCAGTGTTTTCTGCTTCACTGTCACTCACTGTATGCACGTGAAGGTACTGCCGCAGAGAACATGCAAGCACACATGAATATAATACCCCGAGTACACGACACTTACACTCTAGCGTCATGAGACTGAATGTCATATTAAACTGCAAATGATTGCTATGCACATTTCAAAATAAAATAAAAATACCTACCTGACTATCTAATCCAAGGAGAATAATCATGAAGAAGAAGAAAAATGACCAGAGAGGAGCTATAGGCATCAAACTGACAGCCTTGGGATATGCAATGAAAGCAAGTCCTGGTCCTGTATATTGAAAAATCAAGTTCTCGATGTTAAAGAAATACCGTCTGTAACCAAAGTCCTATTTAGATTCGAGCAATAATGTTGTAGAGAAAATGCTATAATATATGTATTTATGTTAAAGTGAATCCTCCTCTGCATTGACACAATTTTAATAATTAATATATAATATACAACTCAGTGATGATATAAATGCTGTCAACTACAACTACAATGACAGCATGTGACAACTTCTAAAATGAGATGAAAGTGCACGAAATGAGGATGCTTGGTACATTTTCATGTCACAATGTTGGCATGCTGTGATGTTGCCCTATGATGTCAAATTGAATGTCTGCATATACATTCTTTGTATAACAATAAAGTATAGGACTCCATATTTAGCTATAATTAAGGCAAGTTAACAGTACAAAGAATTACTGGTACAAATTTAGGCGACCATCTTCTTCTAAAGAACAGTAAAATTCACAAGGGTAGTCACTATAGTAGTGTCGTAATCTTCCAAAGTCTTCCAAAACTTTGTCAAATCGAAATTTGATATACCTATGGTAACATTTCCAGTGGCAACACTACTAAATTTGACAACGAAACTTTTGGCTAAGACTTTGTTTGGTATAAATAAATAACTCATGTTTAATAGGCAATGGTAATATCACGATTCATATACCCTGGAACCATGGTAATGACTGTAGTATTGATGTCCTTCTCCTTCAGCTTACTGCAGGCATCGTCAATATTCCGGTCATCATGCCTATCAATTATATCATTCCTAGGGAGGGCAGGCAATAAATGGTGCTATTGCCCCTAGCTACGATTTGTTATTATATAACTATTAACTAGCTGCTTTAAACATGCACAAAAAAGTTGTGGAATTTATATCGTAATAAATAATATGGTTATTAAGAATAAATCTCAAATGATCGATTATATTTAGATAGCATGAATATACTACATTATCAGCATCATCAAACAGATTGAAAGAAGGTAGAGGAATACTAATGATTTTTACCTGACTTTACTACATCCTTGACTTCTACCCCTTGTTCATACGCCATGTATCCTAACACAGAGAATATTGCAAAGCCAGCATAGAAGCTTGTCAGACTGTTTATGATGGAGATTATAATACCATCCCTACAACATGAACACAGAGTTAGAAAACATGAGGAGAATCGAGGAATAAATATGGTATTCATTAACATGAAATAATTGTGCCTTGGAAATAAACTGTTTTAACTTTTACTATAATAATACTTTGTTCAAGAAAACATGTACTAACCCATTCTCTGTTAAAATAAAGAAAGAAAGAAAATAGGGGTCACCTTCCAAGAAACAATAGAGGTCAAAATGTTATAAGAAATAAGCCATTTTAGAATCCAATATGGCTGCTGAATACCATGTTAACTCTATGGGAAAATATATGATAATAATTGTTTCCTTGAAAACAAGATGGTGGATCCCCAAATTTTTGAAGTATTTCAAACGGACCAGAAGCAAACTTCCATATGGCAAAATTTGGAGAGATTTCAAAAACTTAGATTTTCATTGAAATTTGTCCTTTATTCGCATTCTACTGTATGGAAATCTAATAAGTTGAATCATCTGTTTCAGCCAACTCAACAATATCAATCACAGCATAATCAATTCCTATCTGCTATGATGCCATCTAGTGGCAATGAGAGAGCAAGGCTAGGAGTTCTAGTCAAAAACTCTCACAAATGATTTTCGTAGTTCTGGTTGTGTGAAATTTGCATGGTTTGAAAAATTTTCTAAGTAATTAATATAAAATCTAAATGCAATGTTTGTTCATTTGCTGACATCATTTTGTGTTTCGACAACTAATGTTTTTTGTCCATTGTACAATTCTTGACAGATTTAGTAAATTTGCCAACTAGTTGAGTCAATCTTTCTTCTGGTGAACAGGAGGGCAGATTGTCAATAGGTAATTAAACGAGTTGAGGAGGTTTGATCATAATGCCATTTTATTAGCAGATACAACAAATTAGAATTATGAATTCTGCATTACATTAAAGAGAGACAACTCGTCCAGGCACACATTTTATGATTTGCCACCTAGCAATGATGTACAAGTATAACTTTGACTCCATAGAAATTAGGATAAAAGATTTTGTTGCCACTTTTTGTGATCTACCCCCCCCCCCTCCCCCCATCCCTAGTAATTAGGTGAAAATATAAACCTAGCAACAGGATAAAAATTTGCCTGCCTAGCAATGAGGTAACACATTTTACATTGTCACTTTTTTTGACCTACCCTCCACCACTCTAGCAATGAGGTCAAATATAAGGCTAGCAAAGGGGAATTGACTCCCTATCAATGAGGTAATTAATACATTCTACATTGTAACTTTTGTGATCTGCCCCTAGCAATGAGATAAAAGTACCAACATCATGCTAGCAATCAGGTGAAAAATTGACTCCCTAGCAATGCGGTAAAAATGCTGTTATAGGAATTTTGAGTTTTACCATATGGATATTTTAACTGTATCTGTATACAAGATTAAACTCAATATAACCTCTACAAAATACTTAAATTTCAAGAGTCAAATGGCTACCATCAGGAGATCAAAACTGTGGTGAACTGCCATTATGTATAATGCAACCCTTACTATGTGAGTGACCTAGGAGGTCATGTCTTACCTAAAACAGTTATTGTGAAACTCATTGTAACTTCCCAGTGCAGTAAGTGCTCCTAGACCAACAGCATATGAGAAAAAGATCTGAGTTCCAGCATCAATCCACACCTAATGATAAAAAGATGTCAAAATTGTGAGAAAGAGACAGAATGGGGTGGCTATGTTTCTGATTCTCCAGATTTGCTGTACATGTGCAATTCCCCCCCCCCCACCCCACCCCCCACCCCCACCCCATAACCCATTTTAGAATCCAAAATGGCTGTTGAACATTGTTATAAAACTCTATGGGAAAATAACAGATTATTGATTTCCTTGAAAACGAAGTGGGGAATCCAAAATTTGAAGTGACCTGAGCAACAAGCTGCCATAGGGCAAATTTCGAAGAGATTTGAAAAATAACTTCTATTTTTAGGCAAACTGGCTGCTGAAATACATTCAATATGTAAATCTGTTTCACTAATAACCCGCTATAACACTATAATAAGGATACAGACTACATATATTGTAAACACTGGTACCATTATCTTTAATTTCTGTCTTATAAATACCCACTCTAAAAACACAACAAAGTCCTGACAGCTATATTCTAGTCTAAGTCTGTTCGCTACACTCTGTCGTACCTCCTAAGCCCTCGTATCCAAACCTTGCCTTGATTACAGTTAAACAAGCTAGTAATGTGTGAGTATTAACCTGATTGGTTGCAGTGCACCAATGAGAACATCAGACCGTCATTATTCAAATAAAGTCATTAATATGTAAATATACATGTGTTACTGAGAAATTGTCCCAGCTAAGTACACAAGTAATGTATCAAGTGGGCATGTGAGGTAATTTACATGTAATGATGTAAATTTAACATACTGGTCTTGATAGCAAATTGTAGGGGTGTGCCTACATGAATCAGTTTTAACAGTAATCAAGGCAAGCTTTGGATATGACTCATGAGAACTAGGAGGTACCTGTAACAACAGTTAACAGTGTAATGCAACCATAAAGTAAACAGGCTGTAATATTTTAATCACACGTTAATTTTGAAAATAATTATAACAATAATATAATGTACATAATGTTGACTTAGTATTTAATTGTAGTATATATATTAAAATATGTCATCAAATCATTTTTTCTCATTTTCAGGTTTTCTGCATATTTAATGTAACTTTGATTGTTGCTTATGCATACTGATCATGTCATCAAATCTTTTTGTATGTCCGATACCAGTTAGTTTCCATTCTTAATTCTGCAGACTTTGATCATGTCATAAGTAAAATCCTGGTATCTTTAAAAATTAAGCAAAAATTACCACTAAAATTTAACAAATTCTTTTTTACGATTTCACGTTATATACGTCATAAAAATTAATTTTTACAGTTCTATATATAAATTGATGCCATACCTTGCCATCTAATAACCTACTGGTGTCAGGTACAATGTAGAATTTGATTCCATCAATGGCACCTGGTAACATAGCTCCTCGGATGAGTAAAATGGTGATCATGAGATATGGGAAAGTTGCAGTGAAATATACCACCTGTAATGTCAAATATTGAAGTAGGATGTCAGAAATATGTCTCGAAAATACAGTTTTAAAAAAATGCATTTAATTCAGGGACCATCGCACAATGTTGCACAAGCTCAACAAACATAAACATCAATCATTTAGGACCAAACCTCCCCCCTAAACGAATGTTAACAAGTGTGACATCTACACTTTTATATACCATTTATATCACCATGAAAATGATAGTGGTTATACCACAACGATTGATGCAATATGTTAATACATGATGGTAATCAGGATACTAACGTAAACCAAGCACTGTATATCTCACACATTAGAAGTAAATTTTTATCAACTTATCAACATCTCAGTAGTAAATACTGAAGCTGTTATCATTGAAGGCGTGAAAGTTTTCGAAATTTGGTTAGAAGTGCGAAATTGAAGTTCAGCAATCGCATTGATGCCAGACCCCCTCCCCCCCTTTAACGAACAAAGTTCGTTTATTGAGCTTGTGTGACATCGTGTCCCTTACATGATTCATATGAAAATAATAGCTTGATACAACTGGGAATCATATATTTAGTCTAAGATTACTTTATGTGTCTGTGTGTGGTTGGATGTGTGGGTGTGAGTTAGTGGGTGTGTGTGTGTGTGATGACTGGACTATGTGGCAAATGTAAATTAAAAATTACTAAATCGCAAGATTAATTGTAATTTTGCAGATATACCAGAACTTTTAAATGTTCCCAAAGTACTGGAGTATAATATACTACGATATAAAGATTAATTGAAATATATCTAAAATAATATAAAAGTTTTTCAAAGCAATGTTCTCCCTAGATTTTATCAAGAAGGGTTCAATGTCCGGTAACATGTGATGGCATACTACTTTCTGTAGTCGACAGTAGTATCTTGGTCCGGTGCCAGTTTTGATATTAGGGACTATTTGTACATGAAATTGTAGACGTTGAAGATATCTACATCTCTCCAACGTTTATGATGAAATGAAGTGGTTTGCAGGCTGACTGTCCTTTCATCCAGAGAATGGTCAGACATTAGGAGGGCTTTAATAGTCAAGGCAGCCCTGTTTGTTTTAATACTATTTTTCATGGAGAACGCTGCAAGGCCATGAATCTCATATAATATGAGATACAGACTCTTGTATGAAAGTTGCAAACTGGCATCAAGTTTGTACAAATTTGGAACAAGCTTGGCAGCTTGCAAGGATCATGAGCTTTAACCCTTTCAGGACTAGAAACTTTCCCGCCAAAATTTTTGAACAAAAATTCTTGTCTCTCTGTAATTTTTGGAAAAAGATCAACTTTATTTTAGACCAGAATTCAAGAAATATTACTTTCCAATGAAATAATATTCTTAAATTTTAGAAAATGTTCTTACAATCAAGTTTCTATTTATTCCAATATCATCTCTAGTCATGAAAGGGTTAAACACTGCAATAAACTTGTACATGCTTGCAAAGCAAGTAGTCTGAAATACTGAGGAGATCATCCTCTGACATGTCTCTAAGTACAAGCAAGCTACATGAGCTGATCCGAGCCAGGTGTAATAATTGTAAAGCGCTTTGAGCATGGCATGGGAAAGCGCTATATAAGAACCCAACATTACTATTATTACTATTATTATTATTATTATTGAGAACATACAACTTCACAGTCTTTACCTATTTTTCCAAAGAAATGAATTTAAAAAAAAAAATCTTACTTTGCCAGTAGATTTCACCCCTTTGAAGATGCACAGATATACAACAACCCATGATAACAGCAAACAGCCTGCTAACTCCCATCTCATACCACCAGTCTCAGTAATATCATCTGTAATCCCTAGAGCTTTGCGACTAGACAACAAAGAGAAATTGAATTATATCATGTATGTTGACACTGCAAAATTACCATGTAATCAAGACTCCACAGAATATATCATTTATCCATTTATCTCTAAGAATGATGGCGTTCTGCAACATTTTAATATTACTAATGTCATACCTTTCAAGACATAAAAAGCTTTCTTAAGACTCTAAGTAAAACGATGAAATCAAATATATATTTTTAGTATATCTCTTTCTTTTATTTGGAGAGGATAAGGAAAAAAAAATTGTTTCCAGACATTTTGTCTAAAGTGGTGCCACGATGTGAATATTTTTTTTTTAATCTCAACAAACCTGCCATTCAATCTACTATTTATGGCGGTTACTGTACTTTTTATTTAATGCTTTAGAGCAAGTGTGCATGTGGGGCAGATGTTATTTGCTTGTTCATGATTGGCTCTGCAGTTGTCTTCACTGAAGTAGAGAGAGTTATTTTGTGTGTCTCCCCGGATCTGCAGACTGCATGGGCTGGACAAACACACAAAAAAAGACCAACGCAAGGGTAAGTGATGCACACACTGACCAGAAACAATTCTTTTTTTATTGGCCTTTATATACTCTAACATGCCTGAATTTTAGAGATGTCACTTTCCTTTAGGCCAAAAAAGAAAAGTTTCTGCTAACCCGACCGAGCCTAGTGTAAGTCCCCAACCCTAAACATTTTTTTAAATGCAAAGAGTTAAAATGGTAACAATCATATTTCCGTGTACACCTTTCATGCCTTTGCCTCATCTGTAGTCACTTTAAAAAAAAAAAAATCATATTCCAGAGAGAAACCATGTCTTTTTAGACTTCGTCTATAATATTACAGTCTGCATAACCTAATCTGTCTACTTAAACCTAATATTATCTTCCTTTATTTCTCAGTTTACACTACATTAAACTTTATTTTGCCTTATCATTTTCCATTCATTGAAATTCACCCATTTAAAAAATGTTTTCATTCTCCTAGTCTGTAAACTTCAGTGTTACCTGTAGTGAAGTATTAAAGTGATAATCCTACCTTTATACATAACAACCTGAAATGACCCGACCCTGTGGCAATATTCTACCACAAAATGAAATTTCTGTGTTTGCTAAAGATACGCAAAATCTATGGAGTGAAAAAAATAAAGTTCCTCTTTTGAAATGCAACTTTCTTTTTTTTTGGAACACAGGAAGGCAACTCAAAGGAGTTATAAAGTTTGGTGAAAAGCGACAAAACTGATTGTGTCAGAAGACTTAGATGCTTACTTCCAGAACTCTTCCACCGGATCAATCAATGTGCCGTTGGTTGTATTGACCTCGACACCTGTGAAATTTGTTGTACATAATGCAGTGTTCCATGGGTTATCACAGTTTGACCATGGTAGTGTGCTTGTGAAACCCATGAAGAGGTAGTAGAATGCCCAGGTCAGAATTATAATGTAGTAACAGTTACAAAATGACATGATGCAAGTTGTGGAAAAACCAATACCTGTAAATAACAACAACAACAACAACATAAACAACAATGAAAAAAATAGCAAAATTATGTATAAACAGAACAAAGTAATGTTTTATTGATAAACAAGAACAAGAAATGACATCATGTACACAATAGTGAAATGATATACAAACACAACAAAGTAACTGGAAAACAAGAACTACAAAACTGCAAAATATTGCATGTCATATAAACACAACAAAATAACATTAAGTACTGTAAACAACAACAACAACAACAACAACAACAACAACAACAACAAAATTATTAATATAAGCCATTAATTGAGTAACTTGGAAGAATGAGTTCAGTATACGCCATGACAATGAGTCATATTGAGTTGTTGCATGACTTTGGTTAATTCTTTTATTTTGAATTCTTTTATTTTTCTCACTCTCCTTACCTCCCTTTGGTTTGTTTGTTTTGTTTTGCTTATTTCTGTATGTGATTATACTAGTCATATCCTCTCTAATTTGTTTAGTAGTGTATGTATTTTAATTTTCTGTTAATGCTGCTCTACCACAGCTGATACAAAAGGGATACAAAAGGGATGCAATAAATACGCAATAAATAAATAAATAAATAAATAAGTTAACAAAACATACCTTGGAATATAGGACATATTTTCCAGCATTCTATTCCACCTCTACTCATAAACTGACCCAGAGAAACTTCCAGGAAAAACAAGGGAATACCGGCACAAAGCATGCAGATTGTATATGGAATAAGGAAGGCACCTGGAAAGAAATCAAAAGTTTAAAGTCAATTTATGTGAATACATAATTGAATGAAAAGGTAGACTTATTTTTATATGGAGAATATTATTATTTTTTTAGATTGTATTGTACAAGGTCTCTGGTTTCATGGTTATAAAAATACCAATATTGTTATTCCTGGGTCTAATCATCAGTATCTTTGAATTTCTACCTAAATTGGAACCCTGTATGTGACAGCATTTGTCAGAAGCTACTATATGTAATAAAGTTGATCATTTTGTGAGTTTAGGTTGTTGTTTTTACTTGAGAGATAGATAAACAGCATTTTTTACTACTGAGCACAGCATGGTTGTTAATTGAGAAGTTTAAAATGCAGAATTAACATAAACTCTCTCTACAATCGTAATCCTGATGTGTTTTGAGTAAGCAATGTTGTGACTACTGTTTACAGCTATCAACGGCACATCGGTGCAAGTTTCAATAATGTATCACCATGTTGCATTACTTCATCATTCATACTTTGATTACAAGCACTGTAATTGCATGATATATGTATGTATGTCAAGGGTGTTTACACTGTCTTTGACATCAACAAAGATTGATGCCTATTATAATTACCCTAGATGATATGGAGTTTGTTAATTAACCAATGTCACCTTGGCGATTGCTTATTTATACAGGGAACTAAAGAAACTCCAATAAATTGTCGTTTCAATAACATTCACTCGACATTTGTCATTTTTTCACAGTAGAAAAATCATCGCTATAGATAACGAAATTGAAAAAAAAATTGAAAATACTTTATTAACTAATTCAAGGGTCAAGTCTGTAAGGTTATTAAAATATATATACGGAATGTGGTTTTCATTCACTCATTTCCAACATGGCAGTGAGTGCAGTCACTAGCTAGCTGGTGTAATATGAGTGCAGTCACTGTTTTAGTATGAGTGCAGTCACTGGTGTAATATGAGTGCAGCCACTGGTGTAATATGAGTGCAGTCACTGGTGTAATATGAGTGCAGTCATGTCATTTTGTGTTGTAATGACTATAATTTTATGGCTACTGCTGACGAAATCATTTTGAATGTGTTATAAATTCTGCAGTCATGTCACATACATAGGCTGAATAATGTTCCCACCTATTGTAGTCTATTTCCAAGATCACAACTACCACATGTTGGGACTAAACTGACCTAGAATTTATCATATCTCAGTAAACCAAACAAGGGTGTACAGTTTCTTTGAGATGAGATTACTTCAAATTATAGTATCATCAACATGAAATTGAGACATTTGCATAATTTGCAATTATTTCAGTCTTATGGAATTTCATTCTTTACATGTTATCTGAGAACTAAAATTATAACTGGACACAATGAATGCTTACATCGCAGAAAACCCATTAAAATATTAATGCTAACTTTTTTGTTGAGTATTTACCTGAACTTATCAGTCTGTCTGTCTGTCTGTCAGTCTGTCAGTCTCTGTCTGTCCGCCTGTCTGTCTGTCTGTCTGTCTGTCTGTCTGTCAACTGATCTGTCAGTCAGTCAGCCGATGTCTGTCAGTCTGTCAGTCTGCCTCTCTGTCTGTCAGTCTGTCTGTCTGTCTGTCTATCTGTCTGTCTGTCTGTCTGTCTGTCTATCTGTCTGTCAGTCTCTGTCTGTCTGTCTGTCTGTCTGCCTCTCTGTCTGTCAGTCTCTGTCTGTCTGTCTGTCAGTCTGCCTCTCTGTCTGTCAGTCTCTGTCTGTCCGCCTGTCTGTCTGTCTGTCTGTCTGTCTGTCAACTGATCTGTCAGTCGATGTCTGTCAGTCTGTTCGTCTGTTGATCAATCTGTCTGTCTGTCTATCTGTAAGTCAGTCAGCCAATCAATCGTGTATATCCATCGATCTGTCGGTCTGTCTGTCAGTCAACCAATCTGTGTCAGTCTGTCTGTCTGTCTGTCTGTCCATCAATCTGTCTGTCTGTAAGTCAGTCAGGCTCTCTTTTTTATTGTCATTTATAGTTACCAAAGTTTTCACAAAGCTTTTATTATCAAGGGATTAAAAATCAAATTACTGTCAAACTAATATTGCATTCCTTTCTGTAATTGGATTTATTGTAACTTAATACAAATGCATACACACACACACACACAAGTTCTCCTGCAAAAAAAAAAAAACTCCTGGTAATATACTGTACCACATTATATAAATTAACGTACAAGAAAAAAAGAAAGCATACACTGTTTTTCTTACTATTAAGATTGAATAATTTTTTGTGTGATTTCTTTGATGACAATGTTAATCAAAATCAGATTTAAGCATATCAATAATGACACACAATCTTTGTTTTAATACCATGGAAGTGAAATCCCTAACCCCCCCCCCCCCCCCCCCAAGCAACAACAACAACGCAAACAAAAAAACACCCACCCTGTAAAAAGTAGGTGTGTTTACATAAAAAAATCTAGAAATCTAGTAGTATTGATTTGTACAGCGGTAACATATTTCTATATCAAGGTGTTGTGACAGGTATCAACAGACGTTGCACGTAACATGCAGGGCAGCTAGCTCAGGCAAGATAAGCTAAATTTACAAGTAGAGACTATAAAGTTCCCTTTGGAGTGTCCATCAAAATAAAATGTGGCTGACAAATCCTACAATGCCATGCTGTCAATTTTGTCATGTGGGCCAAATAAATACATTTACAAGCAAGAAAGAATGTTGGTTGTCAACAGATAATATACAAAGTCTTGAATCCTGCAGAGAAGTACACAACTTTCTATGTATAGTACTACTATAACTGAAAAGTCCGGTGAAATGAATAGTGTATTCAAATTCCACTCTACAGCAATACATTCTCATGTATTCTATAGATTCATAATGGAGATGAAACCCTTAGTAACCTTTCTGACATGCTGACCTTGAATTGACCCAGTCTTGTAAATAAGATGCTGACCCCTGACCTTTACAGACCAAAATATGTAAACAGGTACATTAACCTTTGTTTATCAGACATCCATCTTATTTTCAAGAGCTACGTGTTTATCATTAACCTGGAATGAGTGAACTGTTGTAAAAATAACATCTTAATAACTTTGGCAATTAAAATTAATAATCACATTACTTTGGAGGATCAACAAACATTTACCTCAAGCAACCAATTGCATTTCAAGTACTTCATACAGAATACAAATTTTATTTTTATCGACTTCATTTTTTAAAACTTTTTTTCATATGATTGCCAAAAAAGACACAATGGCTGTATTTCAGGGCCTATTTTTAAAATTAGAGTAATTTTGTTCTATAATATAGTAACTTAATTGTTTTTGTTGTTCTACTATATACAGCTATATACTACTCAGGTTTAGTTATCTACCAAATCACTGTGTGGTTTGTAGTAAGGTGATGGACCTCTCCATACTGCCAACAACTGCATCTATTCTATGTACATATCCACTGAGGAGGTCATCATTTTTGGAATAAATTCTCGGTACCCAGCTGAGATAGAATATTACTGCCAAGGCACATCATAAAAATAACTGAACATTCAATTTCTTGGTCAATACCATAACTTCCGTTCCACATGTTTCACATGTATTACTATAGGTGTGTGTGAGAATAAGTTGACATGCTTGTTCTATTTTGACCCTCTAGTTAGCATGAGGTAAAACACTATTGCAGGTAGTGAGAATTAATAGTCATTAGGAGGAATATAACTATTGAGAATATGATGTATCTTAGAGGTAGTATTTTTGAAAGATTAATTAAATTTTCATGTTTTCATTGTTCAAACAACTTACATTTTTTTATGGCCAACGCACTAAACTAAGCAAACTAATTCAATCTCTTTACACCAAATATCCTAAGACCTTGAAAACTGTACTTCACACAAAAATTGTAAAAACCTTTCTAAATAAAATAATTCACACTATTAAACAGGATCATATATTAATATATTAAATATAAAAATAAATATTAAAATCTTATAACTTCACTATACACATACTGTGACTTTTTATGAGTACTAATTCAGCAATAGTAGTGTGTAGTAGCAGAAAAAATTACAGCTTGAATATCTTACTGCTATATATATAAGATCAAAATCAATCATTTTTGCAAGTTTAGTTGTTGTTTTACTTGGTAGATAACAAAATTTTACGCGTGGTTGTTACTATAGATTCTCTACAGTCTCGGGAGCATCGCTAGCAGAAAGCGGCTGTTTTGTATGAACCGATATCTACTGCATACTAGTACTAGTACTCTATCTAATATCCTTGTGCACCCTCATTGACTACATATGACTAGCCATTCCTTGACATGTTATTGCGACCCGCCGTGTTATTGTGGTGCCCCTGAGAGCAAAAAAGCCACTATTTGCTAGTGACAGTCCCAAGGCTTTGAGAGAGTCTAGCTTGTTCCTATAGGGAGTCTAAATAGTAGAATGAATGTAAACAAAACTCTACCACAATCTGTGTACAGCAATAAAAGTACTCTTGCCTAGCTACCTCAACTTGTCAAATGGTCAATGCTTATCAGTAAATGTATATATTATTATGTAGTTTTCTGGCAAACACTCCCTGTTTTAGCTTCAGATAACTATCAAACACAGACATTCAAATTATGTATTCTGTTCTATAAATATATATAAATATGGATATTAAACTTAGAATTAGTTATTGTAATGTGTATGTTAGAAACTCAAAAAAAAGATCAGGTGAACTCCTCTTGGACTATCACTATAAAACTGTTGATATAGGCACAAAACACACATCAGATTAATCTGAGGGCCATGTTATTAAAAAAAATAATTTCAACACACTGGCTATAAAAATGAGGGTGAGGCAATATTCAAGTCTTCAAATGAAAGCAAAGTGTTTGAAGCACCACTCTCTTCTTCCAGAATTCAGGCAAAATTAAATTCATAAAAAAAAAAAATTTCAACATACTATCATTTCTAATGAAGTGTTCCGTGTATCAGTAACAAACACACTCCCAACAGGTTATATTTTAATCTATTATACATTTTTTCAGCATTAAATCTCAATGCAATTATTCCAAAACTAATAGCAAAAAGTTAAATTACAAAAAAGTCAATGATTATACACCCTCTCTAGAAAATAAATTTTCTGAGTCCTATTCACTAATGTCCATGCATGATTTAAGAAATTATATAAAAAAACTGACTGCTGAGACTGTCAGAGAAGCTTGCAACCTTATCGTTTTCTCCCTGATGTGTGTGTGGTAAAGTTATGAAATTATTTGAGCAATGGCCTAGAAAAGATAACGACTCAAAGGCTTTCTATCAAAGCATATGGGACGTTTTGTATGTCACTTTTGACATCCAAATATCATCGTTTTCCCATCCTTATTTCCGACCTGTCAGCTCTAATGGTTTCTAATTGATATGATGTATTATCCAAAGTCACTGTCTGACATATGTTGCAACATACCCCTTATAGTTATACTCACACTCAGATCTGCCATTTTACATCCAGGATTTTGTTGACACTAGTAATGTAAAAGTATTAGAAATCTACTCTTCTATACACATTAGTCATACGTTTCTCTTTTTCTTACAGTTTTAATAGTCAATTTCAAGACTAATTTGCATTTTTACAAATAATTTAATGTCTTTTTAATCACTTAACTTTGGTTGTGGATGGCTGAGCAGTAATGCCTGTGCTTACCTCGTCTGGGTTCAAACATCCCCCCCCCCCTCCCCGTGACCCAGCCTCAGCTGGGGTTGATTAAAAAAGCTATCCAGGTCTGTATTTAAGAAGGGTGATATTTAGTTGTGACAACAATATCGGGTACTCCAGGTTAATCCTGCTTCAACATCAATAGGACATTGCTCTGTAGCGATCATTCAACAAAATTTCAAAATTTATTTGGATAAATAAAGATTATTTTATCTATTAGTCATTTATTCTTTAAGGGGGAGCTGTCAATACAAAAGTTCAAAAAGAAACTTAAAACAGGTCAAATCCAAATTATCCTAATTTGAAAATTTGTTTGGTTTCTGTATAATCTAAAACAAATTGAAAGATCATTTTCTTGCAGGAAGAAAACACTGCAAGAACAAAGTAAAGGAAAAAAATATTATGAGACTCAGCAGTGCAGTGTTACAATAATATTTCCACAATAAAGCTTTTTCCGGGTAAGTTGATACTTTCTATCCTAAGCACACATCAAATGTGAAAGAATGAGTCCGTTCCGGAATAAAGACAGTGTGTCTGCATCTCAAAAAATTTTTCCCAGATCACGACCTTAGCGCCCTAGGTGAAGGATTGCTAACTGATACATGGTCCCTCCTGTGGCCTTGTCCTGCTACTAAGTATGGCTATTCAATCTACAAACCTTCAAAGATGCATCTACTAACGGCGATGTCTTTTGTTACGGTTCATTGCTATTGATGAAAACTAATTTGGGAAAATTAAACAGGTTTTGGCAACTGATTAGGGGCAGTCTTAAATGTTTTCATCTTTATGCAAATTACAAAAAGTAAGGTTCCCTTTTTCAGAGAGGGATATGTAATGTAGTATTTAAACCCAATACCTTGTATGCTAATTTTGTTAGTGAACCCTGGTGAAACAATACCTAGGGAAATCACAGGTAGATTTTAGCAAGACTTACAACGCTCAGTAAAACAAATGTTTGAATAGAAAGGATGTACTTGGACTAGTAATGTAACTTCAATTCCCACCAAAAATGAGCTAAAGACTATGTTACGATTCCCAGAATCGTTTTCGGAACTTTTCATACATTTTTTTTTTTGGTTCACTGTCGAAGTCCAATCATTTTTAAGACACGTTAAATTATCAAGATAAAGACTCAGGACTCATCATGCAAATTAGTTTACACAAAGAGGGAAATTTCATGATAAAAAAAACTATGGTGATAAAATCAGTATTTTTCCTAAAGTTTGGAAATCCAAGAAGAACAGACGGATCAAAAATCTGATAAAACTTGCATGAATTTCCATGCTTAGTACACAGATTATTTTGGTAGATTCAATCCTTAAAAATTCCTGGGGGAACTAAAGATTTTACCAACTTTTAATAACTTATGCAGCCCTCAAAAATACCAGGAAATACAAATGAAATAAATAACACTCTAGAATAAAAAAAATAGATATTCAAGTTTACTAAATTATCATTTGAATTTGGGAAGAAATTTACTATTCTTAGTAATTCAGAGTACCAAATTTGATCTGTCGTACGCCACGTGCAAAAAATATCAAATGCAAAATGTAATGTAACTGATACACAACAACTGTTTCATTGAAGATCTTGGAAGCAAGATTCCAAAATGCATTAACAGATCAAGTTAGTCTCTGCGGGCATTTGGTTGGATTTCATCTCCCAAATGTGAACCATATGGAATTTGCATGCAGATAAGTTGACATCAAAATTACTCCATCACTATTCTATATTTCTGTATGTATCTCAAGTCTGCATGCAGCTGATTTCTGTACGTACACGTAGTCTGCACAGAGCAGCTGCAGTTTATCGGATGTCGGCCTCCTATCAGTTTCAGTCCTTTACAACCCTTATTTTTTTGTAACAGGCATTTTCTTGAAAAAAATCTACAGAATATTGAAAATTATGCAAAATAAAACTCAGGTAGTTCACAATTATGATTTCCGTTTATTAATACTGAGAAAAAATATTACTGATTGTCAGATAAGGGCCACTCAACGTATTGTACAACACAGGTCTATATTTTATACGTAGTTGAAAAAAAATACATTTTGATGAAAAAAAATTAATACTTAACAAAGAAATTGTGTGGTTCCTATTACTCTCAATTTTAGGATAGGTGGGGGAGTTAGATTTTTTATGTTATTTTTTTATTTTTTTTCATATGTGAGTGTTAGTTCAGGTAGATATTTCCATTGTTTTCCATATAGTCTCTGTGTTATTGGTTTCTTCTCATCAGATGTACAGCCATTACAGATTGGAAGAACAGTTTTATATTGTCTTTTTTAGTTGATGTCAGTTTCTGCATCCAATATTTCTTGCGAGACTTCACAATTTTATTATTTTTTTTATTAGGCCTTACGAAAACCAACCTTTGAAAGGCTGTTGACAAGGTGCAAACTTTTTTTTTTTTAGGCATTTGTGTCTATTAAAAGTGGATTTTAATAGTGCATCAAAATATAGAAAATATATACCAGAGCTGATTGGTATTGTTCCAACATGGACAAATGCTGTTCCCTAACACACTCCTTTTGGTTTTAATAAAGTGCTATATTTGTGGTAGTTTGGCCATAATATAGCATTCTAGCCATCCATACTTTTTGTGACAATTTGAGATGACCCCATCAGCAGCCATTAGGCCCTAACATGCCAACTTTCATTATATTCTCATATGCATCCTATAACTCACAAATTTTAGACAACCTGTCAAAATTTGAAATCATCACTCTCTCTTTTTTAATAAATTTACCCAGTCTAATGTTTCAAACAAAATTTGAGGTACAGAATAAAACAGTGAAAGAGTCTGACAACGTTGTGGAATTTATTCAACAATTGTTTGAAGAAATCCTTGAAAAGTATAGTGCAGTGTAGGCAGCATGCCAATGTGTTCTGTTGGGGTCAAAGGTCAATACTCTTGTACGTGTATCCTACAAGGTATACAAAATGTGGTTTAGTTTATTAATTGAGTCCTAGCCATGGAAGCAGTGCAGTACACATGGGATGTATCTCAAAAATCCATGGGCAAAACTGCATCTTTATATAACATTTGTAACAGTCATTTGCAAAAAACTTTCTAAAAAGACAATATTTGTCAATTTTTTCCCCCAAAAAATTATTCTCACTAAATTGTACTCTCTAAATTGAAAATATAGTCATCAGCTATTTTTTAGGAATGTGATGGTGAAAGAAGTACTCGTTTGCGTATGCGTTTACCAATTTGGATTTTAAACTTTGCGTATGACTACAGGTTTCGGACTCTAGCTCGATAGAACAGCTGTCATCTAATACCTATAGTCAATAAAATCACCCAAACCACCTTCACTGTGTGAATGTCCTTCAAAACTAATGCAGACTACACAACCCACAATCACCTAACTGCTCTAAACATGTTCAAAAGTCGTCTGTAAAGCTTATTGATTTTTTTATACAATTTTCCCACTTTTCATCTTACTTTCAAATAACATTATACAATAGACATTGCATGCACATACATGTATGTAATTGTTGCAAAAAATCTAAATTCAAATGAAAATATATACACAAGTGCTGGTACTGTGTCTCAAAAATCTCCATATGTGAGTGCTGCATACCACTTGTTATAACTCCACAACACAAAAATAAATAATTAATGAGAAAAAGCTAACATAACGTTTTAAAAGCATTTAATAAAAAGTTATTAAAAAGTCAAAGAATGAATCTATAAATATTACACCTATAATTAATAGTTACATAATTCATATTAGAAGTAAATTTTACTAAGGCAAAATAAAAAAAAAATAAAAAAATATGTGTTTCTGATAACCCAACCAACCCTAGTTTAAGGCCACCAACCCTAAACATTTTTATAAACATTGAAAACAAAAAGACAAGAAATTCTTTGTCATCTTGAACTTCGTGTATGATTAGTATGTCTGCTTTCTTTTCCCAGTGATGTCTGTAACATATTTCACCAAACTATCATAGAAAGGGTAGTTTGACAGACATTTCGTTTGATTTTGGGTTGGAGCAATATTTTTTTTAAAAGGTAAAGATACAAAAGTAAAGTAAAATAAAATCCTAACCTACCTACTCTATTTTCTGAGGCCGTGTTTGATATTGGAAACACACAATTATTTTTTTTTTACACCTAAAGGGTTCTTTCTTTTCACATTATGTAGCTGGCAATGAATTCAGACAGTAACTGACAACATGTTATGTGGAAATAGATTGAGCTACCTTTAGTAATTGGGTGTGAGTATATATATATATATACAGAGGTTCCAAGCTATTAGCTGATTACTGCCAATGACAATAAGTTAACTGTATGTGTTATCATTATGACAGCTAGCAGTACATATGTCCCCGATAATGCGCGAATACAAATGCAGAATACTTGGGTGCATACATACATGTGCAGTGTTCTCTGTGGCTGTAAACAGCACATGCACGAGTGCAAATGCTGCTAAGTTTTGATACTCAAGCTGGCACTTACGCATCGAGGGGTTCTGTTATTATTACATTTGTTTATCCAATAAAGCCAATTTCACACCCTCATCCTATCATGCCCTCATTTGCATATCATTTGCATACATGTATACAATTATGTTTTCAGTATTGCAATGCAGTGCAAATACCACTAGTATGCACACTCACCTGTGCAAGTAATCAGTGGTATATGATATATATTTTATACTACATCAACCATACAAACCAAACTTGAAATTTGAAAAGAAAATAATACTGACAGGTTTAACAGAGGAAAATATACATTTGAAATACAATCTATTCTTTAATACTTTCTACCTGTTCTCAATCATGTAAGACAAAAACACATTAAAACATACTCGTAACTTTTTACTGGAGTACGACTTGCTAATGCCATAAGTTATAACTGGAACTAGATATTTAGTCACATAATTAACAATTTAATTGACATACATATAATGATACATTTCAATATTTCATGTATACTAAACAGTTGAGGAACGTGCATACTAGTAAATACTTCAAATAGTCAAGGAAACTTGTACTATGCTATAAACTCTGCTATCAATAACAAAAGATGATGTTTACTATCCGGGCTATGAAAAAATATGTAAAAAGTATTTCTGAAAACCACCCAAGCGTCAAAGGGTTATACACAGTCGGCTAGTGTCACTTCATCACAATCAGAAATATAACTTTGTTTAGCATGTACAATATATTTTCAGTACACAAAAAAATAAAGTCTATACTATGAAATCTAAAAGATTTTGAGACAGTAGTGCTATCAAAAAGTATTGTGTTTCTATTAACTTTTTCTAAATTCTAAAGTTTCATTTGGATTATGGCGCTGTTATTTGATATTAAGTAGTTACGCATTTGACGTGAGGTACAGACATATTAAGACTTCAACTTAGACTCAATAAAAAAAAGTTAATGATGTTAGAAATGTGTTGACAGCCTTCACAACATATTGCAGCAAAGCAACATTATTCTTATAATCTGTAACCTCAATGAGTCTGACTTTTTAAACCATAAAAACATACACATAAAAATAAAAACAAAATCTCAAAAAATAAATGGTATAGTATGTATATTCTCAAAGATAAACAGTAGCTGTTCTGATCATGAAACTATTGTAATAATGATTATGCCCTAAAAATAAAAACTTTTCGTAAAAAAATTAAATAAATAAATAACCGTTGGTGATACGTGACAATAACAAGACTCGGTAGAAGACTAACAAATGTAGTGCTTTCTGTAACTTTTTACATTTTTTTTCTTAAAATCTGCTAACCAACCAATCCTTCTGAAGTAAACCTGGCAATGAGAAACATAAGAATAAAAGAATGTTGCCTTCATAAATGTTTCTGACACTTCATTATCGCCTTGGGCATTGTGAATATAAGGGAATAGAGATAATCTAATTCCAGACCACTTGGAGGTATTTTCACCTTTTTTTCATCTCATAATCAGATAACACGATAGTTTTCGAAGTGTACTAATCGTGATCAGAAAGGCCGTTGTTTATCTTTTTGTCATTGTCCTCCAGCAGTCATCAAACATTTATGACTAATTCATTTCCTAATTCACTATGAAAGACTATGACAATAAACTGTCCAGTTTATTATTTTTTTATTTTTTTTTACCGGAATTCCATCATGGCCATCACTCACAATTACATCTCATAAGAGTTGGACTGTCTCAAACCAAGGAGAAGTGACTTCACCGTTTTTTCAACCTTGTTTACTGACGAACACAGCTCTGTAAAGAGTACAGGAAGTGCTGTACAAACAGTGTGGTATGAAGATATTACCACTGAGGTATCAAATTATTCATGGTTAGATATCTTATCAACTCCACTTCATAGCTATCAGCATGTTAGCCTTACAGAATAACAACACTTTGTAGACTTTCCATTCCTTGTGCTGAGTGAACAACAAATTATCTAGGGAGTTCATGTTTCCTGTATCATGTTGTTGGAGTAAATTCAATTTCCTTGCTTTCAATTATTTCATTGCTGATAAATTGAAAGGGGGGGGGGGGGATTGGGGGGGCTGCTCAGTAAATTCAAACTTCATTTTTGTAATATCAGCAAATAATATTGTAATTTGCAACGTTTATAATTGTTTATTATGTTTTTAATGTTTATATTCTATATTCTTTGAACTGTGGAAATTCTTAAAAATTATTTTAAAGCCCTTTGTAGCATATTTTAGTTTCTGGTCAACAAGAATATAAATTTTCAACTTTAAATAAAAAAGTGGCTATGAAACACATAACATTTGTTCAAAAATTGTACAAAGCTGAGAAAGTTATAACCCCCCACCTCACTCCCAACCCCAACCCCCACCCCCACCCCATCCTTAACAAGGGTTGTTACTAGAGGGTATATATTATAAGACCAAATAGTATTATAAAAGTATAAACCAAGCTTTACTCTACCTCCTCCATTTTTGTAACAAAGATAAGGAAACCTCCATACGTTGCCTAAACCGACAGCAAAACCGACACAAGACAGAATAAATTCGATTTTACGGTCCCATTTTGGTCGTTTGTAATCTTCACTGTCTTCTCCGGCTTTATCCCCGGGGCTATTAGAATCAGGGTTGCTATCCACTGGCTGATTCAAAGTCACTTTTGCATCTACTGGATCCACAGCCATGATAGTAATTTGTCAAAAGATTTTTAGATAACTGTTTACAACAGGCTACCAGTTGCAGTATGTTCATAAACTTTGTGCACAGCTCGACAGATATTATGAATAATGCGCTATATGAAGAATTTATGTTGCACACATCAGTACTTGGTCAGTTCACAGTAGTAATTTCACCAATTTTTCTTCGCTTAGAGATTCTAGGACTTTGCTCTTCGGATTCTGTATATGTAATGTTGATGTATGTATTTGCAGGCAAGTAATATTAATGTCTAGCCTGTTCCACTGTATAATAGGGGTGTGTGACATACATTTGATGTGGAATGTGGAATGCTGGGAATCCAAGTAATCTGTAGAATTTTACGCTATGTCTTTCTCTATCAGCTCACATCATTCTTCGATCTATATGTAAATATATAGTATGGTCCTGATTCTGCAAATACATATTTCCTCTTGATACATTTTGATTTCATCTAATAAATTATTTATGATCTCATTTTCAACCAACATATAATCTCATAATTCATGTGATGTGATTCCGTGTATCTTTATTTCTTATTTGTCTTTTAAGATTTTATGGAAATTAAAAACTGTTTTTATATAGTTGTTGACTTTCATTTGTAACTACTGAATTTCAGAACTTTACTGAAATTAATCAGAAAAGAATTAAATAATACGTCCTGTGCTGACACTTCTGAATACAATTTTTACGATCTCTTGCGAAAGTTTTTTAAAGTGTTATTATGACATTCCTGCCTTGCAGACAGTCTGTACACATATAAAAAAAATACCATTCTGTCTTTTGTTATGTTCACAAATCAAATTATACATAAAATTAATTTTGTCTTGTGTGCATGATTGCTAAATTTTTTTGACCACAAAAGTTAGAATTTAATGATTTCAACGAAAGGTGTACATGTAGCAGAGAATCTGTTGTTTTTTAAAACCAAAGTGTGCCTTTTTTGTTATTTTTAGCACTGCCATGTCAACATCAATTTGCCTGTTTTAGTAATGAAACATCAAAGTCACATTCAATTGAAATTAGTGGTTGATATAATGTTTGCATTCTCACTGATGTAATACAAAAGAAATTGTATAAATGGCCAATTGCAATCAATATGGGTCTCATTATGCCCTCTTTAGGTACAAATGCAGTGACAGACAAGGAACAATACTTTACTGTGCACAAATTATCCCCATACAAAAAATGACCTCAAAACTCTTTCATTCAGGACATCAAACTCTAAAATATCTTTTCAACAGAAGGAAATGACACTTGACAACACAGGATTTATTGACTTTTTTTACATACTATAAAGTACTTTTTGGAGGTTCGATATCCACAAAGCCAGTGAGTGTGACCTTGTAAGTTATAGTTTACAGTCTCCACACCTTTATGCTATAAATTACTTTTAGGGGTTCGATAATCCACAAAGCTGCTGAGAGTGACCTTAAAGTTTACAGTCTCCCCACCTTTTTATCTGACTCAGTCTTCAAGGTCTTGTGAGAATGTTTACTGTCCTCATGGTCATTCAGGTTGTGGACACACATTGTTTATGTTTTTATTTTTTCACTGTTTGCATGTCTGTCAAATGAAAATGATGAAATAACTTGAAAAGCAGCATTCCACTGGTAAAATAGCAAAGGTAAATTAGTTTTTCGGATTACTATGCAAGCCTTGTACCTTAAGTTTGTAAACAGACCAGTAGACAAGAGTATACAAAAACATGTTGTGCTGTGCTGTGCTGTGCTGTGCTGTGCTGTGTATGATAGTTATCTTATCAAATCTTGTAAGAATACAGCTCTGATATTTTTCTGATGCCAAAATACAGACTCTGTATTTTGTCTTGTCAGAATAGAGCCTTGGTACTATAATCAGCCTCAGTATTTTTCTTTTGTCAGATTAATACAGCCTTGGTATTTTTCTTTCTTAAAATATAGCCCTGGTATTTTTGAGTGTATGTATCTCTGGTTTGACAACATATTCAGAATCATGGTATCTAACTAAGCGTTCCAAAAAAAAAGAAATGTTAAATTTAGAATCCAAGCATTGATGATGCCAACACACTTTTATTGTTTGCTATCTCATTTGTCTCTGTTTCTTGTCAATTTATAACTCAGTAAAATGTACAATTTATTTCATCATTTACAATATAAAAAAATGTCCAATCTAATTTAGATGTCAAGGTAAGCTTTAAGAAGTTGGGAAGAGTGATGGCTTGAATGGAAGGACAGCTGTAAGCAAACACAGAATCTAATTGAAGGTTTCTTAGTGTGTGTACCTACTTTGTCAAAAATCTCCCAAGAAGTGTACATTCATGACAGAATAGGAATAGCAAGAAAACCTTGCCTAGTGTAATATTTATGTCAGTAAATAGACAAAGCTAGAGAAATTAAATGTGAGGTACAATACTAGCACAGGTTTTAGACTACAAAACATCAGGTGTTCGATATTAACTAGTTTTAAACCCTCTACCCTTCTATCATTGAAACATGCATACATCAAAAATCTTGTGTGCTAAAGAGTACAATCTAGTCACATTAACACCATATAATTGAAAAAATCTTTCATTTCTACACCACCTTGAGTGAAATGTTGGTTATATTATCTAATAAAGGTGACAGGTATTTGACAGTTACAAGCACGACAGGAAATAGTCAACCCTCATGGGGGGTTAATGTCTGACTTGGTGACAGCCAAATAGATTTATTTTTCTTTGAATGGGATGCGAAGCAAAGGAGATTACAATGCATTTTATCATGGTTATCAGTATCCTACGGCAACCATTCAGACTTTCCAAGAAATTTGAAAGAAGGCAATATTTTGATGTTGGTCTTTTGTTATCAAATTTTAATGACACGAAAAAGAATAGAAATATAAAATAAAGATCTGAATGCCAATTCATGAGGTTCTAATAATCCCTATCTTCAAAGATTGCTTGGTGAAAGTGATAACAAATGGGGGTTTGATTCCATCAATTTTGGTCACTCTCTCTGACAGGGTTATCAAGTTGTCAAGCTAATATAGAACTATAAAAAAAAAAAATTTAAATTAAAAATATAGAACTACGAAGGCACAACCATGTTGTCACAAAATTAACTTACAGCTAGGCTGTACCAGTCTCCAGCAAAGTATTCTACATAGGAGCAACGTCAAAGATCAATGTAGGATGTAAAACACAATTTCCTTCATTTTTCCCCCTTTTCAAACTCAGTGGATAAATTGATATTATACTATTCACAATACACATCACTTTCAAAATTATGCCATACTAGTAACTCAGATGAAAACACAAGGGTACTTTATTTAGGGAAATTTATATACCTTTATTTTCTTGTCTTACAATTTTATCTCCTATACATGTTCAAAAGAAGACACATCCATGAAAAAATTATAATATAAATCTAAAAAACGTTTTGTCGAATGAAAAGCTTATTTTGATCATACATATACCCATCAACGTATGTTCATATCTTAGGCAGCCTTAGGCCTATTAAAAAAAATTGTGTGGTTCCGATTAAGTTTAGAATAGATGGGTTGGGTAGTTTTTTTATTTTATTTTATAATATTTTTTTTTCATGTGTGAGTGTCGAGTTCAGGTAGTTATGTTTTCTGTTGTTTTCCATATGGTCTCTGTGTTATTGGTTTCTTCCTATCAGATGTACAGCCATTACAGACTGGAAGAACATTTTTATATTGTCTTTTTAAGTTGATGTCAGTTTCTGCATCCACTATTTCTTGTGAGATGTACTTCACAATTTTCGCGATTTTATTATTTTTTTCTTGAATATGTAAAAAAAAAATTAGGTCAGCAGTGAAAAAGTACTAGATGGGGTTGGGTAACCGGAACCAAACAATCTTTTCTTTAGGCCTTATGTCAATCTTTTGACATCTCTGCTGGAAAAGTATGTTATGCTCCATCGGTTAAATATTTTGTTTGCCGTCGGGGCAGACGGGGAAAAAAGCCAATACCGAGATGAAAATACAAAGATAGCATGTCATGTAAAATTCATGTTTCTATTTATTCATTTTTTCTGTGTGCAACTAAAATCTGGAGAAATAGAAATGTCAAAATCCAAATTTTGATAAGCTAAGCAACCATTTAAAAGATATATGTAGATATTTTCTGAAGATATTTGTAAGGTCTCTCCAATTACAATAAATAGTATGAAATATTAGCCTTACATGGCAATTTGAGCAAAATGAAATGTGCTTGTTTTTTCTAAATGTATCAATAAATCTACCTGCATGCAGACGCAGACGGCAAACAAAGAATTTAATTTATGGCGCCTTGTTTATGAAGGTGAGGATTCTAATGAAATCATTTTGTCTTTGGTAGGTTTGTTATTTTATAGTTGTATGTGGGTCATAGTCATTCTTCTGGCAAATATGATTATAACAAATCTAAATTATAAAAAAAATATGACATAATGATAAACTCATAAAAATATACTTTCCTGTGGGAAAAATCGTGTCTGACGGGACTGATTATAACATCTGAATGAGAAGATCATGATAGATAAATATCGTCAAGGGAATACAAATTTCAATCAGATTTAGTGAAATTGGTAAAAAGTTTCATTAATGATTGTCACTTGGGAGAAAACAAACATACCAATACTTTGAATATTTCATGCTTATGTATAGGTCATGAGAGGATAATTGTGTTTTTGGCTCATAAAAATCTCTTTTCTGGTGTTGTTTAATTGGCTTTCATAATATGGTCTCCTAAAGAGTGTCCTGTCTCTTGTAATCTACAACAGCCTCGGTGCACATCAGTAGTGTGCCCTCTAAGCCAATTTGACGCACCACTGACGTGCACAATTTCTAATGACGCACCAAAATTCAGTGTTCCCCTATCTCTTAGTGTGTGGAGACTCACAAAAATTGCCAGTTTTTATCATTTTGACTCACAGCAACAAAATTTGGATCATTAGAGGGTACACTGACATCTGCCAGCATATTACCATATCATGATTTATACTTTGTGTGTCTTTGATTAATCCCTGAGAAAGTTGCACAATGAAAATAATTTCTTGTATGTGTGAATTAATTTTATGTTTTTGTAGGGAAGGACAAGGAATTTATCAGTGGTTGTTATGTGACATAACAGCAATTGTTCTTCATTCTACGTTTTTTTTAAGCCTCTTAATTTAAAGGCCTAATTCTTACTCCCGGGTCAGTGTCTCAACACTTCCTAAGGTGTATCTGGCCATAGACAAACTGTCCACGATCTAGCTAACATTTTCATGTGATCAATACAGTCCCAAAATGCAACTATTTTTAAAAAATAGAGTGACAGATTATTTTCTTACCTGTATATTGATAATATCGTAGTCCAAAACTATGAGATCAAAAATCTGTAATACTCTCTTACATGGCAGTTTCATAGGTGCTCTAGTAATACTAGAGCACCTATGAAACTGCCATCTAACTAGTATGAGATCTGATTCTCATTTACATAAATATGCAGATTAGGGCCTTCAAGCCTGGTTTCTAGTTATTTTGGGTGTCATATTATAGTTGGACTGTTACCTGTTTTTGTTCAGTCACCTTCACCTTGATATATATACATATATTCACATCATATAAATACAATTTTTGTACAATATCTGGTGTTTATCAGTTCCAAAATGGTTGCCATGGCAAAAACACTAAAACTGACACAATGAAATACAATTACAAGGGGAAGAAAATCGTTTACGGCAAAAATACCAAAAGTACTAATTAAAAACAAGTCTTCATCAAAAACTTACTCCCCAAACACTATAAGTGTGCTCTTAATTGGTGTCTAAAATACAGTCCTTCAATTCAGGAGAAAGTTCATGACATAATTCAAACTAAAGACACAAAATACAGCATAAAATGAATATCTACTGGACTATGGGAGGACATTTATGAGACAAGACTAATAGTCACACAGAGTCTAGATGATTTTTTTTTCCATTTTAATAGCAAATTACTATTTGAGCCCAACGGTTGATGGTTAAGGTTAAATGTCAATTTCTAAACAGAATGACCATCTCTAAAAATATGAACTTGAATTGCGTCTATGGAAAACTTCAAAAGTGTGGAGTAAATTGCTAATTGACCTTGAATATGGAGGTCAAGGTCACGGGTAACTATTATCAAAAATCACATCTCTGATAATACTGATGTAGACAACTGAATGGCCTTATGATAAATCTTACAGTTATTGTGCAAATTTCAATTTGAATAGACCTCTAACAATGTGGGAGTACAAACTTAAATGGTGTCTCAAGGTTTAAAATTTAAAAAGTATGATGAGCAATTTCCTATTTAACATTATGAAGGCCAATGTCAATACTTATACATTAGTGTTTCACTTGAAAGTTTACACTTGGTGCAGACATTTGAATGACGTCTTTTAAGATACAAAACTTCCAATGTTATGGAACAATTTCCTGTTTGACCTTGAAGATGAAGGGAAAGGTACAAAAAGATAGATATGGATGTAGACACTTGAATAGTCTTTTTTTTTTGCATTGTAATATTGAAAGACATATTTTGGCAGCTGACCTTGAAGATGGAGGTCAATGTCAAAAGTCAAGGTCTCTTTGGAAAGTTCACCATTGATATTATGTGTTAGAAACTTAAATGGCATCTGAACTAAACTTTACAAGGTATAGGAAAATGTGCAGATTTACCACAAATGTGGTCACCATTTTGCCATAAAGGTCAAGGTTGGGAATTAAATGCTGTGTATAATGTACACTACATAGTGTTCAAAGAAAACAGGTTTATACCAAAAGCAAAAAACTCTTAAAAATGAGAAACAACAAGTGGTAAGCTGTAAACACTCAGGATATCATAAGTGTATACAGACTCACATATTAGCATTAAAATTAGAAATCACATGGATACACAGAAATTTATTGTAGGTAGTAACTTTCAGACAGCACTATAGCTAGCAGCTCTAGGGATCAATAAGGAATGCGACAGCACTGTACTGAATCTATGACATGATTAGCTACTGGGTTGGGCAAGTCATTCACCACCACATACACAACAGTTGTTACATATGTATACACATGAATGTTTATGGCCATGACTGATTCTGCAATGTCACCTTAAGATCAAGGTCATGTTAGTGTATAAAATTATAAATCCAAACAGGTTTTTTACTGCCACACATAACAACATGTGTGTACATTTATCTCAAGTGTACTCAGGCATAGTTGTTGTTGAGTCGTTGCTAATTTTTTGGGGTTCTCTTGTATTATAGGTATATATTACTATACCCCTACTAATTAACAACACCAGTTTTAGTACAGTGCGAGTGACTGCAGACCTAATTCCAAACTCTCTGAAAATGCACATATGCCTTTGACACGCTCCAACCACATTATTTATAATCTATATACATGTGTGACATTATAAAGACAAAGTCTAATCTAGTTTTAGTGCCATTGTACTTTATTGGAGTAAAAATTTCTTAAATTATGCAAAATAATAAATAAAAGTTTGGAGTGATGTGTATACCTGTCCATATCATATCAGGTTATCATTCATTTATGAAAAAAAAAACTTTTATTATAGTGATTTTATTAATTTTTTTACAAAAAAGAAACAAATCCAAAGGGTTATATATAATCATCGTGGTATTTGTTATGACAACATTCAATTTTTACTACTACCACAATACTTAATAAATTGTAAGTCGACTAACAGAGGCACTAACATTCTTGTAACCATGGTTGCCATGGAAACTAAGCAGAGCTGAAATATTTAATTTACAAGGTACACATACAAATTTGCAGGAATTGTTCAAACAAATGATTTTTGAGGCCACACAAGCATAGAAGATCTACTCCCATTTTGCACAGAAAACTGAACAAAAGTGAAAAAAAAGTGAACAATCAAGTGTTTCAGAACAAAGGTCAAAGGTCATGAGAATGCGGTAAAGTATACACACAAGATTTTCAATACTACTTAAGGGGACAAATAATCCAGAAAATGCAAATTACTTTCATGAATAATCTGTCTACAGAGGTTGCACATGAAAAAAAAATGAGCAATTTATTATTTTGAAGGGTGTTACTGCCAACAAATGTATTGTGTGTATTAAAGTAAGATATTTTGAACTAAGTAGACTGGACTGGTCATGAAATCATGCATACAATGTGTACAATGTTTCCTATGGTATGTATAATGTATGTATGGAATTCAAGGGACATACAGTCCTAGTATCTCTGTGATGACACTGACCTTATACATGTATACTTGACCTTTCAGATGTTGAACCTGGAGTCATTTATTAGCAAATACAAAGGAGGGGGGGGGGGGTACCAATAGCCAGCTGTCCGGCTCTGGTAGGGGTGTGTAGCTAGTGCTGGAAACCCCAGGCCCCAATTTAGACCCATTTTCACCATAAACAATACCCCATTTTAGATCATTACAGGTTTTTTAAAGATTAAAGTTTAGACCCCAACACATTTTCCTGAGGAGGCAACATTTTGAGGCAATTAATAGCAGTTATGATTTGATAAGGGACAATGGACCATATTTTAGGCCAAGCAAAATTGAAAATAATGCAAAGCGAAACCCACTTTAGACTCTTCAGCTTGAAAAAAGAACAGATCCCATTTTAGACCAAAAGGCTAGAAAATGAACCCCAAAGGCTGTCACATATATGTATACTCAAATAAGGGGAGTAGCCCTAACCCCCCCCCCCCCCTCCCCATTAAATTTCACCAAAACTTTGTCTTCTTGCACATGTATGTCATAGAACACTGTGCTAATACCAACTTTGAATGAGATCTGTTCAAGCATGTCTGAGTTATGGCTTTGGACATGGAAAATTCACAAACAAAATGGCTGCTAGGTGGCCATATTGGATCGTATCACGACAACAATGAATATGCACATGTATGTCATTTAACACTGTCCGAATAGCAGCTTTGAATGAGATCTGTTCACGCATGGACAGGGAAAATTCGAAAACAAAATGGCTGCTAGGCGGCCATATTGGATCGTATCATAAAACAAATTGACGTGCATATGTATGCCATAGTATGCTGCCCATGTACCAAGTTTGTAAAAAATCGGTCCAGGCATCTCCAAGAAACGGCTGCGGACGGACGGACGGACGGACGGACGGAACCCAATCCATAAGTCCCCGTCCGGACTTCGTCTGGCGAGGACTAAAAATGACAATGGTGGTGGTGTGTCTTGGATGGTGCCATAAAAAAGGCTGTGGTTATGACCATGCACCACTTGGTAATTACTCAGTCAAGCTTCAACTATCTGCATATCTCATTTCTCTTTTTCTCATGCAAAAATGTGTATCATAAACTGATCAAAAGAAAACAAACTCAAAACAAATCAATTATAAGAACTTCTTTTGTACACTACAGAAACTCTGGGGCAGAAAGTTAAAAATATATGTAAGGCCTAAAAAAAAAAAAGAGTTGTTTCTGGTCAGTGCGTGCATCACTTAAATACCCTCGCGGCAGTCTTTTTTTCCTCCCCGTGTTTGTCCAGCCCATGCAGTCTGCAGATCTGTGGGGTAAACACAAAAATAACCCTTCCTACTTCAGTGAAGACAACTGTAGAGCCAATCGTGAACAAGCAAATATCATCTACCCCACATACACAGTTGCTTTACAGTACTAAGTAAAAAGAACAGTAACTGCTATGAATAGTAGATTGAGTGACAGGTTTGTTGAGAATTAATTTTAAAAATTCGCATCGTCGCACCACTTTAGCCAAATGTCCTTACCAGAAGCAATTCTTTTTTTTTTATTGCTATTTTTAAGATGTTACGTTTCTGGTTTTATCACTTTTAAAATTATTTTCAACTTCAGTTTCAACACATTCCCCCAAAAATTATCAAACAACTTTCTTCTTTTTTGTGATTTACAAATTGTAACTTCACGTTAGATAAAGACTAAACACATCCCAGTGAATCCTTTTGAGTTAAAAATCAAATCAAGTTGGTCTAAAAATTATCAGTCTCAAAAGTTTAGGATGCAGAGTTGGTGCATTTTCCAACCAAATAAAATGGTTTGGTACTACTACTACTACTACTACTACTACTACTACTACTACTACTACTACTACTACTACTACCACTACCACTACTGCTACTGCTACTACTACTACTTCTACTGCTACTGCTACTACTACTAGTACTAGTAGTGGCAGAACATGACATACTTAGAGACAAATTAAGACATTACAGAAATGTGACACCACATTTGCAGGGTACTAGCTTGGTGTGGAAATATGATAGCCTTGTATAGGTAACAATCATAGCATTCTTTTACGTACAACGATAACCTCAAAAAACCATTATACTCATTGACAATTACTGGTCTCTTATTCCAGTCTAATCATCACCCAAAACTCTGGTAGCATGAATAGAAATCCTGAATAACTATCCCTAAACCCATTATTCTCCTTGACACACATAACTGGTCTCTTATTCCAGCCCCATCATCACCCAAAACTCTGGTAGCATGAATGGAAATTGTATCTTGATCTAAGTTATCAATTATGTAGAGACATTCTTCATCTGTACACATATATCCCATAAACCATTAATCTTACAATACACCCCCACCCCCACCCCACCCAAACCCACCCCCACCCATAATTAGAAATATGTTTTGATATCAGTAATGCAGATAAATTCTTTCACATTAGGCCTGTAAATTTATTATTTTAAATTGAATTCTAAAATTACCACTTTCTCCCTTGTTCCATAATAATGGTAATAATTTTTTCTTGGGAAACAGTACTTGGGGAAAGAGAAAGAAAGAAAGAAAGAAAGAAAGAAAGAAAGAAAGAAAGAAAGAAAGAAAGAAAGAAAGAAAGAAAGAAAGAAAGAAAGAAAGAAAGAAAAAGAAATATATATACATATTTCTTGAGAAAGTAGTCAATGTGCATGTAGAAGGAAGGAAAATATACTCACATGGATTATATACAAAAGAAAAAATACTTTTGAAAATTGTGTGAACATTTTTTTTACATTATTCATTATTGCCATATACGTCATCATATATTTGAATGATTATAACTGTACTTCTCATAATTAAATGAAATGTTTAAGCATAATATTGAACATGCATATTTCTTGTATTGATATGCTAATTATACTATGAATATCAATTAATCTATGAATATCAATATTGCCCAGGACTCCAGTTATCGTGGGGAGAACCTTAAGCTTGGCATTCACCATCTCAGGGTTCTTATCCTAAGTAAAATCTCAACCATCTATGCTAAAAGTTCATACCACTGGGAGTATCTTACCTAGTTGCAATATTTTTTTAATATCACTTAGTGAGTTTTCATTAATTCATCCACATAACTTTGCAATCTACTTTTCAAACCGTTCTGAATGTTTAAACAAAATGGAGGAATGGTAAAAATAGAAGTGAGTATAAAAGGTTAGTCAGACTGTCACATCAAATCATCAAGGGATATAGAAACACCATTATATCAAGCCTATAACCATTGCCCACTAAAAGAATCTGATTTTATTGTGCTGATTTTTAAAAAGATCTTTTACTATAGGTGTACAGTTGAATGTGAAGCACTATCCTAAATTGCTTTTAGAAGCATACAAACAAAAACCCATTCATGTGTAAATTGTCTGTATACTGTATGAATGCACAGTTCTTGCCACTCACAAAGTTTCACAGTTGAAGAGTTCGGTCAGGTCACACCCTTGTTGTATAAATTTTGCCCCATTTATGGCATTTTTTTTTATGTTTAACTTTCTTCAGAACTTACAAAGACATTTATGAGGCATTATAAAAGAAAAGGAAAGAAAAGAAAAAAGAATTTTAAAAAAAATAATCTAGATGTCATAACACTTAATTCAATGTTAATTAAAACATTTGCAAATATTTACTTATCTTATAATATTAATACTTTTTACCTTATTGTTTTGGAAATAAATGACATGAGAATGTATGAAAGTAAATATTCCTTATAATACATGTACGAGGGGTGTCTTGCATCCAATGTGTGGCTCACATCACAACAAGATTGATGAGTCGAATCGTAAAAAATAAAGCATTAAAATCGTTCAATGTCACTTTTTTCAGCAAGATCTGTAGAATAAATAAATTCTTTTTGAAAAATATATGGTCTTTGTCTTATTCCTTATACAATTCCCCACTTGCACCATGAATCAATCATACATTAAAATCCTGTGTTCTAAAACTCCAAATACCGTGTTATACGTGCCAAATATGTCTTTTACTTGCTTCAATGATTTCAGTGCAAGGTTTTGGTGATCTTGAAGACTAACTAAGGTTATATTACCATAGTGCCTAAGGACACCCAGGGCAAGAAAACCTTTTCTTTGGTACATTTCACAAAGAATGCTGTTGTGTCCTCTGGCCAAGGACGCTACACTTTTTGTACACTGTCAAGTATTGTACTGCTTTGCATGATTCAAGTAAACACCATGCACCCTGGTATTTGTTTGACTGTAGGCTGGCATAAACAATTTATAGATTGACAAAGACTATTGGTTTATATGGGGACATTTAGCTATGTACTTCTGCTGTATGGAAGTTTCTACTTTTTTGGTTCAATACATGTGGGCGTGTCCAAATGTTCAATCACTTCTTACTGACATATCAGAACTAGGTGTATAAAAATCGAAAATATCACAATCAAGATAAGAAAATTTAATTTTGTCTATTTTATTTCCGTTGGTTTGGTGTATACATCTATTCAGACTTTTATTTACTCTATATATCTGTAATTTTGGCTTGTACCATAATTCAAAGTGTAAAACATGCCTTCTGTGAGAAGTAACAAGTAATGGTATAAATTGTAGTCTGGATGCCAACATGGTCTCTGTGAGTGGAGGTGTAAATTGTGATGATACTGTATAGGTACTAGACTATATAAATTGCAGCATAGACAATGCACACTTCACTTGCCGCTTAGTTTACTGACAAAAACTCTCTGTATGCAACATAAGCAAATTGTTTCTTGTGACAGAAACTTGCCAAACAAACGTTAATTTCACATTTCAGTGACCTGCCACTGCCAGTTGCATGTCCTTCCTAAATGTTTATAAACAAAAAAAGTACACAATTTGTTGCAGTTATGTGTTAATGTGCCAGCCAGGCTTTATAGTTTAACATGATTCTATGAATGGTGAGGAACAATCACACACAATAAGACTAATTAAATACTTTAATGTTGATAAACTTCTTGTAAACTTTCCACTTACAATTAGCCTCATAAATATTTACTCAATATACTTTTATTAGTGTCAGTTCTTTTTACCATTCTCATTGATGTGTCCAAATCTTTGATAGGAAGTGTGGTGTCATAACGTTGCTTGTTTTGTGTGGTGGCGGGGGGGGGGGGGGGGTGTTGTTTCCTTTTGGGGGGGATTCTACTGTTGTTGGAGAACTAATATTAGTACTAATATTCTTGAGGTGCATTTTAGTAGCTGGTATTTAATTAATGTACAACATGTATCAAACTACACTATACTGGTACACAATCTCAGTCCACTGGCTTCGTTGAAATGCCATTATTTTACATTACATCTGTAATAGCTTGGACGAAGTAGTTGTAAACTTGTATAGCTGCAGGTTCAAAAATGACCTGTAATCTCATTTTTATGACCTTCTCTCTGAGTCTTAACGAATACATACCAATATATAATAATACCACTACCGACATGTAGAGCACTGGGTGATCCTTTATTTTATAAAATATAAATGACAGTTCAGTGAAACCAGGGCAGTGGTGTCTACAACAAAGACAATTACTCCTTTCAAGTTGTTTATTTGTTTAATACTAATATAGAAAATGGGTATCGTAGGATGCTGTTTTCGTAAAAGGTCAAATTCACTGTCAAGACCTAGCGACCTAAAATTGCCAGTGTCACTGGGAAGACGACAGGAATTTCGTGTGTGAAGCCCATTCCTTCTGTAATGAGCTGTATCAAACTATACTTATAAGTATAGAAGATTTAGTTTGTACCTAACTCATGTACTCAACGCTTTTCACTTACCTCCCCCATTTTTGTAACACAGGTATGGAAACCTCCAAACGTTTCCCAGTCCGACAGCAAAGCCGATACATGATAACATGAATTCTGCCTTGTTACTCCATTTGGGCCGTTTGCCTTCGAATTCATCGCCACTTTGGCCGCCACCCTTCTTGCCATCGACATGTACATCTACTTCGTCCAAGGATCTCGGTTCTTTACCTTTGTCATTCATTATTAATAACAAAATGTACCGTTACTGCGTTAGTTTTCAAAGTGAAGTTATTACTTTACACGGCAGTAACTCGATGTAAGAATTCGAGACTGAAGGTTGAGAAGCCAAAACTCGCTAAGGTTTCAATATCACTCGTCACACCGTTAATAGTATACTATAGTACGTGATAGATATAAAGTTACACCGAATTTGAATAAGATTTAAATGTGAATATCGCAGTGTAAGTGAAAAGGTACAACGTTCAAACATGTGACCCGAAAAACTAAGAAGAGTTGTTTGAACGATCCCAGTACACTACCACAGTCTGAGCCCACTTATGGGTGGGGTTGTGAGTTTCAATCTTAGGTGTAGGACGATTTGTGACACGAACCATAGTTAATAAAACACTTTATATCGTCTCTTTCAGGATATTTATTACACATCTAACTTTATTCATATGTAGTAAATGTCAAGAAAACACATGCTTGTGGCAAAAGCTGTACTATGACTCGTCACTATAACCTTAATCAAATGGAATCGCCCAAAACTTTTCTTGGCTCCCGCGGTTTGTACTTTGAGCTTCTGCCACCTGCCATACATGTGCCATGCCACTCGATGACTGAAACCGTAGACGCTCCCCTCCACCAGGTATTATATTGGGAACTTATTTAACCAACTACGTCGATAAAAAGTAACCTTATATACCGGTGAACCTGCAAAAATACAAATTATAAAATTATTTGACAAGAATTCGACCGAACCATGTATAAGTTACTATAAACATGGTCGTAAGTGTTATGGTTGAGTGGGTACACAAACATGAAGGCCCTATTGCCCAAGGCCTATTTATACTACCATGAATCAATATTTTAGTATTTGTAAACACCATTGCCAGCATTTGGATAGTCTCGCTTACGATTCTGACACTTCCAAAACGTTTCATATTTTCGTAAAACATATAGAAAAAACATTAAGGGCGCATCAAGGCTGAGATGAAAACGAAAGTTCACGATCGGGTCAGTAATATATACTCAATAAGTTTTAAGGTCCGGTTACAATATGCAATGGAAATATTGACCAGGAATCCCATCGACTTGACGACATCTAGCCGTCTTATCAATATCTTACAATGAAAATCCAGGTTAGGCGTACTGAATATACATATAACTGTACAGGCCTACCGTACCGTATAAACTGTACTTGACTCAACAGAGAGAGATTATCTGCAAAGTAAACAATCATAGATAGGTTACCAGGGTCACAGTAACATTCGGTACTTGTTCAATTATTTTATAATAATTGTCAATATCTAGAACTTCTAGAAATCAACGAATTGACAATGTAGTATCCATGTATCGAATCGTGTCAACAAAACCAATACACAATTCTCCAATTCTGCATTTTCAGTACGCGATGTGTGACTGACTATACACGATGTCTGGGCTGATAAGTTTTTGATTTCACGTAGTAGGCCGATTCCATTGCGTAGCTACTTATATGATAATTTCATGTGTGATTATAGTTTGATATATATCTGACAGACTAATGCTCAAGTTACTGCAAGGGGAATATGGTTAATATTGGCATATCGTCTATATGTAAGGTAACCATACAAAAAGATACTTTGTAAGTAAAGCTTTCTACTTTCAGCTCTATATATAAATCACCACACACCCCCTATTACCTCCGGAAAAAAAAACATTATATAAAAGCTTTTGGCATATTCTGTATGACAGTATGATATAATAAATGGGTATTTCGACTTTGTCAAACAATGCCCAATTGCAAAGAAAGTCCACCCATCGTTCAGCAGGTCAATAGCTACTATAACAATTCTTGTATTACCATTTTCGTCTTTCTACGAAAAGTACCGCCTTCGAATTCTTGAAGAAGAAATCATGATTTCGCTAACTTAAAAATAAGATCGTACTTTCAATATGCCATAGCTCAGCAACCACAAAGGATTATAGAACAAATTCCAATGCTCTTTATTCTTAAGCTTACCTCGAGAATTGAAGTAAAAAGGATAATTTTCATGTACAAGCTAGTTACGTGTCAGGACGTCAAAATACCATTTATTATGTACTATCAGTGATAGCATCACAAAAATCGGTCAAGAGCTTTCAGAAAATGTATACACTGTTTTGGTGTGTGTGGTGACTTATAGTTTAATAAGTAAGCTTTATTTATAAGTAGACATCTGTTATCTAAAACATTGGGACTGTCATTTTCTTCCAAAAGAAAACCTGCATGTAGATGTAATATGTCAAAAGAATGTTTACGCCGAAAAGAAAGGAATAGAAAAGAAAAGAAAACATTGAATTGTTGTTAAACAACAAGTACTCACGTATACATGAATTTCATAGTCAGTCGACTTGGTGAGTGTTTCTCGGATTCAACAACACACTGCATTCACTGGCTCTCTTCGTCGTCAATCGCGGGCGTCAATCCTTTTGCATATACACATTTTGAGCACTATGTGCATTTTGACACACCCAGTTACAAATATAACACGTAATTAAGGATGAACGGAAAAACTTATAAAGTATGACTAAATAGCATACAAATTATTTTGTCGCAAGGCATCATATATTGTTTTATATATTCGTAAATACAGAAACTGAATATAAGTATAGCAACCTCTATAGAATATCTATATATCATTCTAACTTTTCTAAATGTATGACCTCCAAGTTTTTTATTTAAACAACAACAACAACAACAACAACAACAACAATAATAATAACAACAACAACAACCATTATGTATGCAGTAAATGTATCACATGATGTTGTATATCATAATCGATTCATTCGATTTTGCATAAACGTGATTTTGTTATGTGTGTTCAAGGCCGAATATACGTGTAAGTAATTTCACAACATTAGCAATAATGCGATATGAAATATGTGTCTAAATGTTTACATTAGCCAATCTCATGAGAACATCGGAAAATAAATCAAACTGAGTACCACAAGTCATGCGATTGCTAGGAGATAATGACCACACTCAGAAAGGAAACATCATCGACAGCTTATGAATCCATGTGATATTCGACGCCTTTCAAAGCTACATATCTAATATTACTATATCTCTTATAAAAGTCTAAAATTTGAAGGTAAAGCTTGATTTGTAACATAACTTAGAGACAACGTGAACAGACCAGTGTCATGTCAGATACAACCATATGTAAACTGAATGCCTTCAGTATATAAACTCAGACCACTAAAAGTATAGTGGTCTGAGATAAAAAGGAGTCTTTCCTATATCAGTTGTTATCATCAAATATATATATATTTTGAATCATGATTGTAAGATATTACCTACTTACCAAAAAGTTAATAATTATGCAAATTACTGCAATAGTATTTTACATTCAAGAAGGTTAGCCTTGGTGTATTTTTTGTTTACTGGAACGATGATTGAATATTCTCTTTCAGTAATACCCAACATAGTTTCCACCCCACCCATCCCAACAACAACAACAACAACAACAACAACAACAACAACAACAACAACAACAACAAGAAGTACACGATGAGAAATCTGGTGAAACTGAAATCGTTTTTTCTGGATAAAAAATAATTTGGTTGACTCCTTGAACATATTTTTCCATACACAGATCTCGTTGACTCACTAGGGGTGACGGGCCACGGAAGTGATTAATAACTCTCTCTAGTGTACATTTTTGTCTACTTTTGAATTGATTAATTTAGCCATATATTTTTTTCCTGTTGACTTATTTCATATTTTCTATTTCATCTTGAGTACAGAGGGCTAAGATACTGTCAGCTGACACCAGTCTGCTGTAAAACATTAACTGTTAAAAAATGATGTCCTCAGTAGCATTCTCTACTTACTAAAATTCAACAAGATGTACATGTATAATGTCATTAGCTACATGGAACTGTATCGTTATATTGCCATGCTACTGTATTTAGGTGAGCCGAGATTCGAATGCCAAGACACAAGGGGGGGGGGCACTTTTAATGACCGAATAATTAACCTCTTTTCAGAAAATAGGTGAAACAGAGAAGAAGAAAAATCTGTGAGATACTCATCCACAATAATAAAAGATTTAAAAAAAAATTATTTTTTATTGGTTGCTGGGAGATCTTCAGTAATAAAGTATTTACAGTAAAGTACATTACCGTATTCACTGAAACTCATGTTATTGCAGTAGCCCGTATGTGAAATCGCCAACTTCAATAATCGAAAACAAAATTCTACTTGTTTTGTTGTCGATTTTTTTTTAAAGTTAGCAATGGCACTTGGGGGCCACCGTACGTTGACATAATATAATTCAGGACTCGACTGGGACGTATTAGTCTGGAAATGGAATGTACCATTATAACACAGGGAGTGTCAGTACACGTCTACTCATACTACCAAAACATAAATCACAAATTTAATTTAAGTTGTGTTAAAGGTACAGACACCAAATATTCCTGAGTTTAATCAAATATGAAATATTCATGTAACATGTAGATGTTTCCTACTTATATATCTCCTGAGTGAATAGTCTTAGCATCATACCAGTACATTAAAAGTCCAGTGTCATTTGTTGGTTTTCTAGATCAATATCTGTACTTTGACTGACGTTCAATCTCATAGCTAACATTCTCCTGGTCAATATGAAAGTACAATACAATGAATATACATGTCTGTTGCATCTCTCTACAAGATTGTCACTTACTAGCAGTTCAAAATTTACACTACAATTTGTTGAAAAATGTTTTTTTTTTCATATTTCCACATCATTTTGTAAATTTATTTGTTACTCCAAATATTCTGCCCATCCCACCCTCAAAAAAAGAAGAAAAAAGTGTCCCTAAACAGAGGTTAGTCAGATCTACTGCTCTACTTGACAAATTAAAGAATGTTTACTAATTTAGTCTGGATACCAACATGGTCTCTATAACCCCAAAGCGAGATATGAAAGATTTGATGACTAGGCTATTACCCAATTTGGAAAGCATGAGTTTTATTGCCATGGTCACTACAATAACACAGCCACTCTTATGAATTCTATTGTATGGGGTACTATAGACAAACAGTTAGAGATATGAATTTAATACCCTGTCACACAACACACTGACATGTATCCATCCATCAAAATTAACAGTTGAGCAGAGTTACTGATCGCCTGTGTAATGTTCACCACTGTCTGTTGACATGTATCCATTCATCAACAGTAACAGCAGAGCAGTGTTACTGATATAGCCTATGTAATGTTCTGCACCGATTTACAAACCTATGAAACAAGCGTTTCTGTTGTTTTACAATAGGTCTATATGAATGTCCTGTTATGACATATTACGGGCATAACTGTGTTTGTATGGTACGTTTGTTTGTTTGTTAGTTTTTGAGTTATTGTGGGTTTTTTTTTTTTTTTTTTTTTTTTTTTTTTTTTTTTTGGGGGGGGGGATTGTTGTGTTGTAACTTGTTGTACCATTTAGCTACATATTGAAAGTTACACCTAAACACTTCCTGAGGAATAACAATCACTTGTTATTGACAGAACTAGAAACTGATACTCATACTAAAAACATCAATGATTTGGAGACAAAATTTAGTTAGCAATAAGATGCCAAGGAAACCTCTAGTATGTCATCACCTGGGTTAACAATACCAGAAGGCCATTTGTAAATTGCCATTAATGGTATGCATAGCCATTTACTAAACACATATAGACAGTGGTTATGTAAGTGTGCAAGCAAGGACACATCTCTCTGAGAGATTATCTAAGAATAGTGTAATTGAGGTTTCAGGCAAGTGTTTTCACCCAAGTACTCCCATAAAACAAGCATATAAACTCAGCTTGTGGCCCTCCTTACCATCTATAGTGCTAGTGGTCTGAGATTGTACACATGTTGAAGGCAATGTTACTGACAAGTTTAATGCAGTATCTGATAGAATATCAAGTACCTTTACAACATTTTGTGAACAATGAGGCTAGCCTTCAAATAAAGCCACTTGTTCCACACGCAAAGTGACAATCTGATTAAAATCTGACATGGGAATACAACTCGACTGCTTTTGTTTTAATATTTCTGTTTCCTTCGTATCTTGTCATTTGTTTTTCGATTTTCTTGCACCTTCCACTCACTCCCAGAAGAACAAAAAGTTATGGCAAATGACAATAGTTGAAGGAAATATAGGTAAAATAAAGGAATCCAGCCAACCATATTCCATTCAGATTGATAGAGTGATATCTAGTAGAGATATGCAGAACAGAATGTCAAAGAAGATTTAAAAACAATTAAACCTGGTACAAAGGTGAAAGGTCAGGGAATCCTGGGACAGCTAATTTTTTCTCATTCATTCAGGGAATCTCCTAAGTGTTGTCACCCCCCCCCCCCTTAATGCCTTCATTACCATGTCATACAGTACACATAATATCAGTACTTGTCATGAGAAATCCTGGCAGTGACAACTACCTTGTCACAGATCACAACAGAGACCAACAGTTTTTTTTCACAAGCATCCACAGCATGCAACTCATGTCCACAATGACACATTTCATTTATTAATAGAAAAGACAGCATGAATTCCTGAATACATCATCCACTAGCAAACATAGAAATAACCACACTAGATACCACATTGTCATTTCATTGCATGCAATCCCAGTTAACCAAAATGACTTGCAATATTAGTACTTTTTATTTACACACCTTTGTTTTTTATATAGAAAATTTCACTCTCTATACTTCTTTTAAATACATGACAAATTAAACAAAGCAACCTATGTGGTTGAATCAGATGTTGTACATTTATGCCATGTTTGTAATTTCAATGATTTGTCATTGTTTGTTAACACGATCTACTAAAGGTAATTAAAATGACAGGCTTAGTGTCATGATATCAGCACCGTAAAAACAGACAAACAGACAGACAGACAGATGGATGGATAATTCCCTGATTTGTCTGCATTCTATGCCTTCAACTTAGCCACAGCTTTCTTAGCGGCATCATCTAGATCTGAAGCTGAGATTATTGGAAGACCACTCTCGTCTAACATCTTCAGTGCAACATCAACATTGGTACCTGTTGAACAAAAAAACAAACAAACAGAAAAACCATGAGTGTGATCGTATTTAAGATAATCCTTCATATCGTAGAAGACAGCTCCCAACTGGTTATTCTGGAAATCTTAAGTTTGGCCTTAAAAATGAAGGTTAAGGTCAAAGCTTTTAGTATTCAGCTTGAAAGCTATCCTTCATAAATATAGGTGTAGACACTTGAATGGTTATTGACCGACCAATTTCTCCAACTGACCTTGAATATGGAGGTCAAAGTCAAAGGTCAACGTATAAAAAAGAAGGCGTACCTTTGATCACGAGTTTTGACACTTAAATGGAGTCTTTGTGTGGTCGACTTGTAGAAACACACATTTGGTCATTTCTACTTGAAAATGTTTGTCAAAGTCAAAGGTCACAGGGTCTCATCATTAAGCTTACCATTCATAATGTTGGGTAGACCCTTGAATGTTGTCCATATGTATCAAACATTTGGAGATAAGATGCAAAATGTACTTTTTTGTCAAAAATGTGGCCGCCATGTATTCTCATCCTAATTAACATTGTCTACTCACCTTCTAGTCTTACCACCAGGGGGACTTTCAATTCTATCTTACTTAATGCAGTGATCAAACCATTGGCTATTGTAACACAGTTGACAATACCACCAAAAATATTCACTAAAATGGCTTTGACCTGCAAAAAAAACATAAAATGAAAGTTATGTTAATGATTCTCGGTACCTGCAATATCGTTGTACCTCCACTAGAGAGTCAAAATAGAGCGAGAAGGTCGATTTACTGTCATGTGCACCTATAGTAATGCATGTGAAGCGTATGGAGCAGAAGTTATGCTGTCAACCAAGAAATCGATCATTGGTTAGTTTTATGACGTGCCTAGGCAGAAATATTCTGTTTCAGGTACTGAGAATTAAGTACAGTGCTTTGGTTATCAAGAATTTTGGTGGAAAACAAAATGTACTGGCAATTCACTATCAACTTACCTGTGGATCTAATGTAATACTGCCCCCCCCCCCCCCCCCAACATACAAATTGATTTACAACTCTCCTGTGGATCTGAAGTAATACTGCCCCCCCCCCCCATACAAATGACTGACAGCTCACCTGTGGATCTGATGTAATACTGCCCCCCCCCCCCCCCCCACACACACACACATACATACATACAATTGACTGACAACTCACCTGTGGGTCTGAGGTAATAATTCTGATAGCTTCTACTACTTGATCTTCATTGACACCACCACCACAATCCAAAAAGTTGGCTGGTTCACCTCCAAACATATTAATAATATCCATGGTTGCCATAGCTAAACCAGCGCCATTGACTGCAAAATAAAAGTCAGTAATCATAACAATTAATTGAGTAATTAAGAAAGACATGATAAAGGATAAGCCACTGTAACTCATGCCTAGAACTAAGCATCATAAAATATATAAAATATGGGTAATATTTCATAATTAATAATTTGTATTTTCTTCACTTAAATTGGCACAAGCTGAGTTTACAACCTGTTTACTCAAGTGCAAATGCATATTACATGAAATTTTGATTCAACTATCCCAGTATAATGTTAATGTCATTGCATGTCTTCTATGACATTACAATTTGTGTTCTGGCACGGTTAGAACGAACTGTTGATTGCATAGCATTAGTAGGGAGTTCTGTATATTACAGTTTGTATTCTGGCATTGTTAGAACTGTTGATTGCATAGTAGGGATTTCTTATACATCTCTTGGGATGTATAATAAATTACATCATAAGATTGTTTATAAGTTTATCTTAATACCAGGTTTGAGTTCAGTTAAATGCAAGTGATTGTTAAGTGTATATATCAGTAAGTAGTATACTGTGAGCACTTCTTAACATGCAGAAAAAAATTACATCCCAAAATCATATGGACAGTTTGTGCCCCTTTAAAGAGCCATTCACTACGTGATTACACCATAATTAGCATATTGTACCTTTGTACAGTAGAGTGCTAATAACAACATTGTGTCACCGACTAACAACTACATGTTTTGCATATTTGATATGGACAATATTTCATAATTAATGATTTGCTCTTTTTCATAATCAAGTGCCATCGTTTATGAAATATGATCACAATTTCAAATTCATATCATACTCATTTTACATAATTGAGTTCCATTAACTATGGGCAATAAATCATATTTTATAATTTGTAATAATGATCAGGACAGACACTGTCACTTTTGAAAATAAGGAACTGCTGAAATACTGTCAGGATATTGTAACAGACAATATTTGAATCTGGGAATGATGGGCCTGCTGGTTTGACCATGATGTACAGTGAACCACCAACGTATGCATTTTGCTACTTCTACATAGATGAGACCATGGTTTTACGCCAACCTTGTCAGCATCGACTTCATACTGGTTTAGTTCATGGTGTACTGTCATACATGTATGTTATAGAGTCAAAGTTTGCCTTACCTAAACAACCAATATTTCCATCCATTCCTACATAGTTGAGACCATGTTTGGCTGCGTCAACTTCACGATGGTCTGTCTCTGTCTGGTCATCCATTGCAAACACCTCCTTTTGTCTGAATTCAGCATTATCATCAAAATTCATTTTGGCATCAAAGCAGACAACTAAAACACAAATCAAAAATTCGATAATGAGAGAAAATGTACTTAGGTGCCATCAATTATTAAAATACTTTGTACACAACTTCTGCAGATTGACACTTCTTGAAACAGGCTCATCAAATGTCACCTCCATTCACCAAGCAGTTTCTAGATATATAAGTTTTTGACTAAGATTAATGTTTTAAAGACACAAATTTGCATATCACTGATGGCATCATCATGTTCTGACTAAGTCTTCATAAATACATCCTCAGAAACATTGCCACCACATTTCAGCCTGTCAAGTATTTTTAGAATTAAATTTTTTTGACAAAAAAGTCACAATTTTAGACATATACACACAGAGACACCCATACACACAGAGACACCCATACACACAGACAGTGACACCTATAGCTTTACTGAATTACTTTAGTGTTCATTTGTGCTAAAAGTGACACTTCTATGTTTGCAAGCAATACAATGACATTTGATCCCTAAAACCCAGTCATGTTCACATCAGGTTGATGAAACTGGCACAGTGCATGGTAGAAATGGCATGCATGGATGGATGGGGCCAATTCCAATAGCTCCTGCTGTGCCTTGTTTATTATTGGGGCTAAACGACCTTGACATCAGGAATTCTTAGGGATGATTGCACAATGTCACACAAGCTCAATAAACAAACTTTGGGTCTGGTTTCAATGCAAATGCTTAACTTCATTTTCCAATTGGAACCAAATTTTGAAAACTGTCACGTCTTTAATGAAAATAGGTTCTGTATTTACTACTGAGATGTTGATAAGTTGATTAAAATTTACTTCTAATGTGATATACAGTGCTGGGTTTCTGATAGTATTTCAATGTGGTTACCATCATGTTTTTAAATTGCATTGATCGGAGTTACAATTACATCATAGTTTACATCGTATATAAACGTGTTGATGCTGCACATATGAACGTTCATTTGGGGAGGGGGGTATTTCCTAAATGAACAAAGTTAATTGTTAATTGAGCTTGTGAGACATTGTACAATATCGCAATCATTCCTTAACGAAGTGGAGCAGTTACCTCTGCCATCTGGTGTTTCTCCTAGTGGATTGATTTCTACTTGAGTAGCATCTACTCCTATAAACATCTTATAGAGATTTTGGATTTGTCTAGCAGCCTGTCAAAGAAAAGAAAGAAAGCACACAGTTACTAGTATCGCTTTGCTCTTTACATCAATAAACATCTCCCATGCTATTATTTGAAGTGAAAATCAACTCCACTATTAAAGAAAAGTAAGACTTTTGGGGATTTTTCTTCTGTGGTAAAGTAGTACCAAGTACCAAACTGTTGACTTTATATACTAGATGACCCACTAAACATGTTCTACTTGACTTGGACATTTTTAAGAGAGTACCTTTCAAGTATCAATGGGACAAAGAGAGCAAAGCAAAGAGATTTTATGTGTAAAGAGGGACAAAAACAAACTAAAGCCTGTGGCATTTTTGTATTGTCATTGAGAAATACATAGAATACATAAATGTAACAATGTGTTCAATACCAATCTCACTACAAGGTGACATCAACAATTAAAGACAGGTAGATGCATGAATTTGTTAGTACCTCAAGTTATTTTCATTGCCTTTGAAAACTACAGAATACCTTCCAATTTAAGAGTAAGGTTACACTTACATGATAGAGTTTTCATTTTTTATGCATTTACATGATAGACCGACAAACATTTTGAACAATTTACACAAAAAACATCAGCGACACTGTTTTCAAACCTTTCCATTTTCACCTGTTTATACAGACAGTTTTCGAATATTTGCAGTGTTTTCAAATTGTTGTGTTTTTATTCGTACTTTTTGTCACCTCCATGTAAATGGTACGGTAGGTGCAAAAGCAAAAAAATAATTAAAAAAATAGCTATTTTAATTTGAAAACGGCAGCATCATGTAAACGGGGCTCACCCGATTCTTACCTCTTTCCGCTGTTCGCCATCAAAGTCCAAATTAGCTGCCATTTCTAGCGCCATATCATCAGTCACCCCAACTGTTATTTCAATGGGTTGCTATGTAAATGCAAAACAAACACAGAAAAAAAAGTGATTAATTTTTTTTCTCATTTGTTTCTTCGTTTGTTCAAAACTATGTTTTGATATCAAATAACGATTTGAGTTCATTATTCATTGTTGTGTAATAGAGTAAATCATGTAAATGTACTTCCTGGCAACCTTGAAACTTTTCATCATAGCTTATCAGAGAGTGTATTTTATGATTATGGAGGTAATATCATTTCAAACGAAAATACCTACAATCATTAGCCACAGTGATAATAGTTTATGTTATGCCATACCATGTATTTGTTACATTATAATGGGCATTCACCATCTTGTTAGCAGTAAAAATCTTGCATTTATGCTACGCATGTATTATGCTATTCGGTATTTTTAATGATAGTGTGCTGATATGTTATATTATGTTATGTTATGTTTACAGTATGCTGTGAATTTGTTGCATCATGCTGTGCAATTGCTATGTTGTGATGTATATTTGTTGTGTTGTGTTGTGTTGTGCTGCGTCATGTTGTGTTGTGTTGTGTTGTGTTGTGCTGTGTCGTGTTGTGTTGTGCTGTGTTGTGTTGTATTGTTTTGTGCTGTGTTGTGTTGTGTTGTGATGTATTGTTTTGTGTTGTGTTGTGTTGTATTGTTTTGTATTGTGTTGTGTTGTGTTGTGTTGTGCTATGTTGTGTTGTGTTGTGTTGTGTTGTATTGTTTTGTGCTGTGTTGTGCTGTGTTGTGTTGTGCTGTGCTGTGTTGTGTTGTGTTGTGTTGTGTTGTGTTGTGTTGTGCTGTGTTGTGTTGTGTTGTGTTGTGTTGTGTTGTATTGTGTTGTGTTGTGCTATACATTTGTGATATCAACCACATAGCTTATACAAAATGTGGTAGATTTTGTCATGTAGAAGATCGAAACACATAGTAAATAGCAAATAGCACAAATAAATTGATGACCTGACAATATAAGACTTACTTTAAATATGAGTTCTGGTGTATTCTCAGCTACCTCTTCAATGTCCATACCTCCAGCTGGACTACCCACCATGACAGGGCCATCATACGCTCTATCCATCAAGATAGCAAAGTATGTCTCCCTCTCTATGTCTAATGCTTCTGCTATCATTACCTGTAATATGAACACACACAATTTGACCTGAATTGACCTTTCTCGTACCAATGACATACGACAAAATCATTTGAACAAATTTGTGGGTATGTGTAAATTTTCGATACATCTAAACCTTCTTTTACCTTAAATCTATCGGGTCAATCCCTGTGTACGTAACCATAGCAAAATTTGGGTTCATGAACGACGTAAAAAAAATATTCAGTAAATTTAATCTGAACATCTTTCCATGTTTTACTTTGTCTGTCATCATATTCAGGTGATCACTTTAATACTACACAGAAGTGAGTAACAAGCTGTGCAATTTGATTACCAATAAGAAGACTTCCTGGGAAATAAGTACTTGTAAGTTGTATATCTGATATCTCTAATTCTACCCTGCTGAGATTTAGACATTATTCTCCAATATCTTTCTTCGTTCAGCCAAGGAAAATATGAGTGACCTAAGGGGTCTTGTCACTATGAGTCACAAGACGAGTTGAGCATTTTTCTGCTGAATGAAGACTAATACTGGGGAATAATATAATTATACCAGCGCCAGTAATGTCAATGAAAAAGCGTGGAAAGTAATGGCAATTTTGGGAAGTTTTGACTGATGTTTCGAACACAGCAGGACCAGTTAGGGAGACATGTTTTGTTATGGCACATTGTCGTGACATAGAACAACAAGGGTATAAATGCCATATTTTTTGTTCAACTTGGCTCATGCATGGTATAATAATAAATGTTATTTCAGATTATTACTGAAAACTAGAAAAAAACAATCTCACCTTTTTGACTTCCACTCCATTCTTTCCTGTCTGCTTAGTAGTTAATCTATAGCCTATCATCTGTTTAACAAGAGGACTAACATCGTCAGGACTGAAGAGAAAGTTGGACAAAATATAAAAGATATTGTCATTTCCGATGGCTGAATATGCCAAATTGTTTGTAGTAGCATTACTGTTATGGATACAAATAAACAAAATTCATTATTGGGTAGGATTATGGGGTGGGGTGGGGTGGGGTGAGAGGACTACACTTTATTACACTGTACCTGGGGGGAGGGGGAATTTACAAATATATGTAATTGGGTAGGATTATGGAGAACTGCTCCTGTTCATGATAACAAATTACTTTACAGTCAGGCTATAAATACATGTAAAGGGGTAGAATTATGGGGTGGGAGGGGGGAGGGGGGAGGGGGATACAAATACATGTAACTGTAACATTATATCTTGAATATATATTTATATAAGCATAATCTGTGGTTGGCCTACTTTCAACTGCCTTGATCAGCTGAAGATAATAAGTAAAGGACCTCGCATTTAGTATATAGTCCTCCATAATTAAACCCCCCCCCCTCCCCTTCTTTCCACCTGCCCATATTCTCCATTCAAACCCCATCCTCCCATTCATCTTTGTTGTCATTTTTTCCCCCAATTTGTATTTGAAATCACTATTTTACAATTTCGTTAAAACATTGTTTATTTCTGAAAGATTGGCCAGTCTGGCTAAAATTATCTCGAATCACAATAAAGTGACTAAATAAATAAATCATTATTAATTACGACAATATTTTGCTTACTCCTTGTTCATTTGTGTCTGCTATGTTTTATGTAATTCTAACAACTATTTGAGCTATGTTTCATTATGTAACATTATAAAATAAATCATTAACAATTGTTTTTTTCTTTATCCAGACATCTCACATCATAATTTTCCTCATTAATTCCAAAACACGCACACGTTACACTGTCACAGTTCAGTCTTTTTTTAAAAATAATTTACTGGCAATTAAAACGTCTTTGCTAAAAAAAAAAAAAATTAAAAATTGACAATACTTTTTTCATTTGGTTTTCTTCACTTTGTATGCATGTTGCATGTAAGACATTTTGATGACTACTGGTAATTGCTTCCTGTAGTGATTTATGATACTAAAATACAGGTTGCTCACTTTTTTCTGGCAAAGTTTCAACAACAGACAAAAACCTAGATATAGAGATATACACACGTACACCTCATAAAAAATACATGTTTATGGCTAACACAATAGTATTACTTTGTCTGACCTATCTTAGTGAACAAAAGCAGAATCTCATTGAAATGGCCGGTCAACAGTTTGTACATAACAATCAGCTACTGTTTGTCCTGTAAGTTGAAATAAAGTTTATATAGCTAACCACAGACGCAATGTTTCAATTCCACAGTCTTGGGGATTACTTTTGTCTTATCAGTTGAGCAGTAAGGATTACAAAGGACCATTTTTTGTGTTTGGGATCAACATTTTCAATAGCTTTGCCAGATAGTTGTGTTGTTATCCAAATTTTGAATGCTAAAAGGGATATTATTTCAAATGATTCATTTTTAATGATCATAGCTACAGATACAGGTGTCAAAATGTCAACAGTGCAGTCTACTTCATTAATAGCAAGTCTCTGAATTGACTGTTGTCGTCGCTGACTGTACAAAATTAGTTTTATAAATCAGATTTCTGTGATGAATGGTAGGGGGATGTCAATAATGAAAACATATGGTTACAGTGGTATATGTGCCTCATGTCATGATGTACAATGTAAAACATATGTACATGGGGAATGTAACTTACAAACAGTACTCAACACAATTGATTTGACTTCATAATATAGCATGTCAACAAACAGATCACTTGTCTATGTTATTTCAGGCACTAATCCCCAAATTCCAATTGAGACATGTTAGTTCAAAGTTCATACACTTTCGACAACAGCTTGAATAAGCATAGTGTTAGCTGACACCATTCTTGCCACTCAACTCAGCCAATATTGGCAGGTTTCTTTAGTCAATGACATGCATATTATTACGCCAATCATTATGCAAATTACTGTGCTATTGATATGTAAATCATTGTGCAACTTGGTCTGGTTCTTGCAATCTGTCCTGGGAAAACACTTTACATGTAGTTATGACATTTCCAAGTTTGTTTCAAAGTTAATTTCATATCAGATTTCTTTCTGTTCTGACTACATTTTCCAGAAGTTACATTTGATGTCTTTGTAAAACTAATGTCAAGTACAACTCCTATGACCATGGTAATTATGATGGTAACTTTAATTAATACAATCCTCCTATTACCATGGATGGCAGTTATTATGGTAATATCTTAAAACTTTTATTTGAAATGTCAAGAAAATGATATTAGAAATCCGGGAAATCATGAAAAAAAAAGCTGTTTATCCCTCCTGACCCCTGTGCTTACACTGCTGGTAATCACGCATAATATTACTCTGTGTTGTCAATGCACTAGACGGTCATACAAGTGTGTAGAACTAGGGAGGCATTTTCTATCTATAGTTACATTTGTTAGGTAGCCATGGCTATGGGAGTCTGTATCAGACTATCACAAATTCACTGGTTACACATTTGGAGGTGGGATAGGTTTTTTATCGATATTTACATAAATTTGTTTATCAATCATCGAGGCTACAAATTCAACATGTACTATGCTCTGAGAGGTCAGAGGAAAAAGTATAACTTGCAAAGTATGTTAGTCTGGAGACAATACAAATAGGACAAAAGGCCGTCAACACCATACACAGTTTGACCTTTACATTTCTTGACCAGTCATTAAAATGTTACTACTGTACACTAGTTGGTTAGCGAAAGATCATTAATCACTCAACATTTGTTACCTCAATAGTCAAAAATCGCCATTGCTGTGTTGAATAAAGAGTAGTCTAGTTGCTATACAGTACCGTTACCATTTACACCTCCACTCATGTTAGAAACCTTCAGGGGTGTGAACAAATCTACTGGTCCTGGGTCCGGGGCTAGCGATTTTTTTGGGTGGACCACACAAATTTTGTCTGGTCTGTCAGACCAGTACCTTACTGTTAATAACTATGTTAAAAAGTCATCTGAATATACAGATGCATAGGTAAGATTTAATGTTACACATTAGTGGGACCTTGGACCACTGGATTTTTTAAGGCACTGGTCCAGGGACCACCATGCAGTTCACAAAATGATTTGTTCACCCCTGAACCTTAATTAGAAACCAAGTTGGCATCCAGACTAAATAAAGAGGTACTCACACTATTCTATCTCAATAAAAGAAACAGTCTACAACAGGTTTACAAAATACAATCACAGGTTGTGTGGCTAAACTGACAAATGATTTCTGTTCAATTAAAATTACATTTTGGGCAAGACAAATACTTATCTGGCAATGTTAGCCTCTCTGAAATAGAGCTATGAAAATTGGCAGTCTAGCTCTGAAGAGACCTCATAATGTACACTGGGGTGGGGTATTGTTGGAAGACCAAAACCTTTCCCCAACACTTTCTGGTCCCCTGAGCATGACAAATACAGTTACAGTGATTTAGTCCCACTTTTGTTTCCTTTTAATGAACATAAAAATGAACAAAGAAATGTTTTTTTTTACTCAAAATCCAACTATTCATGATCATCAAGAGATCTGTTTTAATTCACAAGAACTGACAGTCATACATGAAAGCTTGAAAAATCAAACAAATTGTTTACCATTAAAGATTTGATTTATGGGGTTGAAAGTCTGAAGGAATAAAAAAAAGAACAACTGTGTGATTACCATCAATGCAATACAAAAAATGTATGATTTCACCAGACCATAGACATTGGAAAAAGATCTCTGCAACCATTGTTGTCAGAGTCTGGTAACCAATGTGTATGCCAAAGTATTTGAACAGTACTGACTAGGGTCCTTAACAAACAGACATTCTTTCTCTTTATTGTGGTTTTCACCATCACAAGATTGATCGCATTGTTGAAAAGTTGAACAAGGCCGCATAAAAGTGAAAAAGAACCTTTTGTTCTCATTGAGCTAACCGAACAGAAGTTCAGAACACACCCTGAACTAACTAGACCAACTTTTAATGTTTATACACATCATAATATTTAAAGGTCTCGTTCCCACTTGGACTTTCATTTAGGAATGAAAAAACAGTTGTCTGACAGAGCTACAGAAACAGATAGTCCAGAATTAATGAATGAGTTTATGAAACCTTTTATGGTTTACCTGATGAATGTAATACTAATACCAGGGTCTGGGATAGAATCATTGACCTTGAAAGTGCATACCTTTGACTTGATCCGCTTACTGGTATTGGTTTGTTTTTGTTATTTGTCTTGCTACTTCTGTGCAAATGCCAAATCCACATCAATGCCAGCAGAAAAGCTACACCATTGATGTTTGAGGTGGACTCCAGGGTCTATGGCTACACCTGACTATCATTGTATCAATGCTATAATGTAGTATGTGACAACCAACGTTCCTATATTGTCATTTAACAGACAACGTTGTTGATAATATGTTTTTGAAAAGTCTGGAAGACTCTTGAAAGACAAAGATAACAGCAAAGACTTACTTCGTAGTAAGGTGTACACCACCCTGTAAACCACTTGAAAACTTGCCTTTGCCTCTACCTCCAGCAAGAATCTGTGCTTTGATAACAAGTTCATTGGCTATTGTGTTTACTGCAAGTAGAAATGAAAATATACATAAATCAAGGTTTTATAATTCATTTACATTCATGTCTTTCGCTGCGAATAATATCCCAAGTTTATGAACACTTGGGTTACAATTTATTTCACTGATAATATGTGATTTTTCTCAAAATATACAGCATGTCACTAACGCATCTAAAGAAGTTGAATACAGATCTAGTTGGCATAACAATGCATTCATGGGATTTTTTAAACTGTTCCAGAAATAGCAGAGGAAGATGGTATGTTTTCTGGAAATTCAAAGATCAAGATCATATTATTTTATCATCGGGATACCCTACTTTTACAAACACACATAAATCCGATAAAGAAGATAACCGATCAAAATATGTTATCTACTAATCTATAAGGTATGTTGTGATGAGGTGCCCTCACACATCGGTCAAACCCTCCCTCCCAGAGGAGGCTGTTAAAGACAGAACGGCACAACGTATCTTACAGTCTTCATCACCTTCAATTTATACGCAGAGATTAGATTTGTCTTTCCTTGTTCAGTGTTATCCATATCACCCTATGGGTTTCTATAACCATAGTAAACAGTTTTAAAACTCTTTCTTGGGGGATTCAAAAACAAAACTTGATTAACTTTTTGTAGTGTAAACAGCTTCATGGTTTTGTAACATATTTTATCATTCATTATATAATTATCATCAAGCTGGTCATTTTACTGCAGTAATTATTTTACTTCACTTGTTTCTTTTTTGAAGGCTAATACGATTTAGTGTTCTGTAACTATACACTGGGCATAGCTTGTACCATATTTAGATAATTATTGATATTTATACTGTTGAAGTTACACATTATTATTTATTTGGTCATTTTCAGTTTATAAACCAACTTTACAGTGTTTTTCCAACTTTGAAAAACACAATGCGAAATAGCATATATACCAAGTCCAAGTCTGTGTTTCTACGTCAATATAATATATATATATATAGGATGAATGCCTGTGCAGACTTCTTCTCCCCTTATTATACTGCCATGATATAACCTAGTCTACTTTCTCTGTGATATGATCTGAATTGACAGTTGACAGTTACAAATGTGTTATGAAAATATATAATGAACTCCAGAAAGAGCCCTAGCAGGTGTGCCTGGCTTGCTGACAACCTGACACTACTGTCAACAAATGGTGTTTGGCCATGGCTTAAGAGCCTTGGTAACAGAGAAGGGAAATCTCAAGTATAGCGATATTAATAGCTTCTCCCATTTCAGACCAAGATGATGCCAATGCATGTACAGTAACAAGAAATGCAAGCAATATGTGAATATAATAAATGATTGATATCTTCTGTGTGCTTGAGGCAAAAGTTGTCACTAAAAATCAAATATGGTGGAATATGTAGCTGTTGTACAGTACAAAAATGTATATAATCTCCACTCACTAATAGAAGCACTCTATTGTATGGTTGCAACTTGTAAACAAAGTAAACACAGGTACAGCTGATAGAGGGCGATAAGCTTATCATGCCTGTCAACATGACTGTTTGGCTATGATGACCTGCATTCAGATTGCTAACCCTAATATTGACAGAAGATAAGGTTAGGCTTGGAATTTGTGCTGGGTACAACAGTATCAAGAAAATGTATAACAGTAGTGTTTGTTTTTGCAACTTAAACGGTAACCTGTACATAGAATCTCCTGGACATTTGAGATAACACAAACCACATAAGAACAATTTTAATCATCAATATTATTTATTACAGTAAACTATACAAAACCTCAAAATCAAGCAAAACTTACAGTAGGACTAAATCTGATTAAGTTGTTCTTGGAGTGAGCACCTTCATGTGAAAAAGGCACTCACTCCTGGAACACAAAATAAACAACAATATGGAGGTCAATAAAGCAATCAAGCTGAATTGCTATGTATTAATCAGATACAATAGGACTTAACACAAGAAAATTCTTCCTCCTAAATAAAATGTCCAGGTTTTGTCTTATAAGCATTGAAATCATTCTAATACCATTTATTTCACTCTTAGCAAATGTTCATGTACCTACATAACAATGTGTATTATGTATACTTACAAAGTTCTTTTCCTTTTGCCGTTGCTTCCACAGCATTATCTACAACTCTAAACCTCTGAGTGTTCACGTCATATTTTTCCATCAATTTCTTACTCTGGTATTCTTGTAAATTAAGGCATCTTGACGGTACCACTGACGTGATGACAGCCTGTTAGTTGATAAGGAATACATTATTATTATGAAGAAAAAATTACAGTGTAAAAATAATCACCCTTGTCATCATTTCTGGAGGGAAAATCTTCCTTTGGATCCCTCATCTGTTGTTGTTCCTGATATCAAATTGCCAAAAGTTCAATATAAACCAAACTTCACACCCTAACTAAAATAGCCCTAATTATTTGTCTTTTTTCTTTGTTTTCTTACTTTCTCTGTGTACATGTGCACACATGTTAGAATAAATGTTCATGGACTTTGGGTTCATACCGAGTAATGAGATTTCTACGCAGAGAGTCAAAATATTTCTTGGAAGTGAATCCAACATTTCCGCCGACGTCTCATCATCAACGTCACAGGTGTACTGAGCACTCTTGTTTGTCTTACAATTTCGATTTGGTGACAGGCTCTACAGAAATCCAAACTTTCTGATATAATTTGATGGGCCAAGTTAGAAGAAAGAGTACATCAGGGTATAAAATAATGCTCTTATGTACAGTTTTAATCATGATATTCCAAGAAGTGGTTTGAGCATGGAAATTTGACCTTGACATTGTAAGTAAACATAACAAATACATCACATTCACAAAATAAAGTAATCTGTCATTGTGAACAGAATACACCAACTGGAATTAAGTATATATGTTGATTTATTTTGGGGATAGTGGGTATTGTGTTATCACAATTGTTATCTTTCTATAATTAAGCATTGTACTATTTTGTAGGATCCTGGATTGTGCATTGAGTAACTAACAACTTACAACATACATATATTATCTACAGCATAAATGCGTACAGAGTGGTTCAAGTATCATATGAAGTCATTGAGTGTACTTTATACCAATTACGATTTAAAGGGGCACAAGCTGAGTTTATACATTTGGGGGCATAATTTTTCCTGCATATTTAAAAGGCACTCTCAGTATTTTACTTACTAAAGCATACTAACCATCACTTGCAATTGACTGAACTCAAATCTGGTATTGAGATATTAGCTTACAAATGATCCGATGATATATTTATTAAGGTATGTATTAAAAATGTTGAGGAAATGCCAACCATGTAATCAACTGTCCTAGAAGACAATTGTGATGTCATAGAAGGCATGCAACAATGTTAACATTATACTAGAACTGTCTAATCAAGGTTTATGGAAAATGGTGTATGGACTGAATGGACAGTGATTATCATGAAGACATATGAGGTTCATACCCATACTTATGCTATAAAGCATTAACTTTCTTTTCACTTATCAATATAGTCCTGCTTGCAGACAAAGTAAGTCAGGACTTGATTCTAATATTGTCCCTCTCTTTGGTGTTGAAGGGATATTGTCAGTATTGTGTTCTGTACACCATCTGTAAGCAGAACTATGACCGTTCCAAGAAAAATATAATTTATGACTACGCATTACATCAAAACCAAATAAAAGTGAAAAGCATGTAATGGGTCTCTACACTCACTTCTGTGTTTCCTGGCTTCTTGTAACATAGTGGTTAGTGCTTAGGATTAGCAGTCAGTAGTAGGTCGTGGGTTTGAATCCCACTGGAAACAGGGGATTTTTCCTATGACTAACCCAAACCCAGGGAGGGTGTTCTACAGACTCGATGGGTAGACTGTATCACTCAGCTGTGTCTCACTCACAAGACGGGGGTGAATTGGGGGACTCCTGGAGTAATGATTTGAAAAGTCATGGAAGGCCTTGACAGTTCCACAGTACTGTGATATAGAGCATGCTAAATAGCCCTGTCACTTACTAACTTATCCTAAACCTGAATGGAACTATGCAGAGTTACATGTACATGTATGTGTGTGTGATTGTGAATATAGGTCTGCATAAAGAGAAAATTGCTGGGAGTAATTTCCTGCCCAAATTTTTTTTTTAAATCCTGTTTCTCCCAACTTGTATTATTTTGTGTACACAAAAACAAACACCTCCTGGTAGAAAGACGGTTAATTTTTGTTTTCAGTGAAAAGTGAATAATCCAGTAAATATATATATCAAGGCAAAACACTGAAATTAAAACTACGCCATCATTGTTACATATATCAAAGATTGATATTTAAACGAAATAATATTGGTTTCATCATATTTCCTCATAATTCATCAAGTGTCCAGGTGTCCTATGCAGCGTGTAACTGTAACAGCACTCCATCTATGATTGATAGAGGGGCTGAGCAGAGTCCACATCTATCAAAAAAGGTCAAATCTAATCCGAATGTTACTTGCATATTGTACCTATTTTAATGTTTCCTGTTAATTTGTCACTACTTTACAATCAGTGCTGTGTCTACTGTACAACTTGTCAGATGGAACTACGATCTAATAAAAACATGGGGTGGTGGGGGAGGTACCTTGTCTTAGGCTAAAATAATGGATTGGCACTTTTGCACAATACCCTTACAGTTATCAAACTAAAATAGCCAGTTTCATTACTTTATACTTGTGATCAGGTAAATATATGATTAATCCTTACATCAATTGATATATTTCATATTTTAACAACTTACTTGGCGTTGGAGAACGGCGGAAGTTAAAAGCCGGCCGGGGATCCGACACGCAGCTTGACTGATCGCAGCCATTTTTAGGTCAGAATACGAAAGATGTTACCATACTAATACAGTGTCAAATATACGTAATATTCAGATCATATCAAAATAACATTTTCTTCTATATTGCACATTATTTTTTATTTTGAAGTGCTTTTATTTCACTAATCCTCAATCACGTGTGTCTTTACAATAATACAAATGACTTTATTTGTATAATATTAAGTTTCGAATAAGCCTATATTTTGTGCAACTGTATTAGTTAACAAAAACTATGTCAGGTCACACTCCCCGTCACCTCAGATGGGAGATACCATTTGCAAGTGATTGTCTCTGTCCAAAGTATTAAGCCTCCCGCTTAGAAATGGTGGCGACCATAGTCGCATTACAGCTCATTTTCGAAGGGACATTAAAGTAGTACTATTGACTGAAAATATATATGTTTATCATTCCGGAATTATAACAGATCAAAGCATCATGTTTGGTTGAATATGTCTACTGTCAAATTTAGTAAATGAGACATGCAGTTACATTTTAAAAACATTTCTTTGAATATATGTACCATAATAATCACCCACGCGTAATACTACACAATTATGACGGAAAAGAATTACGGTACTACTTTTCTACCATTTTTCGTCTCAAAACATCCTGGTATTTTTTCATCCTGGTACTTCTAAATTACCAAAAGTTCCCGGACGAAAACAGGAAGTAAGTTGTATTTTCCTATAGAAACACGTGTGTTGTTGTGTAGTGTACTAAGGTAGATCGTAATATCGATAGGTGTGAAAATTGAGAGTGTCGCATGTGACAGGTAACAAAATGGTGGTGTACATCAGGTTTATTTCCAATCGTCAGAATGTAATGGCCGCCAGTTTTCCGGTTCCGTAGGCGTAGAGGGAATGCGATTGAATGTCAGTACATCATATCGGTTGATGATGCAGTGTGGATTATGCAGGCGTCTGATCTGAACTCCCGCGTCCCTAACATATAATGGTGTTATAATTTGTCAATTGTAAGTGCTAGGTCCACGCTTTTTACGACGTTTCAGCATAAAATTGCCGCGGTACAGGCATGACAGGGGCGCGTGGTCACGTCCTTTCCGCGTATTTGGTGGTTTATTTGGTACTCGAAAAATAGAATGGAGAGACTTGGAAAGAGGAAAACCACTTCCTTATCAGAGATCTCTCATTTCGAAAAAAAAAATTAATGGCGGGGGTGATACGTCCATGATTAGACAATGGGGGGGGGGGGGGGTTGATACTTCCATGATCAGACAATGGGGGGGGGGGGTGATACTTCCATGATTAGACAATAGACATTGATGATTAGACAAATTGTTCATCATGTATGATTGTATCTGTTAACACACACAGTCAGGATCATAGTGATAATTCTCAACACGAAAGTATCACCACATCAATAATCAATGAACTGATGAGGCTCAAGTAAACTATAAAATAACTGTAAACACACACACACACACACACTGACTGACTGAATAAGCATTACAAATAAATTTGTATTTGATGAGAAATTGTTACACATTCCTTGGTACTTTGAGGATTGCTGTAGTCTACATGGACTGGGTCTTCACTATCATGTTGTCTTTCCAATACATGATATTGTAAAAATTATCAAACCAGAAAACCAGGTCTCTGGATCCACAAGTCCCACTTCTACAATTCATTTGTACTTTTGTGCCATGGATACTTCCATCACTAGCTTGTAGTTGTACTCAATCATACATGTAGTCTCTGGGTCAATGGAATAATACTCCAGTTTTTATATGCTACTAGTACATGTTATGAAAACAAAGAACGTACAAAAAAATTCTTTAGATTTTAAAGAATCAAAGACAAGCAATAGATCCCCAAATTATGCAATGCCAGTCACACATAAGACAGTAAAATATAGTAACTTTGGCACGATACTAAAGTTAGAAATGAATGCAACGTTTTGATCTGGATGATGATCATGCAATGATTTAATTATTCAATTATTTAGAAACAGTGATATGATAATGAAATCCTTAGTAGATGGATTGAAATCATAATGTCACATTCATTTCTAAGTGTTCTAAAGTAACTATATTTTACTGTCCTTTATTGATTCTTGGAATCATGAACAATATATTTAACACAGTACAATTACTTGGGTCCACAAACATGGAAATTGTCTGGAATCATTCCCATTTACATTTACCAACACTACAGTTTTTTTATGCTACAGTCTTTCTTCAGATTTTAAAGAATGGAAGACAAAAGTATGGACCCCAATGCAATGCCCCTGAATCTGAGTGTAGAATCATCCAGTGATGATGTGAAGGAAAATGAGGATGATACCGTGCCCTCTGTAGATGTCAATCAAGCTGCATGTGTTCTCATACACAGTTTAGCTGCAGGGGAGCACAATGAATGTAATGGTATGTACAAAATACTGTCTACTATAGTAGTGTGTATCTGCATACGCGAGGCTTAGATCCAGTGGGTTTTGAATCTGGTGATATCTTTACCCTGCATTTAGTGGGGTAAAGATATCTTCAGATTCAAACCCAATGGATATATCCTCTAAACTTAACTAGTCTACTACAGATGATTTTGGGTGTTTGTTTTCAATGGCTATTGTTATCTGTGGTTGAGAATGAATGATGTGAAGTCACAAATGTTGTCTGTAGAGAAGTTAGTAAAAATGTTAGATTTAGACAGTCATATAACTTGGGGAAAGTATTTGTACAGACAGTTTTATAATGATAGAATATTAGATTGTACCTATAATAATATAGGAAATACAGACTTTTTAAAATTACGAGATATAGTGTGAATTAAGACAAGCACAAATTACTATTTTCAGTAAATATAACCAAACTGTGTTCTCACAGACCAGCTTGTACATGTACAAGGAAATTGTAGTAGTTTCAACTGAGTTTCTGTTCCTTTCCCTTTCCTCAATTTCAAACAGAGATATTATGTACTGTATAGAGGTGAAAAAAGTAGTTTCATTTTGGTGTTTCTTAATTAGCAATCAAGCACAATTTATGTGATATGAAATCATGAAAAAACCTTTATTTCCTGAAATGGCATTTTCCCTCTAATTAACAGTTATGGATCCTATCCTAGACTAGAGGTTTTAATATTTCTGCAAAATGAATTCAATATTTAAGACTGTAATTTAGTAATTACAAGTATGTATTTTGTGATATTTTGTTCAGTCATGTCGTCAACGACTACTGAAGATGATGACTCCAATAAAAGAAAGGCTGATGATGATCTGAGCAATGCTGAGGAAAAGCGCCCTCGTATGGAAGAAGATGGAGAGGCTGCTGCCCATGTTGTCAATGAGAGTCTTAGTTCCATAGAGGGATTGGTTATCATGCAAGGTATGCAATAATTCAAGTGATATATTTTAGATGAAATTTTAGAGTTCGCGACACTTTAATTAAAATATCGTAAAGAACTTTAAATTTAAATATTATTTGAAAATAAGTTCAGTGAGAATATGATACTAAAAATGGTTAAAATATTACACTGTAATTTTTGTCATTATGAAACAAAATCCCGGTCATTACTTTTTCGCTGTAGTTTTGAAATATTTTATCAACATAAAAACACTATTTTATCTTTTGAACAAGGGTCGAGCTCTTGTACCAGCCCTCATCAACATGTCGGTCTGTCTTATTTCTCACCCCCGTTTAACCGTGATTATGAAACAGATTGCTCATTACATATTTCATTTCATTCTGTGCTGTGTACAGGTCTTGGAAATCAACAACTTGAAGGCCATGAACCAACCACATCAGAATTGGAACAAAGATTGAATGCTGAGTCAGCTGATGCTGTTGCCCAGGTAACAAAATATGTATACAAGTTAAATAACTCAGAGAGACGGTACATGTAGGATGTTAGCTAAACCCATGACAGTGATTTGTTGTTTTATCTGTCCATACATTGTCAATATTGAATTTGAGTGTCACCTGCATAAGAAAGTATAAGGAAGGATTTAGGGCATAAATTGACATCATATAATTTTACACTGAGATTCTGTCTACCAATAATATCATCGCCAACAATGCAATTTCTAACCTAGGGCTAGAAATGTAAGTTTGCAAAGAAGTTATCATATAATGCAAATTGCCAATGCATATTGAAGCTATTGTGTGACAGTTATCAGTCAATCAATTTAATTTCTTTGCCTTGTCTTTCTTTGATGCCCACTTAGTGTCTTTAGGTGATTTGTCACAATCAAATTGTAATATGCTTAAAAAAGAGGGATGACTATGAGTCCATTAGTGTATGATTATAAATCTTTATAACTCATTTAACTGTGGACATTTCTTGTGTGTGCATACAGCTCCCCCAGGGTAGTGAAAATTTCACAGAAGATGCTGACCCTGTAAGTCAGTGTTGGTTTACAACTAAAGAAGACAAAGATACACTAGTATGTAAAGGTAAGGAGTTGTTACCATATCTCAACTTGTAGGTGTTGTTATGATCTTGTAGTGAGTCACTTACTCATGTAGGTGTTGTTATGATCTTGTAGTGAGTCATAAACTTGTTGGGAAGTTTGACAAACTGAGGAGCAATGCCATACAGAAACTTGAAAGACAATGTGACTGTCTAGCTGTGACCTTCATAAGACCTGTCTGTGCTCTTACACTGGGAAAGGTTTCTGAGGATGTTAAGGTAGATTATGTGGCACTACTTACAACAGTTTTGGAGCATATTGTGTTTTAGTTTGCATAAAACAAAGCACAGACTAGGAAGAAAGTCAGTTGGCAAATCTATAGGTACATGTTTCATACTGAATAATACTAGTATACAAACTCAGAGATTCATAATGTGTAACATAAACATGATTTTTTTAAAGTGCTCACACTTTTTCTTCACTTGTTTTTTGATATACTTCTAGGTCACAAATGGAAACAAGGCATGTGGTCAAAAGATGAGGTGGCAGTTCTCCAAGCAAACATAGATGAATATGTTAAGGTTTGTAACACTTTGGTTTGCACAAAGTACACCACCACTCATTTTTACTGGCCTTCCCTAGCAAACAGTGCCCTCTAGTGTTGAGTCTTAGGACAAGGATGAGTGACATTAGAAATATTTGAATGATAATTAATGTATAAGAAAATTCAAAGGATCTCTAATCTGTATATTTCTGTCAATTGATAAAAATATGGAAAAGTTATTTTTTAAGTATTGACAGCAGTATGGAAAGTGATTGGTTTCCATAGTGATATCCCTTCAAAATGTACCTTTGAACAGAAATTGTGACTTGTTTATTATCATCAAATTGCTCCTGACTCTTTGGTGATGTAAAAAACTATATTATGTTTTATATTCATTCATTCATTCATTCATTCATTCATTCATTCATTCACAAGTATGTTGGCCATTTCTTCGCAATATTTACAGGCAAGGAATCTGAGGGATGCACAAGAAATTATCTTTGACATGACCAAAGATGAGAGGAAAGATTTCTACCGATCTGTTGCCAAAGGTTTAAATCGACCACTGTTTGCAATCTATAGAAGAGTGCTTAGAATGTATGATAGTAAAAACCACATGGGAAAGTAAGTCAAACCATTCTTTATATTTGCTCATTACTGTTACTTTGATGATACATTTTTGTACAATTTTTCAATGAAAACAAACACCACATGAGAAAGTTACAAGATTCTTTACATTTGTTTACATTCCATAAAAAAACCCAGAAAAGTTATGAAATTGAAATGTCTGCCATTTTGTATTTGTTGATGAGGAACACCACTCCAGGAAATAGAGACATTTTCATAAACTCTAGGTTCTGGAGAGTCATTTCATGATTGTTTACATCACCTACAAGTACTTGTGATTTCAGAGAAACATAAAGTTGATCTTGTGCCTTTATAGGGTATCTTTACTGTGGGACATTGCATCATGGGAGTCATCAGAAATAATTTATTCATGATTGAACAATAAATATTCATAACCAGTATAAGACATCCCTCATTAATATTGAAAAAGGCTTCACAAGTACTTTTGCACTGCTACTTTGATATCAAATTTGTGTCATACAATTTTACAACTACATACCGTGTACATGTATTAACTACTATGACTTGTGTTGATTTTATACAGGTATACACCTGAAGAGACTGATAAACTGAAAGAGTAAGTACTATGAGATGATAGATTGTTGTCAAAATAAAATTAAAAGTTGGTATTCTTATAATGTGGTAACATACATCATTTCAAACATCATTTGAATTTGAAAAGAATAACCTATCATTTACCACACTGTGACTTTAAAAAATGTGTATTGTATAGTCAGTGCCAAGGTGTGATCTCAACAGGCTGATAAAAGTTAAGAAGTATGTTTTTATGGTGTACCAGAAACTTACATTCATAAATGGTAACAAATTTCTCAATAAACCATGTTCTACGTAACTATGTGATTCATAAAGTGTTGTGTATTTCGTCTGATTTACTAGGAGAAATGATTTGATAATGACATAGTGAAGGGCTATGGTAGAGTTGTTAGTGTTTGTTTACACAAGATGTATTGTTTTGTGAATATAGTGGACAGAGTGGATAGGCACACTTGCATCTTGAAAACTTTCCAACCTTGCGAATTCTGTTTTGATAATGTAATTCAGATGTCAAATTGAATGTGATTAGTTTAGGTTGTATATTATTACAAGTATATTATTGTTGTCATGTTGATGTTGTAGATTACACTCCAAACATGGTAATGACTGGGCAGCTATCGGGGCAGCTTTAGGAAGGAGTGCATCCTCTGTCAAAGATAGATGTCGACTTATACTGAAAGAAACCAACCATTCTGGTAAGTAATGGTAGTTGTTGTACCTTTAATATGTAGTCATTCTATTTAAAGTTTTCATACAGTGTGGTCTACAGTGATGTAGAAACAAAAACTTAATGGCGGGGGGGGGGGGGGGATTTCGAGCTATGAAAATTGTTGTATTTGTTCATTTGAAAAAACAACTGTGGGAATTAATCAAAATCTTTCGTATTTTACATAAATTAATTCTTAGTTAGTGCAGTCAGACAATGCAGTCTTCATTCAGTGACTTCAGACATACAGACAGAATCATTGGTTATACTTGGTACGTCTGTTTTGTTAATTTGTGTTTGAAATACACCGATAACTTGGCTCAACTTTTTACAACTATACGTGTTCAGTTTGGTTGTTATGATGATCAATGTATTTAAAGTTGATGATTTGTTGTCCCTACAGGTAAATGGTCACCTGAGGAAGAGTGTCGGTTAGCTACTGCAGTCTATGAACTAAGTAATGTGACAGAAGGAGAGAGTATTACATCGGGTATATCATGGGCAGCTGTAGCTGAAAGAGTAGGAACACGCTCAGAGAAACAATGTAGATCTAAGTGGTTGAATTACTTGAATTGGAAGCAAACAGGAGGTACAGACTGGTCTAAGGACGATGATAGACTTCTACTCAATAGGTAAGCATAAAATGCTTTAAACCTGCACTACCTGTAACTGGGATGTTAATTTTGTGATTAGACAACCAACAATATATTCACTGAAATTTGTTAACATACTAATAATTAGACATTGTGCATGTTAATTAGAGGTCAAGTTTATCCATAAATAGGACAGTAACAGTTTGAAATTGTGATTGCGTTGGGCACAGATTTTTGGATGTGGACCCAGAATCAATTTTATTTTATTTATTACACCATATTATTATACAGCTATGCAAATACGTTTACCCACAGGTACCGGTACCTGTAATTCAGTACTGTTCAGGGTATACTAGTATAATATTATGAGGAAGTTACTATAATCTAACAAAAACGGGTCCCGAAAATGTTTCAGTTGCAGCTAATGTTTTACTACACGAGTACAAGCATAGATCTTGGAGTAGTTCACTCCCCCCCCCCCCCCCTTTCCCAATAGCAAGTACAAAGACATATACCATGACATTTTCAGAGAAGCTGATGTGCGTTTTTGCCAGACACTTGTCAAAAATATTTATACTAGTATATTGATATGAAATGTGGTAGATTTTGTAGATATTCATATACAAGACAGAAGGATAAAGATAATGTGTACTCATTACATATATATATACTGTCTTATATGTATCTTGTTACTGAATCCCTTTTACTTTCTTTTAGAATTGAAGAAACCGGTGCTCAAACTGAGAATGAAATTGACTGGAAATTTCTGTCTGATGGATGGCAAAGGTACTGTTAAAAATAAATAAACTTTGAAATTAAAAACTTAAAAAGCAAATCCACAAGGAATTTGTTGACAATGTTTTGATATATTCTTCTGCATGTATTTTTTTGTCCACTAACAAATCCATGTTGTACTGACAATAACAAGTAAATCTTTTACATTTGATGAAACATACTTTGGAAGGCCTCACTCACATATCCTTTAATGTGTGTGTAAATACATGTATGTAACATACTGTTCTTTTTAATTACTGGTCTGATGATGCTCTTGTTAACAGGATGAAAGCTGGTTAGAACTTTTGGAAACCCTTTGAGTTTGGTTTTGTTTAGACAACCGAACTAGTTTTTCATTTGTGTTTTTTAGTAATCCATTATTTCAAAATTCTAGACTTTCCTGGTATGTGATAATCCTATACATTTCATTTGCAGTGTGAGATCACCCCAGTGGCTACGGAGTAAATGGTGGACATTAAAAAGACATTTACCAGACCATGCAGTGATGACATTATCAGGTATAAAGTATAAGGCTAGGTCAGATTCAGTGTGCCCTCTAAATCAATTTGACATGCCACTGATGCACACAATTACTAGTGACACACCAAAATGTGGTGTTCCCCTATCTCTTACTATGTGGTGACTCACAAGAAATCACAGTTTTTCTGATTTGGACTCACAACAACAAAATTCGGCTATCGTTAGAGGGCACACTGTCAGAGTTATTACTTACGCCCTGGCAATCAACATAAATATTTCCTTATATTGTCATTTACTCATTTTGTGATCACTTGTGTGATTTGTGACACATCTGACAATTTGCGTCATGACCATTCAATTGCAGCACTACTGGAAAGTTTGAGAAGTAACCCAGGTCCTTTGACCAAACAGAAATCAGAGCGTCCAAGTTCAAGTGCGTCTACAACCAGAGTAAGAATAACAAGAATGGATCAGCCTCTAAATGTCATCAAACCACCAACTATTGTACACGTACCAATCCCTATACCAAATTGTGGTAAGTTCATATATATCTCTATGCCCTTGCTCAATAATATGTCCTATGTTTATGTGTGCATATACTCCTAGCTGAACTACCAAAAAAGTAAAACCCAAGCAGCTTGAAATAATTTACTCATTAAAGTGATCATTTCTAACATATATCATTTGCAAATGAATTTATAGCTATTGACAACATATTTATACTAGCATTCTTATTTGCGTTAGTGCCCTCACTCGAGCAAGGGCCCCTTACTTTCGTTTTAGCAAGCTTTGTTTTTGGTAACATTTTAGTACATATATTATATTTATACAATATTCTCATTTATAGCATCACTGGCTTAAAAAATGTAAGCAATTTTTTGTTAGTACAAATGTATTATGTAAAGAGTCTGTCTTAGTCTGTCTGTTATCATCACTTGGCAATCATTGTTTGCCATTTACTTTGTCAAATGTGTTTTAAGAATTCCAATCTGAAGATTAATCTTTGTGTTGGTTGTCGTTCTTTATTAGGAGGAGCTGCAACCATCACTACAACTACAGTAGCCCCAGCAGACTCGGAAGATGACACAGCTCATGCCGGTGCATATCACTCCTATGAAGTGATGCAGTCCACAATGACGTTAGCTCCTGGAGCCTTCCTTATACAGAATCCACAACACACTCCGACGTCATTGTCAGCATCACCAACATCTACAGACCAAATTATTGTACAGACTGTGCCAGTGGTTAGTATGCAACACATTTCATGTACCTGCAAAATATAATGAAATGTTACAAAATGTTGAACCATTTGACATCAGAAGTTATCACATAAATACTTGCAAATCTTCACCTGTGTGACGTCAAACAGGACAGATCAAAAACCCAAATCACCCCTGTTCTGCCGAACTTTTTTTTGTAGCTCAAGTGTTTAGAATGACTTAATAATTCTGCCATTTTATGCTATGGTCATATTTTTGGATTTAAACTATATGCACTTTCAAAACTAGTAAATGCATGACTTTACTATACGTACATCCTTTGGTATGAGTCCCAATATGCACAGGTACTGTAATTATGTGATAAATGTATAATTCCATGAAATTGGTGTTTTTAGTCTGCGGAATCATACTCATCATACATGATGACGTAAAACTAACATTGATTTCGTGGGATTTCACATATATAATAATCTGATCTTGGGGAAAACTAATTTTATCATGTTTTCTTTCCACTTCTGTAGTCGGATGCTTTGCACAGTAATGAGAATGTCACTGTACAGATGACTCCACAAAACAATGCCCATATCATTATAACGTCCACACAAGATGCTGTGACTTCACTGAGTAGTGCTGACATCTCATCAAGTATGGGTCATGCTGATTCACACTTACCGGATACATGTAGTATCAGCCAATCGGATGGTAAGATGTATTGACATACTACATAGCTATGTAGATTTTTTTCAGATTCTGTAACCCGGTCTATTTTAGTTTTTTTTTCAAAAGTGAAAAAATGATTGTGGTCTACAATTTTTCTTTTGCAAGGTGTTACTAATGTAGTGGGTTATTTGTCAATTGTTTGCTTATCCACAGAAATACTTAAAGTCTAAACTTTCACATTATGAATGATAGTTTGTGTTAATATTCATGTTTTGTTTGTTTGTTGTTTTGTTTCCAGACTTACAAACTGTGTCACAGTCAGATGATATCAATCATGTAGATGATGACAATCTCTCGTCTCAAATCACCCAATCAGATCTAGCCACCCAGCAACACATCACAAGTCAGGGTTCTCTCATCTCACAGGATGGCTCCCTGATGGAACAGGTAGGAGATTCTTGTCAGCTTGTTAAAGTTCAATGACCTGTGACTGTTTTTTGAGTGTCAAGCTGAAATGTTGTTCATGGTATATGTAAATGGTGAAAATATGTCATCTAAACAGACTAGGGAGAATTCTAGTCAATGTAGCAACCTGCCTATTATTGTGGCTACAAAAGTGTGTGATTGTAGAATTGTGTACTGCTATGCATAGGGATGTGGAGTATTTCTTAGATTGTTGTTTTCCTTGTCTACAGGCTTACTATAACAACGTTTTGACTCGAATATTTCCCATACCTTTATAATTGAAAGTACTCGAAATGTCCTTTTAACGATTAAAGGGGCATAGGCTGAGTTTAGACGGTTTTTACTTTGGTTAGTAATACAAAATACTTTACAAATAACCATGGCTAAACTAATCAAGTATAATGTTTACAACAATTCATGTAGCTGTGACATGTCACTATTTACCAACCATCCAACTCATGCGTTGTTCATGTAATGACAGGGATTTCCTCAGATTTATATGTACCAACAATTATATCATCAATGGTTGTTTACCTTCAATCAAAAATATTCGAGCAAGCGTAGAAGTTAGATAAATCAATCCCCAGCAAAAAATGGCCCTGAATAGTACTCTTGACTTTGAAAACACAACTGATTTTTGTTTTAATTTCAGGACATTACTGGTTCTGACATGACATCTGAAGTAAGTCAATCTGAACCAACATTGGTTATTGTTAGTGCTGCATCCATTGCTGGCACCACTACTGCTGACTTTGTCCAGGCGTCATCATCTGGAGTGGAATCACATCTTTCTTCTTCTGGTGTCTTCACATTAACAGGTGAGTTAGAACTGTAAGGAGGTTTGGAATCCTGGACATTGGTAGCAGTGTGGAAGGAAAACATGTATGATAAACTCCTGAACAGAAACATCACAAATTATTACTTTACATTATGACATTCCAAGTAAAGCCACTTTTATGGAATCATCACCAAGCATATAGTTCTCTCTCTGTCTCTCCCTCTCTCTATTTCAGTCTCTCTCTCTCTCTCTCTCTCTCTCTCTCTCTCTCTCTCTCTCTCTCTCTCTCTCTCTCTCTCTCTCTCTCTCTCTCTCTCTCTCTCTCTCTCTCTCTCTCTCTCTCTCTCTCTCTCTCTCTCTCTCTCTCTCTCTCTCTCTCTCATGATCTATCTCTCGTGATCTCAATCTCTCTCAATCTCTCGACCCTTCACAATGAAATATTTCCAGCACTATACTTTCTATTGCTTTTACTTCAACCCCATTTTTCATATATTTCCATATATCCAACAAGTAATGCCTTTCTACTCTAAACGTCATACAGGTCCAATACTGCAAAGTCAGTCAGATACTGGTGAAGACCTAATTGGTTCATCCTCTGATATAGAAGTGGATAAAAGTGGTAGACTGGTTGAAACTGAACCTCAAGATGGTGACCTCAGCATGACACAACAATGTCACGATACTCTATGACAATTGTAGTACACAATGCCAAGTAAAATTTAGTGCAATGAGAAAGTCATCTATACCTGAAAAAGAATTGGTTATACTTCGGAGACCTGTTATATGGAAATCAATTATTTAATGGCTATGTAATGAATATGTCATTATTGCTAGTTGTGTGTTAGCCATGTCGTTAAAACAGGGAAACCCTTTGATTTAAGGATACTGAACAAACTTTTTGCTTGGTTAAAGGAATTAAGTGACATCAGCACACCATGTTGCTAAAGCTAGGACATCCGTACCGAATAGATTTTTGCATGATGACAAATTACAAAGGAAGTGACATCTATATTGCTAAACCTAGGACACTCTTGATTTTGAGGATAGTGAATAGACCTTTGGCATGATGACTTAGGAAGTGACATCATCCATATTGCTAAACCTAGGACAAGATCAGCACTTGAATATATTTTTATGTGTCCAATGATATGAAAAGTTCAAGAGAATCTGATATTCTGATGCAAAGTTTACTTGCCATAGGTGTCAGGCAGCATGAATATTGGAGGCCTGATTGAATGCCTCTATACTAGTTATTAGCAGATTCTTTGTAGAATAGATACAGAGGTCATTAACCATAATAACTAATGAATATGGCTGGCTAGGGTCGGGGAGGGGGGTGTTAGTTTTGCAGATGTGTTTTATTTCAATTTTGTCAATTTGTTGACCAACAACCTCAAGTGATCAAAGAATGTATATGCTGCACCCGTCCATATTGATGAGAGGGTACTGGAACAAATACTGTCTTGTGTTGCAAATGTAACATGGCCATGAAAATAATGTGAAGCTTTAAAATGTTCATGTACAATGTATACATGTATGTGTGCATGCAGTCAAACAGAGGAAATGTGGACATCAAATCCTGTTGACATTCAACTATACGGTAGATATATTCAAAGCCAAAATGTCCAACCATAATTTAAAAGTAACAAGGTATGATATAGAAAGAAATCAGGTGATTTACCAGTCGGAATTTCTAGATTATTCATAAACATAATACTGCCAAGTTTCTATATGCACAAGTATTGTGAAGTTTGTGTACAAAAAATTAGTCAGTCAAAATCTCCCATCCAATCGTTCACCATTTACATAGTTCAATATATTTTGTAAGTATTGTTAGTTTAAACAATCTAAATAGCAGATTGTGTGTACCATAACCAAGAGATAGCATATTTGGTGTGTTTGCTTTATCACAGAAAATGTGTTACCTGTGTTTCATTCTTTCAGCTGTGTTGAATAATAAATCATTCACAGAATCCAAATCATCTCAAAGTTGTTTTATTTATACTTTTGTCTCACAAAAGGGGGAAAAAAGTGTATTATTATATATATTCCACATTCCTACATTGTAAGATTCACAAATAACACTGAAAACTGTGGAAAAAACCCCACAGAAAGCCAGATAAACATACCTGGAGAAGAAAAAATCCAAGTTAAAATATACACTCATAAAGCTGTTGTAAATCATGTTAAAAGTCCATACTTTCGGTTAGGTGAAGACTGTGTAGGGAACTTTGTAGTTTCCCCTCACCATTTTAGTTTCACCTGACTAGCTTCATATACTATAACAGTATTCCATTTATTGGTACACCTATCACAAGTCCATAAAACGACCAACTGTCATTTACTTGAATGGCTAAAGTCCTTGCGCAAGATTTGAACCGGTCAACCCAGCTGTATGACTGAGGACCTGGTAGGACAGAGGTTGCAATGTAAATGCTTTAATCCTATGGGCTAACTGAGGCTACAATGGATTGTATACTACCAATGGAGTTCAGTATAGATGGCTGTTGTGGTGCTATAGATCCATGCCAGGGGTAACATACAATGAGTAACACTGAAGTAAAGCACTTTCTCTTTGTACTACACTCATTTATAGCATTTATACTACAATGGGTAACACTGAAGTAAAGCACTTTCTATATGTACTACATTTGTAGCATTCATATAAAGTGTCAAACTATACTGTTTCAATTGGTTTATTTACAAGCCTAGCATGTGGCCTTTCTAATGTGGTCAATAAGCAAATGAAACAGTATACTTTTACACTTGATATGGATGCTATAAACGATTGTGGTACATACAGGAAACACTTTACTTTGGTGTTATGGGTTGTAATATTTGTGAGCACATGAAGCTCTCACGAGAACTGGCACATTATTAATATACTTTGTTATTATTATTATAGAACAGTTGTAGGACATCAACTTGTCATTTTGTCTGAGTGAAAACAGACATTATACCAGTACCTTTCAGTGAACAAGTCTTCTATCTTTGAAGACATAGCCCCCAATACCAATTTGCTATAAATACTGTTTTGGGCTATGTAATCACACACAAGTGCATAGAATAGAAATAGAACAGGTAGCTTTCCAAATAAAACTAAAACAATAAATAGTCCCTAATCCTGGACATTGTCCATTTAACTAATGTTGCCTCATCACCGCCATGCTGTTTTAAACCTTAATGGGAACAGATACCTCGTGAATTCACTATGTTTTTTATAAAAACTCTGACATTAAATGAGATAAAATGCATTAGCTTTCATTCACTTTCACTAGTCAGTACGGAGCTGGCATGTGGCATCAATTTGAACTTTGGCATATGGGTCTTGGTAGGGTACTTGGTACTGTTGACTGCTTGTACTATCATACAATTACAATAACCATAGCAACAGTCTACAACACATTAAACAACAGTGGCCCAGGAAGGCCTAAATGTCACTTTCACCTGAGTTTTCATGGATGCCAGCTTCATACCGATAAGTGACAGTGAATGAAACCAAGATATTTGATCTCATTTAACATACCGTAAATTAATATGATATCCTTTCCCTTTAAAATCCAAGTTTGTCTTGAAATAGTGGTCACCAACAACAAAGTTTACACCATCAAGACACAAAACAGTAACATGCACTGATGACGCATAACTTAACATCTCACTCATAATGATAGAAGGGAAAACTGTCTTCCAAGATTTCAGATTTGTAAGGGACGATCACACAATGTCACACAAGCTCTATAAACGAACTTTGTTCATTTAGAACAAAACCCCCTCTCCCCGCCCCCTAAACGAACATTCACACGTGCGACATCGACACTTTTATATATGATGTAAACCATGCTGAAACTTGTGACGGTCACATCACTACAATTGATGCAATGTAAAAACATAATGGTAAACACATTAAAATACTTTTGGAAACCCAGCACTGTATATTGCATATCACATTAAAAGTCAATTGTAATCAACTTATCAACATCTCAGTAGGAAATACAGAACCTCTTATCACTGAAGGTGTGAAAGTTTCGAAATTAGGTTAGAAGTGCGAAAATGAGGTTCAGCAATCATATTGATGCCAGACCCCCCCCCCCCCAATGAATGAAGTTCGCTTATTGAGCTTGTGTGACAGTGTGCGATCATCCCGAAGATATACTTGGTATATGCTAATTTCATGAACAATGACCACTGTAATATGTTAAATAAGAATATTCCGAAAAAGCACTTAATATATAAGATAGTAACTATGTTTGTTTTTCTACTATTTCTTGTCATCTATGGTCATAAGAAGTTTTTAGTACTGAGCATAAACATTCAAATGAATAAGAATTTAAAATTCTCACCATGTATATATCAATGAAATCTCTTCAACAAAATGTACATCACAATATAATTCTTTGGCAGAATATTAAGCTGTGGCTATATAACACAGCTATCTACATACTATTTAGATTGTAAGGTATGTTGTGTAATTCTTGCCCTCAACATCTGATCAGTGTGGTTGGTCAATGCATGAGGGGCCACAAGGGTGTTCTGACATTGCGTACCTTGCAGAGTACATGCGTAATGTTATCCTGCTCTTAGCAGACTGATCAAAAAGGGATTGGCCAGTGTGTGAGGGCAGTCCAACACTGACAGCATACTTTACAGATCATATGCTATGCAAAGCTAATGTATCATAACTGTGTCAAAAGGACTTGCACCTTTGGCTGTATTACTATTTCAGATATACCCTCACACGTGCAATTACCTGGCTAATAAACCTTTGTGCATTTTCCCCCAGCAGCATATATGTGTTATTGGTACTTGTTGCCTATGGATACACGGCTATGTACAGTGTGAAATTATCTAACCAATAAAACCCTGCTGCATTTTCTAAGCACCTTGATATTCAAAGAATAACCTAACTTTCGTGTGTTCTCTTGAAACCAATCCATAAAACTGTGCTTTGCAAGCAAATAGTGAATTGTGAACCAAAATCTATCACACCGTAATAGGTGACATGAGGAACTTTTCCCCTGAACTAAATAAAATATGTAATGCTTCTCAACTTTATAAATATAAACTACTTCCTTGCGTGTGTTGACAAGAACAAATGGTATGAATGTTTGTATTTTGGTCAATTCCATTAAAAAATAAAAACCTGAATTAAAACAAGCTTGCAATGTCTGCATTGTGAAACGTTTTGTTAGGTCAAACTACATGGAAAACAAGTTTTTTTATATGATATATCTTATGAACAGAGTTGAAACAAAACTCCCAATATAAGCTGACTTGATAAATAAAGTACATTATGTACCGTACTACAATCTATTGAAATGTAAAGTTTCTTCTATAAACTTATTCAAGTTTTTCACATATTACAGCATGAGCATTATCTAAAACAAATGACTGAAATATACAGCACAATTTCATACCAATCTTGCTACTTAGTGGTAGTGTTTATCTTATATTGTGCAATTTTACAAAAAAAATTACTAAGGCCATTGTGCACTGTTTGACCTTTTCTACAAGTATAAGATGCCACCATAGACCCTTCACCAACGTTGGTGGAGGGTCTATGATGCCACTGAGAAAATAATTCATCTAAATATTCTACAATATGTTTGTTTGATGTGATTTTATCTTGCATCAAAATGAATGCAATTGTACATAATTTGTAAATAGCATGCACACACAGTGAGTTTCACAAAGCCTATTTCATTTGACATAGCCAAAAAGAAAGTGTTGTATGTGTATTTTTTTTTTATCTTTGTTACTGTGATACAGGTAGAGAAGAACAAAAACTATAGACAAGCCGACTTATAACAAACAAAGTAGTAGTAAGTAACAATAGCAAATTGTATCACACACACAAAATCATCGTTGAAGTCTGGTGTAAATTGATATTTACTGTACTATAATAAACTGTACATTAATACTATACAAACATTCCTTCTAATATATGTCAAATACGGCTTCTCTAGACAACATCAATTGACATTCTGAATATTATTTCCATAATATCAACGATTTGACTACTTCGTATCTACCCATATCATAGTCACAAAGAAAAAGTCATGTGATACACTCTTTGATGATGCGAGATAAAACAGGCTATAACAGTGCTACTTATGGATGGCAATACTTGGAACATTTTCAAAATCAATATTTTTGCATAGTAATGACCACAAGTGTATATTACATAACATATTTTCCCAACAATTTTTCAAATACATATAAATGTCTCCCAACAATTATTTGAAAATAGTCTGTTCATATATTGTACAACTATTCAATTCAACCAAGTGTCCCAGTTAGCCTGTCACAAGCTGTACAAAAACTGTCCACTAGGAATGAGATTCTCTATTTATAACAGTGTAATATTTCACTGCCTGCTGTCCAATTGAAAGCAAATAGTTGATACGGCCAAGGCTAGCTAGTCTATTTCATATATTACATTTATACATACACACCAATGTAGTAAACTAACAACTTCACTGAAAACTGTGAACTCAGTGCATGAGGAGTGGAGTGCATGGTGTTGTGTGTTATGTAAACAAGCTATGTGTCAATGCGTAGTGGTATGAGATTTATCTGATTACCTTTATAGCGATTACATGTACTGAGGAAGACTTGATTATTTTAAACAGAAGATCTCATCATAAGTGGGTAGTTTTCCCAACAGCTTGTGATAAGCAAACTGGGATGGCTGAAAACATTTTATCATATCAAATGGTTTGCTAGCATGGCAGTAATTATCATTAGCATAAAAAATTTCAGTGATAAAATACACATACTGACTTTGAAAAAATGAGAAGTTCATTTGCTGATAACACAATTGCTTACTGCATGTGACATCTTTGAAATCATATGAGCATTTCTCATTGAAGTACAATGATGACAGCATTTCTATTTGTAGAAAGAGACGGGTGTTGTGACTTTCACTTTCACAATTTTATGACACACTCTTTTCCTCATGGTTTTCCTGGTATATTGATTGAGTAAGTATACAGAGGTCCTTTGTTTAGTCCTGTGGTAAGTGAAAATAGAGGTTTGCACAGACACACAGAAGAATTATAGTAAATGCATTGTAAAATATAAGTGTCCTAAACTTGGGGTCAACGTCGCCCTGTCTATACCAGTAAATCTGAAAGAAAAGATAAACTTCCTATTATTTCAAATTCAATGTCAAATGGATGTGAAATATTGGAATACATCAGGTAATGGTTGATATGTGGAAAGTGAAGAACTTGTGTTAGGGACCAGTCTGTATTAAAGATGTGATGTGTCATATAATGCCTATCAGCAGAGGTTGAAAGGGGTGAGGTGATACATGAGGGTACCAGCACTCAAGCGGTTGGAAGTGGTTAGCTGATGAATGAGGGCGCCCCATCGTGTCGTACCTTACAGACTAGTAAATAGGGGTATGCTGAAAATACTGCATGCTGGCAGTACTAGTCACATAATTTACCATTAATCATAAATTGAGAGTACAATGAACTCTAGGAGTTGTTTTCAGTTCGTTTTGTTGACTGATTGGTGTCCAACAATGTGACTGGAATCCATGTGTCATCAACTCTCATTTCCCTATATACATGAGGCTCTTTCACTTGATGCTTCTATTGAAAATGAATGCAAAATGGAGTAACAGGAATATGGTGTATTTTATCAGCCAATTTTGTTTCTGTAATATTACTTACCATGATTAAGTTGGAAGCACATATAAGGGCTATACACACCCCAAAGTATACATTTTTACCATCGGGTGGCCAATGTGGAAATACAAATGCACTAACTAAAGTTACCTGCAAAAAAATAATAAGATCAATTTTATAAAAAGCTGGATGAAAGTAAAGTACTTTTGGTGATAGACAAGGGATCTCCAACATATACTCCACATCAGTCTCAATGACAATATGCAGAATCAACGGCACAGACCCTTATGTTTGTTTTGTCACACTTGGGGCATCCAAGTATTTACATTGCCCCAAAACACTTCTGAGATACAAGTTTGACAATTGCACTGTTGTATACATTATTGCTAACTGTATATATATCAGATTTTGCTGACTTCATTACTGTTAGGTTTGTTTTCACTTCTCAGTTTGTGCTGGCCATGAAGCTACATGAATACATGACCAAGAATAGGTGACAGTACAATAAAAGGTATACAAATTATGTTATTTTCACTGCATGCTCTTAATCTCTGAAACCCTTGGAACCTTTTATTGTCCAAACATGGATTATAAATACAATGAAATACTTGTTTGAACTGATAATACATCCTAATCTAGGGTGTGGTGTGATTGATAAAGTGTTTGAATATTGAAACTAGGGCGGTATCCCCCTGTTAAAGTACAGTACAGATCATATTATTTACTAAAATAAAATTATGTAACTTATGAAAAGGTTTCCCTTTATAGGTAGATAACGCTTTACTTTATATTAAATTTGCCTTTGGTGTAACTTCTGAAGTAGTATCCCCCTGTACATATAGATGGTGGTTTATATAATATATAATTCACGCCAAGTTCCAAGAGTTATCCCCCTGTAAGTTGTCTGACTGTTTATAGTACTACATTAGCATATGTAGTGGTACAATGACTTCTTAGCAGCTTGTTGCTACATGTCTAATTACATGATTTACTCTGTAGTAAATATATTGTATGACAACAAAGGCGGGGTCATCCAAGGTCACAAGAATGCAACATGTACAAACAACGTGTCTTAAAAATACACAGACGTTGTCTTTTGTTTTCTTTGTCTCCATATAAACGTGGCAAAGATTCAAATGTGTCTAGATCCGATTCGTAAAAAGAATTACTCTATTTCAGCAACGTAATAGTTGAAATAAACAATTTCCACTTAGACGTTAAAGCACAACATGTACATTGTGCGTCCTTCAATGATTAGGGAAGTAAAGTGTATGGATGCCAGTGTAAAGTTTTGTATCATTACAAGATATTATAAATTATAATACCTTCACTCAAAGTTTCACATTGCAAACTTGGAAAGAATTCACACATTCTGATTTTAATGCATGGTGATAAAAATACACAGACTTTCTATATTTTGTGGTGGCTTCGCCATCATATAAGCTTGGCAAAGATTCAAATGTGTCTAGATTTTCAATTCGTAAAAAAAAGAATTACTCTGTTTCAACAAGTTAGAAGTATTCTAACAATCAAACTGAATAAATTTTGTCAACTGGAACCTCATTTTATAAGAAATATCATAACACTTTTACAATATTACTTTTATCACTGGTCGTTTTAGAAAGGCTACACTAGAATACAGTGTTGTGGTATATTCTTGATCACTGAGTGACATCATATTTAGGTAGCTCCCTATACATTACTTGTACTGCTAGGCCAGGAAAAAATGAACCTTACTGAGGTAAAGCTGACAAAATCTGATATGTACATTTTGTAATAATAATTTATTGAAACAAGCTTCAGTGATGGAAGATTTCTTTTTGTTATTAATATTGGGCTTACAGAAGATTGTTTTTACATCTAGCATGACTGACTGATGGTACAGTTGATTTTCAAACTGATTATCTAAGACCTGTATGAGGGGGAAAAGGTGTTTTATGAAAATCTACACAAGATACAATACTGAAATGCCCTAACATTAAAAGGCAAATATATATATGATGTACCCCTTCCATCTTCTAAATTACACTTCAGAACAAGAATCTTAGATTATCCCAATTATCTTTTGTACCCTATATTATACTATGCATGAGCCAGGTTCACCAAAAAATATGGAATATATATACTCATTCTAAATCAAGACAACACACGTCTATGTCATAACGTGTGTCTACATCATTGGTTCTGCTGTGTTCGAAATATGATTCAAAACATTCAAAATTACCTAACTTTCCCCGATTTGTTTTTTCATATTACTGGTGATGGTATAATTATATTATTCCCCAATATTTGTCTTCATTCAGCCAGAAAATACTCGTGTTGTCACTACGAATCTACGAGGGCCCCTTAGGTCACTCATATTTTCCTTGGCTAAACGAAGAAAAATATCAGGGAACAACATCAAATTATACAAATGTAACATGTGTAAAATGACTGACCAGCTGGAGGCTGAATACATTTATGACTTACTGTGACTAAGACTGCACACACCACACCAACAGCCAGGTTAATGAGACGGTCCTGAAAAATTAAAATATACAGATTTTGGCAATGTTTGTATCTGGCCACCGTGAATGAAAAGGTCTATCTAACCATGGTTAGTCTAGACCCTTCACTTATGGCTGATTTCAGCTATGCCCTGTCTTTGTATTGAAACAGGAAATGGTAAAATTTGAGATCAACCATTAGCAAAGGGGTCCTGACTATTTTTTCTGTGTAAGTGAATTTGATGCACCACTGACACACACTAGTGATACACCAAATTTTGGTGTTCCCCCATCTCTTACTAAGTGGTGACTCACAAGAAATCCCAGTTTTTATCATTTTGACTCACAGCAACAAAATTTGATAGAGGGCACATTGATTGGTATGACTTACAGCAAATCTCACTCTGTCATGTCAAATTCAGTGTACCTGGATATGTATATAAAATTGTCTTCATGTTCATCTGTGTGTCTATGTCTGTAGAGTACATCTGTCAGTTTGAGTATGAGTGTTTTATTTTTTGTTCTAGTGTTGTTGTTGTTGTTGTTGTTGTGGTGGTTTTGTTTATGGGGCTGTTCCAAGGACCACAAAGTAATGACCAAACCTTGAAATACACCTCTTTTGTTATTGACCTTAATTTTGTTTAGACTCACTCTGTGACCATTTTGCATGATAACTGTACTACTGAAAATCAACCTTCAGACTGTGTTTATGTTAACTGACACTTTTGTCTGATATTTGTACACTATATTATTATACCTTTCTGCTGCATTATTTTCACAAAGACAATTGTTCTCTTTTAAATTAATTGTTCATGATATTAAGATTTTAAAAAATTGCATAATTTTGTCCATCAGAAATTCTTCTAGACATTACCCTACTTCACTCTAACCACACACAAGTCATAATATACATAGACAACAGATTTGGAGCGCATTTTAGTTATCGAAGTGCAGACATTTTGTAGGGGGTGTACGTACAGAACTAGGGCACGTTTTATATATGGTTCTTTGACCAAAAAATGACCCCTCCCACAAGCTAGCGTGGCCAAACAATAAAGCAAACTGACTGTACCTGGTGAAACAGATCATCAGCGCGAATCCGACAATGTATGTGAACAGTGGTGATCACATTACTAGTATGATCATATCGATTGTTATGAATAGAACTGGATCATGCGATCTTGTGACTTCCGTGAATAAACAGTAACAACAATGAGTAACACATATGACTTGGTATAATTATCCATTAATTTATTTACTTGTCTATTGATTATCATGACGACAAGCCTGGAACACGTCATGGTAGGAGGCCAATGCTAAGATACAGGGTGCATATAAATAATAAAACAATACAAACCTTTGGTCTTTGCTCCCCAAATAACGGTCTCTCGCCGGTTGAGTCGCCAGTTATGGGCTGATACTCACTCTTATAATAAGTAGTCATAATAATCCACACCCACTATCTAACACAAATATGAATCCTCTTGAAAGTATACTGCCTCATTTAGAAACCGAAAACAAGGCCATTGATGTAGAAACCATTCATTAAATGAGTCAAGACGTGGTTATGTTTGCGTCATCAATCAGCGAATTGCCGTTTCTAAAAACATCGATAAAAGTCGGCTGCTACTTGCGGTGATCATTCGATGTTGACTGGTACGGAACAGAAACTCAAAGTACATCTAATAATTCCTTCATTTTGGTGATTTTAGACTACTATAATGTCGGTGAACGTGTTAAGTAAGTGCCAAAGAGTGTCAAAATTGCATGCAGATCAACGAAATCTCCGAACTAGTTCGCGATGCGGGTAAAAGACCACAAATAAGAGCATGATGGGTAGAGGTCACCTCACGTGACCTGGATGACTCATTTGACCCAGTGACCTCAAATATTTGCGGTTGTAGTTTGTCTGACCATGAGTGTACACAATAGTCGAGTCTGGCACATGAATAGACTCTGAGAGAACATTGATGCAATTCTGTTTCTTGCTTTAGCCCCGGAGTTACAATGTAACGTCCACTCCAAGATCATTTAGCTGCAATATTTTTTGTAAGCTTTATATCATGTAAGCTTTAAGATATGTCGATCCGTGGTTTGCACTCACAAATAACTTTTAGTGCAAATTAACCCCGGTGGTAAATATTTCGTTAGAGTGGCAGTCCCTGGGTGGGTACCCATGCTTCAAGTTGTTACTACAGCTGGATGGGTGGGTACCCATGATTGTTAGCGAAATTTCAAATGTACCCCTTTCCCCAGAATATTTCAAAGAAAAACACCCTCTTTTTGGTGAATCTTGGAGAAAATCACTGAAAAAACACCCCCTTATTGCCGAATCCGGGAGGTTTTACCTTCAATTAAAGTTCAAGGACACCTTCGTCGGGAAGTTTCTTCTGAGAGAGAGAGAGAGAGAGAGAGAGAGAGAGAGAGAGAGAGAGAGAGAGAGAGAGAGAGAGAGAGAGAGAGAGAGAGGGGGGGGGGATAGAAAAAGGGCATCCTACCCGGCCTATTCTCGGAGGGTGATCTGAAAAAGTACCTCTTTTTTACGATTCCATGGACCTAGATGGCCGGTCGACGACTCATTAAACACACCTTTCCCGCATGCGTACCCGCTTCGTCTGGGACTGCCACCACCGGGATGTAAACCCCGGCGTTATATCGTACAAAGCTCAAGAACAAAAAAGGACAATTCTACAACTGTAAATTTATATGTAATGATTTAGTAATTCCCCGAAAGAATGAGTTTATGGAATTCGTGATATTAAATCAAAAGTTACTAAGATATGTAATATTGGCGATCCTCAATTCTACGATTTTACTGTATTACATACCATCTTCTATATGCCGGAGTAATGTCATTTTGGAAGGAGACGAGACGATTTTTATCTTTCTATGCGTTTTTTGAATGTGTGTATTACAGTAACAAGTGGTGTGTTGTACGTAGGGTCTATGGTTTTACGAGGCAAAATATATGGCCTTTAATTGACCCAATCGTTCGAAGCTGTAATGTGCCAAACTGAATGACACACTCGTTCTGAGCGTGCATCGGGTCATTATTTGCTACTTGAATGAGTATGTTCTGACTATTTTTTGTAATATCCTGTAGGCAAATAGAAACTTACATGTAATTAGTGTTGGGTAAAGACACGAAAAACATAACCCTGATTTAATATCAAGTTAGGAACATTTATCAAAGATATATTTCATACATATTTTACATAAATCTATTCATTCACCTTGCCTCTTATCGAGGATTCATATATTTGTAGTTGGCGGTGCTTATGTTTGTTTGTAACCGTCACATTCTCAAGTTCAAGGTTGCGTTTATTGGATAACGGGTCTACGAAGTTCCAAAATGTTTACCTCAGAACAGTGTGTCCGCTACATGTTTGCAGTAAAAAATATTCACAAATGTGCAGGCATCTGTGGCGTCCAGTGTAAATTTTATCATAGACCCCAGTTTTATGATTTTACTTTACCATGTACATGTACTATAAAGGCCATGTAAACATTTTACTATCTATTGTCATGCAAAATTTGGCAAGCAACAATTTCTACATCTAGCTAGCCACGACTCCGGTCATAGCTTCAGGGGTAGGCCAATAAAGCGAAAGCTGGTCATGCGTACTAAGGGCCTATACGATAGTATCGCACATACTTTGATATATAAACTTATACTTGCCTTTGTAGAATAGAGCCTGTTACAATCTTGAACTTATGTCCATGTAGTTTATAACTTGTAGTAGGTTTTTCAAGTGTCATGTAGGCCCTATGAGCTTACTATTTCAGAAGCGTTTTTGGTCGCGGTTATAACTTGGCTATTGATGCTATGTAAATAAATAAATAAATAAATAAATAAATAAATAAATAAATAAATAAATAAATAAATAAATAAATAAATAAATAAATAAATAAATAAAAATAATAATAATAATTGTTATCATGGTTATTTATTTATTACATGGCATATTGTGCCTGTAGTGCTATATATCTTTCTTACGAAAGGAGAATGTCGACCAGTCGCAATTCGTCCCTGTGTTTGCTCTGTACTATGCTAAATCATGTTAACATAGCGCCGTGTGATTATATTTAGAGAGGGGCAATGATTCTTTAGGTTTACCTGCGTCATTGGTAGCATGGAATCCATGCGGATGGGGATTTTTAATTTTTTTTCCCTTCACAATGAGAAAACAAAAAATCCAGATCCCCATCCGCATGGATTTCGTTGATCAACATATTGTAGATGCCCATTCCCATCCCTATGTTACCAAACCCAAACCAAAATATCTATCCAAGTCTATCACCACATATTGTTTTAAACATTCTTGGCAGTGCAGTCTTTCTTTCAATGTGTGTTATGATTTTACGATTTCGATACTGTACTGTCGATTTTAGAAAAGTCGAAGAAAATAATAGCCGCTAAGCTAGGATTTCGCCAGATGGCAAATAATCTGGAAATATTTTTCAGGCTTTGCTCACATGGCTAAAAACATTTTTTGCCAAGTCCAAATGATACGTTTATGGAATTGTAACCCATGGTCTTGATGATACAAAGTTCTCATTCAAAATGAGATCTAGACAGTATAGGAAATGCAAATCGGAGGCGTGTTACACTAATACCGAGTCCCCCCCCCCTCACCGGCCTTTGTGGTGATGACTTCATGATAATAGCCCATGAACCATGTTAAAAACAAAATATATAGATAGATGGGTGGATAGATAGATAGATAGATAGATAGATAGATAGATAGATAGATAGATAGATAGATAGATAGATAGATAGATAGATAGATAGATAGATAGATAGATAGATAGATAGATAGATAGATAGATAGATAGATAGATAGATAGATAGATAGATAGATAGATAGATAGATAGATAGATAGATAGATAGACGGATAGATAGGCGGATAGACAGATATATAGATAGACATACAGGCAGACAGACAGACAGACATACATACATACAGACAGACAGACAGACAGACAGACGGACGGACGGACGGACGGACGGTCGGTCGGTCGGACGGACGGACGGACGGACGGACGGACGGACGGACGGACGGACGGACGGACGGACGGATGGATGAATAAAGATAAAGATATACAAAAAATACAAATGAAAATACCATTTTAAAACACATGACATGTATATACGGGCCTTGGTTTGTTATGGATGATTATATATAGTAACACTAAAATTATTTAATAGCATAAAGGCCTACATATGTATTAATAGACTAGCAATCCATGTGGTTGAAATGTATTTTCGTTTACTCGTGTATGTTTCACTTCTGTGCATTTATTTGTTTATTTTATTAATTGTTTAAACACGTTTCCTGATCTCCCTGTGATTAGGGGCTGGGCATTTTTAACCGACTGGGGGTTGTTTTTGAGTTAAACATGCATGGGTTTTCTCAAACTGACCCCCAGCTCCGATGCATTCACGCAAACCAGAGCTGTTATTTCTTCCTTCGAAATAGCCTTCCTGTGGGAGGCTCGTTAAGAACGTTACCGTAAAACTTGCCGTGGTTTGCTCCGATGCTCCGATGTCGACCAAAGCCGGTGACCCCAACAAAGACCACATTTCCGAAATGCCCCTCCCTCCCCCACACACATGTAAGTTCAATCACCAGTTAAAACTGTCGTCAATATATACCCAGTGGTGAATTTAATGGAAATGAAAGCTAACCCTAAAAATGAAAGCAAATGAAAACTTGTGGGTTGTCTTACCTCTACAGTCTGGGTTGTTAACCGTCCAGGTGGATCGGCTGGGTTCGGATGAAAAATCTAACCAGGTCTGTATGCCGTAAGATTTGGTTATGCTCAGTTTGACCCTGCCGAGCAACGCAGGTTTTCCCCGGGTACTCCGATTTCCTCCTTCTTAAAACACTATGGCACTAGGGTGCTCTTGTGGCGACCATTCAACAAATTTCCGAATTTATTTGGATGAATAAAGATTATTACTCAACTAGTCATTCTTAAATAATATATACTAGTACCCCAATACTTAATGTTTTATGTCTTATTTAAGAAATAGTGCACATGAAACATGCATATGTGAAAAACGTGGATAATGGGGGAGGGTACGGGAGGGGGGATAATTTTGTCAAATTACAGTAACTGTTGTTCAGGAGTCATTTTACGGCACCAAAATGACACTTATTTTGTCATCTTCCAACGTTACCCCCCCCCCCCACACACACACACTTCAAGTTGTGTTTTCCAAAACGACCTCCCCCACCAAAAACACCGCCCCGCCCCCACCCCCATTCTGTTAAAAAGGCCCGAGCTGCTTCTGTTTCAAATTTTCACAAGCACACTTATAATATCATAGCTGTAAAAATTAAGCCTGGAATCCATATGAGTCTTTGGAAAAACCAATGTACTAAAAAGTCTAATCCGCATGGATTCCAAGCCCGGGATTCCAGGCTTAATTTTCACAGCTATGATATTACAAGTGTTACATACTATGTAGGTACGGTGTATGGTATTTCGAATTCAGACATGTAAAACAACGTGCCTATCCCATTATGCAGTTCTACACGTCTTTTACATATGTAAAAGTTTACTGTAATACAAGCCGTATGCCTTTGCACATTCCCACTATCAATAGCATGAATGGAGCGACTGTTAGTGTTACATATGTATGACGCTACACATGGGACAAAATACGATGTTTTCGTCCACTGGAAATAAATCATTAGTGTTGAGAGGAAGCAAAACCTCGATATCTCTTGCTAGGTTTCAGTAACACTCCTCTGTCCTCGATAACTTTAGTAATACGATACCTACTGTGGCGTGGTTCCCCTTTTCAACGAAGTTGACACGAAATGCTCTAACAAAATGCATATGTGCTATCAACGGCAGGACACTTGGGCCTAGGTAGATTCAGGGGTAGATATATATAAGCGGACGTTCAAATCACCTCCGATGTTGTTGGGATTTCTTTTGTGTTTTTTTGGAGGGGTGTAACATGGTTTAATTTTCTGGCATTTGGTTTAGTTTGCAATGTCGATGATAATGTTGAAAAAAGTATATTTCAAAAACCGTTTAGGTGGATCCTCGGCGGGCGGGGCCTATACTTGAAGTTGACATGTGTTGGACCATGACTAAACTGTCTGCTCGTGTTCTTGTTGTGTCCACCCAGTCACTTTTAATGTGTGTTAAATAAATATTTAAATAATCGTAAATGCGCCTATTTTAAAATCAAACAACAGCATCACTTCATAGCATAGCATAGCATAGCAATATCCGTGTTTATGTGTTCGACTGAAAAAGTATAACAGAGGCTGGTAGTGGTACCGATAGCTCAAAAGGATGCACAACGCAAGTGCAAGTTATTCACTGTTTTAACTAACACGAACCCTGAATGTCAGGATAAATGAAACGAAACTAATAATAGCGGTATGTATGTGTACATTGTAATAGTTATTACGCCTGTTACCTATTAGTACCTTTCAAGTTTGATGACTAGGTCTACCTTTCCTGATGACCGAGCGAGGTCCCTGTAGACAGAGATCATTCATCATTTTCAGGTTATGATTCATCGAACAAGAAAAATTGTGTTCGTTAGCTCAAATGGTTGTTTAAATTGATCAGCTAAAACGGGTTTAAATATGCAATGAGGTTACAATATTATAGTTATGTACATGTTGTGGGAATGGTGTTGAAATCGACACCAAAACCTGAGCCAAAACGAATGTACAGAACCGATAGCGTGAGTTACTGATAAATCACAGCGAGCTAAGGTGTCTTAGCCTACGGGATTTCACAGTCAAAGTGTACACAAAGCAGGGGCTAAGGAATCCTCGTGAAGGCTGCACGAACGTACGGCAGTCGAATATTTTAACGGAGACATCGAAAGTTCCCCTGGAAATATCTACCGATCGTTTTGGAAGCGGTCGAAGCCACAAAGTTGCAATCTGGAAAGTCAAACCAAGCAGACTACACATTTGAAACGGACTGTCGTGCAGCGAGTGCGAGGCCAGAAGCCATTGTTTCAACGGCGTCTTTGTTCACGAGCTGCTGTCGATCGTGGGGAAGGCTTGTTGTCTCTTTACCGGTCCGGTGCAGTTTATACCCACTTCCGTGGTATTTGCATGCCGATTGCCACCTGTTTCCAGTGATCTTAAGATCTGTATGTCTGTGGTAAGATAGAAAGTTAAGTTAAAAACTACCCGGCTCCTAATATAAACTGAAAGCCTCTTGTTTCCGTTGAAAATTCGTATGTATTCTCGAGCTGTCCTAATCAACCAAGCCCTCACTGCCACAGCCATCTTGGATTTTTAATATTAATCGAGCAAAGCGTCCATTGTAAAAATACGCTCAGTGTATGAGTGCAGTAAACTGACTCCCTAGTGTTCAATGGAACAGTAAGAACAAGATCGTATCGTCAAAAGGGCGCCAATTTCCCAGTGAAATTTTGACCGATTGTGAACTTTTCGTCCGTTTATGATCCAACGCGCAAGTCCGTTCTTTCAAATACGTCTGTACGGCCTTAGTGCATGTCCGATCTCGCTGCACCATTCATCAAAACCTGTGTCATTCTGCATTCATTAACCGCTGTGCAACACACAACTTCATTCAATTGTCGTATGAAAAGACGGTGACTCCAAACATATCGCGCACGATAGTTTTGTTTTTCTTCCTCCGAGGTAGAACGAAAGTGGGACTTCGAGATTTGAAGTACCGCGCGCGCCGGCGTCGTCACATCGTCGCTAACCAGGAAGTAGACGCCATGCATGTTCAGTTGATAGTGTAAACAAACGAGGATAGCCTACAATAATGGCTCTCGACTTTGATGTACAAACTTTTTGTCAAAATCTGCGGGCTACTAAACCGCCCTACGAATGCCCTGCCAAAGACTGTGGCAGAGTGTACAAGAGTTACAGTGGAATGGAATATCATCTTTATAATTTCGACCACAGTAACCCAAGCAATAATAACAACGGTTTTGCAACACCGAAGAACTCGGCCAAACCTGGTATGTACAGGAAAGGTCGGTATCATCACAGAACTAAACGCAGATCTCCATCACCACCTTCAGAATATGTAAGGTCACCAACAAGGGAAGCTCTCACATATGCACAGGCACAGCGACTTGTAGAGGTTGACATTGAAGGGCGTACACATAGGTTAGACATCTTTGATCCAATTGAAGTAATGACTGAAGACGAAATGGAACAGTCTCAAACAGAGGCAAAGGAGGAGACAAAAGAGAAAGCTTGTTCCAAGGGGAAAGGTAAAGAGTCGGTGAAAGTACGTAAAGAAGCTGGTACAAGTGGAACAAGTTCAAATAAACTGCCAGAACCATCATTTCGTGTTCTGGATGAATATGTTGACCCACCAGATGCACCAAAACGACCTGTTGCATATTATAGGTATGTTGAAAAGTCGGTCGATGAACTTGATGAAGAAATAGAATATGACATGGACGAAGAAGACCATGCCTGGCTAACTATGATAAATGAAAAACGAAAGACACAGTCACTTCAATCAGTTTCTCAAGAGGTCTTTGAAACCCTTATGGACAGACTAGAAAAGGAGTCATATTTCGACAGTCAGACCACTGGCAGGGGTGATCCAAATCAGTTTATAGATGAAGATGCTGTGTGTTGTATATGCTGTGATGGGGAATGTCAAAACAGTAATGTGATTCTCTTTTGTGACATGTGCAACTTGGCAGTTCACCAGGAATGTTATGGTGTGCCATATATACCAGAGGGACAGTGGTTGTGCAGGCGCTGTTTACAGTCACCGTCAAGAGCTGTGGATTGCGCACTCTGTCCCAACAAAGGAGGAGCTTTCAAACAAACTGATGATGGCCGCTGGGCACATGTAGTGTGTGCATTGTGGATACCTGAAGTTTGCTTTGCTAACACTGTATTTCTTGAACCCATAGACAGTATAGTTCACATCCCCGCAGCACGATGGAAATTGACATGTTACATTTGCAAACAGCGGGGCACAGGAGCATGCATTCAATGTCACAAAGCAAACTGTTACACAGCATTCCATGTGACTTGTGCACAACAAGCAGGACTATACATGAAAATGGAGCCTGTAAGGGAAACAGGAGCCAATGGTACAACTGTAAGTGTGAGAAAAACTGCCTACTGTGATATCCACACACCTCCATTTGGATGTGATAAGCTGCCAGAGAAAGGGTCCGGGGATGGTAAAGGGAAAGGCAAAGCGTGGCTTGCTAAGAAAGCGAAAGCTGAATCCAGGAAGAACATGAGAAAAGCAAGAAAGATTCTAGCAGAGAAGAGATCAGCAATGCCCATAGTGTCAATACCACATATCCCACCACACAGGTAAAGTTACATGTAGTAGACTAAGGAGGGATTAATTACCAGTTGCGGCTTAAAACACAAGTTTTTTTTTATTACAACTGTAGTGTACATTTCTGTCTGTTATCAACAGACAGCTTAATCGAAGTGAAAAAGACAGGCATGAAAGATTAATTAATTACCTTTCAAATTCCATTGCATGTATAAACAATTCATGTGAGAAATTCCCTGTTATTGTCTCCAGCAGACCTAGTGACCTACTTCTAATTCCCACGAGTTCAGCCAGAGGTCATTAACCCCATTAGTCAACACTTGTAGAATGTTCAGTTGTTGACATAGCCATTGATTTAAGTGATTAGGACATCAGATAACATGACTTGATTCTCACCTCATCAACTTTACAGTGCCATAGTAGAAGTCTCCAGTCAGGATGGTATTACTAATACTAGTGAAAACATATTCACCTCATATTGAATTATGTGGCCATTGATAGGAGATATAAATTATGTACATATTTTTTTTTTAATTGCATGATTCAGAATGTAATCCCATCCACACCAGATAAATTACAAATTGGATTCATTTAGATCTTACATAAGATTTGGAATATTTTCTCAAAAGAGAAGAAAAAAATACCTTTCATGGTTAATTTTCTTCTTTTTTGAAAGAATATAAAAGTGTAGTACTTTTCCCCTCTACCATTTAGATGGTTGAAAAAATTGAAAATCTGTGAACAGGGTTCTTAATTTTTGTCAGTGGCAGCAGTCAGTCATTAAAATAAATGTAAAAAAAATAATATAATAAATAATAATCATAAAGCTCATAACAAGAATAACCCCAATGATTTCTACCAGTAGGTGGTACATTTTTGTTCACTCATCTAAAATTTAAAGCATGTTTGACATCTGTTGCTCTTTACCCCTGTAGGATTAGCAAGATCACCAGTAAAGTGCATGTCCAAAAGAAAAATTTGTTCTTCCAAAGGTTACAGGGGTATTGGACACTGAAACGACAATCCAGAAATGGCGTTCCATTATTGAGGAGGCTGCAAGCACATCACCACTCACAAAGGAATAAAGAACAGGTGAGGAATACTAGCATTGTGGAGAGTATAGTGTCTGTGGAGAGACTGTTGCATTTATCATTCAAAAGTGATTGTGTAGCAGAAATCTTGTTTCTTATTTTGTCTTCCCCATTTTTCTTATATGTTTTAATAATTCCTTTCCAACATTACAGGTCATTTATGTTGGAGAGTTCAAGTTCGGGGTTTCAGTCTGTGTGTACTAATGTATTAATATCATTTATGTTTGTTCCACTACAAGGCTTACTTGCCATAATATTTGAATTGTATTGAAATCTTATAGTGTGGGTTTCTGTATGCTTCTTCTCTTTAATTTATTGTAATACAAAACACATACTCCTTATTATAACTTGTTTGTTATCCAGGTGTTACTTTCTTGTAACTGAGTAAGTTTTATGCAGTGATCACGGACTGCTTAAGAGTTTTGAATAAAATCAATCAATTTATGTATACACCTTTTGAGAAGACAATTACCTAGTAAGATGCATTCCATTGGCCACTCAGAAGAGATACCTTCCAAATTTCTTGTTCATGGCAATTAAAAGTCAGGATTATTCACACCACAAATTGATATGTTAATCGGGGTGCAACATGGAAAGTGAACTTCCCAAAACTGACTCGGTTGATAATAAACATGCACACATTTGAATACAATATGTAGGTTAATTACTTTGTAGACTTGAATAGCCTTCAAGGTGTTGAATAATTTGGAAAGTCAAGCTGTTGAATATTTAGACAGACAACAGAACTTGCTTTGTTAATTGAGGTGAAACTTGCAATCTATTGACCCACTGCTGAGATAAGTGGCTTACTATGAAAGGAGAACAAGCCTTGTAAATAGCATACAAACATACACAAACACAATACACTATATTAGCATTTCAGACAAGTGGTAATGACAATACCCTTTATTTCTTTGTTTAATTGTTATACCATATGCCACTGTGTGATAGCCCACATTGCATTGTGATGGGATGGTGGGAGTTGTATTTGCCTACTCAGCTTATGACAGGCTTTGGTCATTCAGTTTGGGTTGTAGACAACAGCTGGGTGAGTGTGTGGGAAAAAGGCAGGGAGAAAGTCAAAGGAAAGGGTGGGTGTAACAGATGTCGAAGAATTACTATTGCAAATGGTGTAATAAAACCGAAATTCAACAACTGTTCAGTTAGTCCTATTTCACACACACGCGCACACACACAAATGTAGTTGTATTTGTCGATTAGTGAAGTAATACAAGGCAATACACATTCTGTGAATTTGATGTAAATATATCTAGTGAAAGCAGTGTTTGGGTATGTTTATCAAACGAGAGTCTCGACTTTTTTCACACTATACCGAATATACTCAGTTTTAGCGGTGAAAATATCATTTTTGTGATATTATCAAAGATTTTAGATGAACAAATTAGAGCAATGTTATTGTTGGGATAAGAAGATAGTATGCTGGTAATTTGACCCCCTAGGCATCTTGAAATTCAGTTACTACATTGCAATGAAAGACTATTCCAAAATGGAATTGGATTGATGGGTTTCGATGTCATTGTAATGTTAATACTTGTTTCAAGACAAGACTGTAGCTGTATAATGGATGATCACATTATCGTTTGATAAGGAAGTACTTTGCAATAAAAAACATCTGAAAAGTTTACTGCATTTTTGGAGAATTGAAAGTTCACAGGGCACCAGATGCATCCTGTGTTCAATCTTACATATTTCAATCGACCGTGCTACGATAATGAAAACAAAACACCACCCACACAAAATGGTGACTTGTTTCACCACATCATTCAGTAATAGTGACTTAATCCTGAAACAAGTGATCAGATATTGAACATGCTTTTTGAACACACACACACACACACACACACACACACACACACAATTGTTTGTGTGTGTTACCATAAATGTAGTACATTAATTGTTGCATTCTTCCACAGAGGGAAAACATTGAGAAGAGCAATGCATTGAAAGAACAATTGAAATACTGGCAGAGGTTGAGGCATGACTTGGAAAGAGCTAGACTTTTAGTAGAGTTAATTAGGAAGCGGGAAAAACTCAAAAGAGAACAGGTGAGTTTACGATGGCCATCAAATTGTTTGTCTCGCATTATTCAGTATGCAAATTTGTACGGCCTGCAAAGGGCAAGTCATTGTTTTAAAGATAGAAACATTACAATATAGTGTTATGTCGTTGCGCTACATTGTGACACACAGTATCATGCAATGGTTTTACAGTAGCAATTCTCATCAGAAGTAAAGTTGGAATGACATCGACACTTTCGTAACCTACTCTGAGTACCTACTGTTTGGTATATATACAAGGTTGGGTATGGCAGGATTTTTGTTTGTGTGTTTTTTTTTCAAAACAGAAAGTGGCCAAATAAACTCTATGCAGTTATATTTTCAACAGTATTATCACCATGTTTAGGTCTTGTTTTCATTGTTTTAGGTAAGGATTTTGTTTGACAAGAATGCAGGAGGTATCATATCTGGAGACTTCACAATTCATATCAAATAAGATGTAACAATTCAGATATGTAATTTATTTGAACCCTATGTTATATTCACAGATCAAAGTTAACCAGCTCACAGTTGAAATGCAGTTACAACCCTTCAATATTTTACTTAAGAGAACACTGGACCAACTTGAAGAACGGGACACTGGGAATATTTTTGCAGAGCCAGTCAACACAAAGGAGGTGAGTACTAGTGTATTGTCTCATCGCAATGTGACTGGATAACAAGGTATACAGGAAAACTGATATATTTAAAGTGCCCAGGCCGTCACAATTATATGATACAGCTATGATGTTGTGGTAGAAAATGAATTGTAGGAATACAATTGAAAATATTTATCACTGGTGTGTCTAATACTACACAATGTAATGCGTGGAATCTTCCACTCAGGTGCAAAAAACAGTCTGACATTCCAGTCATTTTAGCGTTCAATTATTACAGAGTGGAAAACTGACATAGTGATTAATTTGTTATTCTTAAAAAGCACTGTTGAAAGTTTTGTTTTTTTCAAAGCTTTTCTAGTTTATAAATCTTGGGAAGCTTTGAACACTTAAAATTTCAGTTGTGCTTTCAACATGAATCATTGTGTTAATTCAATAGATATTGTACTCGGCAAGTAATGATGGGAGAAGTACAATATACAAGGCTGTTATTTTAATCACAAGTTTCAGCATATTTTGGTTGACGTATACCTTCTCATTTTACACACCAGGTCCCTGATTATTTAGAAGTGATCACAGAGCCAATGGATTTCTCCACCATCCATACAAGACTGGAGAATCATTTCTACAAGACCATGGACGATTTTGAACACGACTTTGATCTGATGATCACCAACTGTATGATGTATAATGCAAAAGACACGATATTCTACAGAGCGGCAATCAAGCTTAGAGACCAGGTACATTCAAGTAGTATCATATGCATGGACAGCAATACCAGTGTCTTTTTTTTTAACTTGTTCAAAATAATTGTTTGGTTTTTTTTGCCCTGGTAGATGTTTTCTTCACATGAATGGTTTTGCTGTGTTTTCATAGTTCTGTCTTTGGTTTTGCTTTCATTTCTATTTTATTTTGCATGTAATTAGAAAGATCGTGGTGTACAGGCTCAGAGGATATGCAGCTCCTCATCGTCTGCTTGTGTGATCATGATACCAGGCTGTGCAATATTGTGTGTGTGAGCGTCTAACATACTGCGCTTGTGTAGTGACTTACTAATTATTGCATTTTTTTACAGGGTGGTGCAATCATCAGACAAGCTAAAAGGGAAGCAGAAAAGGCAGGGTATGATTCACAGACTGGTCTCCATCTAGCAGAAGCTCCTAATGTGAGGGAAGCGGAGTTTTCGCTAGAAGAAGGTACGTAAGTGTGAGATTGGATTTTTCATTAGTACTGTTTTGTATGAGGTTGGATTCTTCATGAGGCCTAACAAAAAAAAATTGTGTGGGTTCCGATTACACTCAATTTTAGAGTAGGTAGATTTTTATTTACTTTTTTTTGAATATTTTTTTTTCATGTGTGAGTGTCTAGTTCAGGTTATGTTTTCTGTTGTTTTCCATATGGTCTCTTTGTTATTGGTTTCTTCTCATCAGATGTACAGCCATTACAGATTTGAAGAACAGTTGTTTTATATTGTCTTTTTAATTTGATGTCAGTTTCCGCATCCATTATTTCTCGCAAGACTTCATAATTTTTGAAATTTAGTATTTTTTTCTTGAATATGTAAAAAAAAGTTTAGGGTCAGCAGTGAAAAAATAGGTGGGGGTCACGTAACCGGAACCTGTCAAATTTTTTTAGGCCGGGGGTAGGTGGGTGGAGGGGGGGGGGGATTAAAATTATTTTGATAAAAATGTGATTCAGTCTATTATGGCTATCTTGACTATCTTGAGTAACCAATCACAGTCAAATGATCGTGTCAAGTGATTATCTATTGTAATGAAATGTCATAGACTTGTTTATGTGGTATTTCTATTATGTTTAAGAATAGGATAGAGAAGACAGCCTCACCTGCTCAATGTATGATAAACTGATCCCATAACAGTAGCCAAATCACACTAGCTTCAACTTAAGTCTACCAATTTGTTAGTCTATCAGCTAGACCTCGGATGTTCTTCCGATAAAATACGACACACAGCCGAACAATGCTATCGAGGATGGAACATCCGAGGTCTAGCGAATGTCATCAGGATATAAATAACTGCCAATCAGAGAACCGTATTAGCGACAAGCACAAACAGAGGACAATAGCTAAATTTTCATGCATATTAATCTTAAGGAGGGGCTTGTAAAAATAACCACCAATGCGTTAACTAAAATGTGTGAATGACAACGGCTACACACTCATCAAACACAATTATCATAAACTGATAAGACATAGTAATGACATAAATGTGTTTGTCAACACCTGCATGCAGAGATTGAATATATTAAAGTATACATATGCATATATGGCCCAACCCACCGCTTATCGTAATCTCAATGGAATGTCCGGTCTGAAAATGACATTCGCTAGACTGTTCGGGCAAGCCCTCACATGCGAACTTCGTTCGCTTATAGTTATAGCATCGAAAGAAAGCCCGAACGTCTAGCAGCAAGACTACCAATTTGTAGACAATGCCATCATTGTTGATGTAGAGTAATAGGGAACTTGCAATCCAGACTGAGCATGCTCAGATGCAAAGGACTATGGGATTATCTGTGGTTATTGTAATAACTTATCTTGAGCTGCTGATGAAATAAACCTCCTACAATAGTCAGGGTGACTATGAAGTGATTATTGGTGGTTATAAACAACGTAACAATATTTTTACAATACTAATTGATTAGTATTTATTATCACATTTCCCATGATGCAACATTGAACATGGCGGGTTTGCAAGTTCCCTATTGCAAATTTGCTGTTACAAAGTCATTCCAAAATGGAACGAGACCAGTGTGATATTTCAAACCCCCATTTATGAAACCACTGTTGTGTTTTCTGAAAACTGTGTTATGTTTGTACATATAGTTGACAGTATTTTGGATCCAGGAAATCGTGCCGACATGTCACTGGAAAACCAATTGAGAGAACTGCTTGAAAAACTAGACATGACGTGTTCCATCAAACATGGTGGTAAGTAAATGGGAAATCATGAATATCATTTGTGAACGTGCAAAGTGGTTATGCCATTGTACTTGAAGTGGATGTGTGAACTTTACTATGGATTAGTAATGCTACAAGGTAATCTGAATGGCCAGTTCAAATCGGTCAAAATTTTCATTTTCATTTTGCATTCTAATCCTTATCATGATGAGATGATACAATCAACCATGGCATAATACTGAGATGGACTGTGGGTAGAGCGCCCTCACAGTTTGTAAATAGGGGGTTGGTTGGTTGATGCATGCTGGGTATGGGAAGCCATGTTGTTTTGGTGTTTTGATGTGGACATGTCAGTTTGGTGTGACTGTAATAAAGTGGTAGAAAAACCAATATTGTGTGGGCTGCATCAATATGAAAGAAAGGAGGGACATGTTAGATGTGTGTTGGGTAGGGAGGGGTGTTAGAGAGGTTAACTATCATCTGTATAAAGTGATAACAACTCTTAAAGGCCAAGGTCCACTATATAAAGAGGATTATGGGTAATGTATGCATATGCGGGAAATTCAAACTGCTGTAAGGAGCACTGACTTTGCCCTCATGTCTTCATCCCATTTTGCACTGAAAAAGTTTCACATGGCTCTCATATTTCATATATACTGTTTGTAAATATATAGTGATGCAACATGAGTAGAAATAACTGACGTTAACTAAGTTTGGTAGCCAATATAGCAGGTTTACCGTCAAACTGACCCAAAATTTGTTTCAAATTTGACTAGTAAAAACCGTTGGCCAGTTGTCAATTAGGCTTACAAGTTACACAAAGCATGATAAGACACTGTGAATGGTGCAAATAAACGACGTGCGAAATGCCAAATACCGAATGCAAACAATACAAGCGAACAAAAGAGTCTGTGTGCACTCTCTTAGCCCGATATTTTGCCTAAAATCAAGCTCACATGTGCGAACGGTACGTGAAAATGATACATTGTTACTGAAATAGAATGACATAAAATGAAACCAAAATGTTTCTCAGTTTGATCGATGTACGTTCTGGGTTGCTACACTCCTTAGTAAAATCACAATTTCATACAAGTTTTTGTGCGCGCGACAAGTGTTTTCTGTCAAGTAGTTGTGTCGTTGACGTACCTATACCTAGTAGGCAGTGATGTAGATAATAGCCGGTTACCTACCGGTCACAACGCCCAGCTATAACTTATAAGTATAACCACGTACAACAGTTTAGTTGTGGGACCGGCTAAGGAAAGTACTAAAATCTGACGACCATTGAAAAAAATTCTAAGGTCGGAAAATTAAATATGAGTTTCCCAGAAGTACTAATAGCAAGTAAAATACCCAAAGTGTAAAAAAAAAAAGAAGAAGAAATAAATTCATAATTATTTGGAAAACATTTGAGGATTACGCGGTAAAACAAGACTGGCCACGCTATCGCTAGCGAAAGCCTTCGAACTAGTTTCATAGGGACCGGACGTTGAAGGAAGCGCGAAGCGAAGTGTGAGGTCAATGTAACGTCTCATGATGTATGATGCAACAACACGACGTTTACGTAGAGTAGAACTAAATGTTTTCTAAACTTCAACGGAAAGAAATTTTGTCGATCGGACACTGACTATTTTCAAATTCTTAAAACATCTGAGAAAAATAAAGAGAGGAAGCAAAATGTAGCACTGCCAGACAAGATAGACGTACGGTACGTGTACAGGAGGCGAGGCACACCATGTGGTGCAAACTGGACAATGATCGTGCGTGTCACGTGTATGGCATCAGATGTAATACATGTAGCTAACCAAATATTCTTGGAATGCAGCCTTTCTTGTAACAAGTATTGGAAATTGTCAGAAACCTGAGGATTTTATGACTGAATATATTTCGATCAAGAATTCCCATACTTTCAGTTAAATTTTCTGATGACCCCGAAGCAAGACATGTTTGAAACATTTAGTGCGACATTTGATACTGATAAACGAGTGATATAATTCATAAACAAATCTAACGTTGGCAACTCTTTTATTTCTGTAATGATCATCAAATTTCAAGGACAACTGTCTATGTTGTACGCATAGATCATACACCACTGCCTAGTCTAGTTCCTATACCTGTCGACTGTTCTCTACGATCTCTAGCTCTGTGCATGTTGTGGAGATGAACGTAACGCGAACTGACAAGACTACAAGTACAATAATGGAGGCATCATAAATATTTGTTTCATTCAAATTTGAAAGTTGAGAAATCGTATTAAATTCTTTCCAGATTTCTCAAAAACCGTTTCCATATGTTTTGGCACTATCCAGCAATAATCCTCGTCATGTAAATGACATCGACTGACATCGTAGTCAAACATACGCACGGAGACAGAGCGGAGACCAAACAAGAGTCCGTACTCACCCCATCACAACGTATGCATTCATGCGTTTGTTTTGAAATAGCTGGGGTGGTACTCGTACACATCGGGATAACTCGGAGAAGCACATGTTTGTGATTTTATTGACTGTTTTCTGAGATGGGACATTGGGTTTGGAAATACAAGTTTAATCAATCATAAAACAGCCATAACAGATACTTTCAAAGAATTAGAACACGGAAGGAAAATAACGGGAACATCAATGACATTTCTACCAAACTCGAGATCGCACGTAGCTAGCTACCTAGTGTACAGTAAGTATGGAAGTGCAAAGCTTAGTCCGCCCTGACCCGTGCGATACTTGTGAAGTTAATTTTGAAGTTTTCACGATTATGTTGTCAAAACACGACCTACATGTAATCTGTAAAAAAATTTCTCATCTATCTAACGATTTTGGTGTGATAACGATCGACCAAATGCCGACGCTAGTGTGTACGTGTACAACTGTAATCTAGTACCTTGTACAAATGATACAAGTAAGTTTGTTCGTACCCAAGAATTTTAGTTTACAATTTCAATGATACAAATTGTCACTGTGTAATAGTGTTTGGATCGTGTTAGAACAGGTCCCTCAAAATATAATTTTTCGGGTTATAATTTGTATGTATAAGTTTATAGAAATACGTGTTTCACCCAGACTGGGTGTCTGGCCGTACGTACGCACCGGAAAAAAAACGTAGCAGAAACACTGCCACTAGACTTGAAAAAAAATATAACAAGGGACTCTTCGGATTAGGCAAGAACTACATGTAACCAATATGTGTGAACAGCCACTAATATGTTGATAAACTACCTGGGTCGGATTTACCAAATGCTCCTCCCAGATAAACAAACGTATTCCGTTGCACATGCGCAAACCTACTTCCGTAGCGTGGGCACATAGCCTGTTTGGACCTTGGCCTTTAACTCTTTCACTCTCACAATTCTGTAGTGTGTGTGTGTGTGTGTGTGTGTGTGTGTGTGTGTGTGTGTACCTCCAATCTAACTTGATTAACATAGTTATTTCTTCAGGTGCCCGTTCCAAGAGAGCTAAGCAGCTCAAAAAGGAAATCAATGTGATAAGGCGGAAGTTGAACCAACAGCGGGAACAAAGACTAATGGCGTCACAGCATCGACAACCAGGAAAGAAATCGTCTAAGCAGTCTAACCAAGTCAAGGGCAAGTCAGGCAATGCTAGTAGTACCAGTAGTGGAAGCAGTAGTAGTAGTTCTGATGATAGTTCAAGTAAGTCATGTATATTATGTTGTACATTTTTGGGGGTATCTGAATGATAATATGCGTGAAGTTACAGATGATGCAATCTTACTTCTCACCACACATTTTTACCAACATGTACTAAATGCATTTGTTTGATATCTTATATTGGTGTGCTACCAGTGTGCCCTCTAGTGGTAGCCACATTTTGTTGTTATGAGAAAAATTGACATTTCTTGTGAGTCGCCACATAGTAAGAGATAGGAGAACACCACATTTTGGTGCGTCACTAGAAATTGTGTGCATCAGTGGCGCATCAAATTGGCTTAGAGGGCACACTGTGCTACAGCAGTATGATGGGTGGGGAGGGGGAGGAGATCAATAGTTCAACATAGGATAAAAACCTATAAAAATTTAGTTACGCTTCAGAACCCATTGATTGTTTATTTCCCAATGCACATTGTAACTTGTAAGTCAACATGTGTGCCAAACAGGATCTATTATCTTGCAGTTAAAGCTATTGCCATGGAAAGGAGGTATACTTATTTGCTATTTCTCTAGTGAATTCAAATTATATATAGGGATTTGTAAGTTAAAATACTTAAAGTCACCGTATGGATGAAGATTGGGTGTGTATTTTGACTTTTTAATTTATAAAACAATTTTATCTCGGCTTCCTACTTGAAAAATCAGTGTGAAACAACATATACGAAGTCCTTGTTTGTAATTCAATAAATTGTAAAAGATTAATAAATATGTAAAATCTTTGATATTGTCCATACAATAACAAATTTTTTATACATTTTTTTTTAGCTTTTTGCAATTTATTGAGTGACAAACACAGACTTTGTCAATGTTGTTTCATATTGATATCTCAAGTAGGAAGCTGAAATAAAATTGTTTTATAAATTTAAAAACCAAAATAACTACCCAACTCGCAACCATATGGCCACTTTAATATAACAATATTATCATTATTTGTTATCTGATGAATTGTTTTCCATATCAGATTGTGAACATCGATATAGGGTATTTTAATTTAACACTTTTTATTTTTTATATTTTTGACAGGTTCAGAATCAAGTGATTCAGCTCCGGGTAATAGGCCAGCACCAAAGAAGAAAGTTAAAAATCCTGTAAAACTGCCAAAAATTGCCACATCAAGAACATTGCAAAGAAGCCAGTCTCTTTCACCAGGAAGAGGCAGGGGCAGGGGTCGTAGACCAAAGCGATTTAAATCAGACTCTGAAGCCCCTTTGATAACAGGACTAGGTAGTAATCCATTTGGTGTTGAACCCATTCCTGAAAGTAGTCCATCAGCTGAACATTCAGGAGGTAGTAACACTGCATCAGGACAGTCACATTGTACGTCTCCCACCCAAGGTGTTGGACGTCGCACAGCAGTACTATTCAGCAAAAAAGCAGGCAGGAAACCTGCATATGTGAAAGAAAACCAGAAGAGGCCTGGCAGGTCTCCAGGTCGTCCTCCTAAACAGAGACCCGAAATTCACATTGGAACAGAACTGCCAAAGAAATCACCCAGTAGGATTACACAAGACGGAAGTCTTCATGTGGAAACTGAATATGAAGGGAACTTGCCATTGCACAGGCGAAAACGTGGCCGCAGTACTAGCTCAAGTAGCAATGACAGCTCTAAAAATAAACGTTTGGCCCTTGCGCCTCCACACACTGCCACTTTAACTAATGGATTTGATGCTGAAAAACAGCAAAGTGAAAGTTTTACAGTATACAGGTCAGACCCTAACCGTCCAAGGAGTAGTTCCGATTCTGACAGTAGCACCACAAGCAGCAGTGGTAGTGGCACAACCACCACCTCCTCTTCAGACTCCAATTCTAGTAGCTCGGAAGACAGGGACCCAAGTCTTAAACCAATGAAAAAGTCAAGGAAACTGAAAGTGAACTTCACTGAGGATAGTGAGGGCGACACGTCATGTGGTGAAAGTACAGGTGATCTCTCCAAACTGAATGGAACAAACAGGTCAAATTTGCTTCGAGGTGAGTTATATTTTCGTTATCAGGTGTGAATGTTTAAACCTTGTGTCTGTGCCTTGTCACTTGCGCTCTGTTAATTAATCTGTTTATGGTAGTTTTTTTTTTTTTTTCTGGGTCTTTGCACATTCTAACTAACCTGACTGGTAATCTTCACTGTGAATGTCCTATAACATCTTTTTACCATGCACACGTCTCCTTCAACACCAAGCTTTCTCATCACAAAACCCCACCCCTTAGTGCTTCCTTGACAATTTTGTCCAATTGCTCATCTTTTTAGTTAGGTTTAGTGTGGCTTCACCCTTCCTTCCCTCCCTTCCTCCCTCCCCCCGTGCCTCATCCATTATAACTCCCCACCACTAAAAAAAAGTCTTGTGACATGAACTTAATCTGCTACAGTTTCTCCATATCATTCCTTCTCAGAGCTGAGCAAGAGACGTACAACTAATTGGGCCTCAGATGAAGATGACATCCCTTTGAATCCTTTAGATCTTGTCTGGGCTAAATGTAGAGGCTATCCTTCATATCCAGCACTGGTAAGCAGCTTTCATAACTACTATGTTTTCTCACCTCATATTCATTTAAATGCAGTGCCTGTTGTCTTTTTATTTTCTTCATAATTTTGATTAAAAAAAAAAAAATAATAGGAATGTTGAAATGACCAAGTCAGTTTTCTTAGATCATCATTGCTTGCATCTGCTCATGGCTTACATGTAACACTAGCATAGCATGACAAACTGCCTTTTTAGCTTGCATCTGCTGAATGTTAACTGTGTATGTATGTATGTGTGATATGTTGATAAGTGTGTTTGTGTAGTGGATTATTGTGGGCTCCCACATTTTGCCACTGTTCGAAATTGCAAAAATGGAAATGTTCCACAGACAAAATATTGTTCATCTAGACATGTGTCAAGTTATTGAAGCCTGCCAACTCTTTCGTACCCTTGTCAGGAATTTTGCCCGTACGATTTCCCAATCTTGAATTTTAAAATCTCTCATTGGGGTAAACAACTGCAAAATGTACATTATCTTCATTGTCAAAATCTCAGCATGGCTGACTTTTGTTACTCTTTTACGTGTTGATATGTTTGTGACAACACAATGGATGGCATCAAGTGTCTACCGTGTTCAAATGTATAGTGTACTGCTATATATGATGTCTGTATGAACCAAACTGCTCACTAAAATTCAAACACGAACTAAACTGCTCACTAAAATTCAAAACACGATAGTGGTTAGAATGTATAACTTGTCGTATAATGGGATGGTGGAATGTTGAAATAAGATGAACATTTATGTAGAAAGAAATTTCTAGATTGTAACAAGACAATCATAACAAAGTGGATTCTATGTTCTTATTTCTATAAGCATAAAATACAGCAATGATGAAAGTGCTACGAACCTTTTAGACACAGCTTATTTCTTGGGACAACACTGTTGATTTTTGAGTTGGCAGGTTTGAGAATGACACATGTTTCAGAGAGTGCCACCATAGTAATGTCATTTACAGACCATAGTAATGTCGTTTACAGAACCTTGTTCAACAGCTCACTGTTTGTTTTTTTCTCTTGATTATCTATTGACAGATTATTAACCCCAAGATGCCAAGGACAGGATTTTATCACAACGGTGTGCCCATTCCTGTGCCCCCACTTGAAGTACTTGGTAACAAACAACAAGGTGATGAACATTTATATTTGGTGCTATTCTTTGACAACAAACGAACATGGTAAGTATATCACCATGTACTATAGTATTTTTCAGTGTCTGAAGTGTGGTCTGTACTCAAATGATGTAGTGGTATGGCATAGCTTGGCCATCATACGGTGAATCCCCCAATTTTTTTTTTTTACTTCACACTGCACATTTTATCCAACAGGAACCCCAGGTAATTATTTACAAACTGCACATTTTGACCAACAGCCATGTGTTCCTCTGATACATGACTTGAATTATTTTATACCCAAGTGATATTGTGTGTATCTGTATCTATCGATATTGTCTGTTTGCTTACAGAAATACATATCCTGTCACCATTAACGTTTGGTACATGTAATACAAGTAATTGTTGTCTTATTTTTTTTTTTTTTTTTCGTCCAACAGGCAATGGCTTCCTCGTACAAAGTTAGAACCTCTCGGTGTAGATTCAGGTTTAGACAATGCAAAGTTAATGGAAGGCAGGAAATCTTCAATTCGGAAATCAGTGCAGCAAGCCTATGACAGAGCCATTCTCCATCGACGGAGAGTAACGGGAGAAGTCCCAGAAGGTACTACCAGTGAGAGCAGTGACCCTGATATAATCTAGTTGTGTCATAGAGACTTAATACCCTTCTAGAGTATATTTTCAGTACTAGTCAAGCTGTCCTGTTTGCACAGAGTTCACAGTGACTAGATGGGGGTGTTCCATGTCTACAGAACTACATCATCTTTTCAGTCTGTCAACTCAATGTAATGTACACAGTTCTCTGTATTGAGCATTTTGATTCAGAGTCGATCATAAATTGTACTCCATTTATTTTATAATTGGAGGAGGATGGGAAGGGGTGGGGGGTTGGGGGGGGGGGTGAGTGAGTTCCAAAGATGGAAGAGAAAACCTGTATAGGTATCAAAATGTATTCATGATAGGTCATGTTAGGAGCATATTCAAAACTTACGAACTTACTGAAAATGACGTGTATAGTCTACACTGGTGCTATCAAATCTCATTCAGTCAATGTTGGCCACCTTCCGTGTGGAAACTGTTAAATAATGTCACATAATTGTTGAAGAAAAGGACCCAGTTACAACTTGAAACCCCCCCCCCCCCTCCAGTTGTATATAACACACTGGGAAATTGATAGACATTTCAAATAGAGTTACCACTCTATTACTGCCTGTCTCTATGAATCTCCCCCCCCCTTCCCTCCCCAACCCCAACCCCTCCCCTCCCCCTCCCCCTCCCCCTAATTGTATTATATGAACAATTTTGGTATCATACCAAAACACCATCTACATCTCAGGGAGATAACTAACATAGAAAAACTTTACTGACAATGACTCTGCCGCCGCCTTGAGGAATGAAAGGAACTGTCATAGGACGAAGGGCCCTGTCCTTTATCTGCTTGTTTTAAAACCCAATCTTTCAGAGCACCAAGAGAGAGAGAGAGAGTATAACTTTCTGAGGGATCAGAACCATATTTTAATTTCCACCATGTATAAAAGAGGGTATAATCTTCCATTAATGTCTGATAACTTTATTATATAAAGTAGGTTTGTAAATTCATACAAAATAGTAGTCCGCAAGTTTTTGTTTGCCCCCATCATCAGACTTAAATAAAACCCCATTGTATTGTTACACAATCAATGTTGCTGCATTTCATTGTCAAGTCGATGGCCACCCTTCTTGTTGTGTAGGAAAAGATCAGCATTTTTTTTTTTACCATGTAAGTTTTTTGGCCACTTTGTTGTTTGTTACTCAGTGCCGACTCGTTCTATTTTTTAAAAAAAACACAGTGATAGATCTTTTATGAGAAGTCTTATTGTACATTTTATGTAATTTAATGGAGGAAAAAAAACACCAAAGACAGTGCTCTGTTTGTAGTATTGTAAAAGTTTTCCCCGAAAACACAGTTGGTATTCTTTCCTTTTGTTTTAAATATCATATAACATAAATTTAGGAACCTAAACGATGAAAAATTTGTACGTCATTTCATTTGTAAAAGTTTCTTGGTTCTCGTACTTGGAAGTTTTGAGTACTTGAAATTGGAAGAAGAAAAAAATGTACTATATACTAAATAGAGCACTGGTTTTTGCCTGTACAGTTTAGATGTAAAGTTGTAGTAATGACAATGTGAGCTTTCAAAACAGTACCTGTATAAAAGATATTGAAAGCAATTGATAATGAGGACATACATATACCTCGATCGTACAGCTTTTTTTGCCCAATTTGTAGGACACACCTGTATTTTTGCCAGAATCCTATTCCATTCTTTCTTTGTATGTACTATTTAAAATATATCTGTATTTGCAGCCAACTTGTATACATAGAAGAAATGGTGTTTCCTGTGCTTTTTAACCTATTAAACGCTGAAAAGTCAGCATTTGTTGGATAACTTGTTGTAGTGTTATGTTATCGTCTCTTCATTTGTGAAAAAGACTGTGTTTGCTTGTTTGTTGGTTGGTTGGCATGATGTAATCGGGATCAGTGGTTGTAGGTTAGGTCAACTGAGCTTACTGAACAGAATTGACAAATTTGTGTGTGTGTGTGTGTTGGCAAGTGCCACCTACAACACAAGTATTTTTAATTGGGGGGGAATATGCAAAGGTCCTATGGCATACACTCACACACTATACAAAGCTCTTAGTTAGGGATGGGTATTTGTAGGGGTGGTATTTGTACACAAAAATGCCAGCTGGGAAAAACAAGCCTAGATTTATAGTATGCAGTTCACAGATGCTGTGTTCTTGTTTCCTGTCGTTGTGGAATGTCTTAGTGGTCTGAGGGAGTGTGTACGAATGTACGTGTTATGGAATTATTACTTTTCACTTCAAAACAAATGTAAATAGCATTTCAATCTACTAAAAAAGAAAGAAAACCTTTAAAAAAAACCATCTTGAGTATAACTTTTTATTGTTATTAATACTAACTGCATAAACACATGACCTGCACGTATAACAATCCGAATGCAATCAATCGCGTGCCGAGTGATTTTAATAGAATGCTACTAGTGATAGCCATGACTTTCATTAATTCACTGTGAGTGTTGTCAAGTACAGTCGAACAACGTACCAGAAAGGATGAGTTTATAGCAAATACAGATTGTGGATATTTTAGTTTTTATACAGCTTGGTGCAATGACAAAGGGCCAGCATACATGTCTATGCACAAGGTAAAACAAGGGACTTCTAAATGTGTCTATACGTATATACGTCCCTGGTAAAACCGATTGAAGGCGCCCTCAATGTCAAGTACGTTAGAACGCCATGTATACGTATACTGATGCGTTGTATGTAATCTGAAATTCAGAATAGTTTCATCTCCGGTTTAATTTCCATCATCATTAGAGATCATCTCATCAACTGAATCCAAAATATCCACATCATAGTAACAAATAATAATACTGTATGTACATAAACAATACCGTTGGTTTCGTAGCGATCACAGGCACTTGAACCGATATCTATGAAAATATGTATAAAAGAGAATAACGTACCCCTATTGTGTCATTGTCTATCTTTGAATGTAACAGAAGAGCATATATCTTGAGTATGTATATGTATATACATATATGCATACTACATGTATATACATATATACTACGTGTATATTCATATTTTATTATTCATATTTTCATAGATATCGATTCAAGTGCCTGTGGCATGTGGTAGCGAAGTGAGTACGCACACTCAAAATATTATTGATATCTGGGAATATGAGTGTGAATCTGAAGATAAGTTCAACGTACTTTCAACCCGCGGCAACATTTGAAAGCAGTATATGAAATTATTATAAACAATGCCGTCGGATTCGTTGCTCGTTGCGATGTGAAAATATTAGTGATCTGGGAATATCGAGTGTGAATCTGGTTCATTCCTTGAGCTAGGTTCGGGGTAGTCCTGTTTGCATACGGAGGAATTCGGGACTCGATTCTGACAATTGTCCCCACAGGGGCGTGTAATATTGCATAGATTGTTGTTTTCCAGGTCTACAGACTATTAAAATATAACAACCTTTTGAATGTATATTCCTACCTGTATAGGGAAAGAGCTCATATTTATAGTATACGTAGTACTATAGATCGATACATTTGTAGCAGCAAGATTCGTATGATATTTTCCTAAGAAAACGGAAATCTAAGCAATAATACACGCCCCTGTGATTGTCCCTCCCCCTCCAGAGTCAAGTCAGTAATACAGACTCGTGCACCGTCATGTAAGCAGGACTAGGTTCGGGGGTTTCGGGCTAGTAACAAATCACAGAGTGTATTCATGTTTAGTCCACTGTCCTCATGAACATTAACAAGAAATACAGTACGTCGACACGAAGACGAACAAACTGTTAACTGGCAGTGGTACATGGTCGGTAAGCTGTCTTTTCAATCCGGGAATTACGAGCACTTTCCAGGTTCCTATCATTTGTGGATGGACCCCGGGGGCGGTACCAATCCCGGTACCAATACAGTGCCAGCTCAGCTCTGATAGGGGTCTAGGGGTGTGTGGCCAGTGCTGGAAACCCCAGGCCCCATTTTGGACCCTCTTTGACCTAAAACCAATACCCCATTTTAGACCGTTACAGGTTTTTAAAGATGACATTTTAGACCAAAATCCCTTTTCCTAAAGAGGCAACATTTTGTAATGGCAGTTATGATTTGGTAAACCGTAAAGGACAATGGACCACATTTTAGACAAAGCAAAATCAAAAATAATGCAAAGTGGACCCCGTTTTAGACTCTTCAGCTCGAAAAAAGAGATACCATTGTAGACCAAAGGGCTAGAAAACGTACCCCAAAGGGCGGAACATAGACGTATACTCAAATAAGGAGGGTATAGCGCCCCCACATTGCCCCAGGGGATAGACATCGCCAGACATCACACATGTCACATGTGCAGTGGGGCTGTGAAATGTTTGTTTTTCCGTTGTTATTATGTAAACACATTTGTAGTAAATTTGGTAATCTGGAAAGGGCAAACATGTGTAGTACAGTCATGGGTTCATACATTTGCTATATTGTAGAAGTCTCCTTTGATATGTTTTGAAACTCCCTTTGGCAACTACCAAGTATCAAATTCAACAAGCACACCTATGTTGTTGTCATTTGTGTTGGTAACACAACATACAAGTACTAACACATCATTTCATACAGCCGTCTGTGATTGGCTTAGACCATGTCACATGGTGGCCTAAATTTGCATAGAGCAGGTACTATTCTTTTTTCTGTTTTCCATCCCTAGGGCACTAAGTTCAGACTAGCACAGTAACCCCATACTATCATGATGTGCTCTCTGCTGAAACAGGCTTAAAGTTGCCTCATGAATGGTAAAATTTTGTGTTCACTCACAGAAAAAAAGGTTTTCAACAGAAGTGTTTCCAAACTGTACGAAGAAAGTGGTCATATTAAAGAAAGTGGCACAATGCTCACACAAATCCGACAAGCCACACACTATGCTCAGTCATCAAGAGAGCTTTACAGAACAATAGTCAAATGTATGAATTGCTAGAGAATGAAATGTATTTTGCTATTAAACACATATTCGTATATAGTGCAGTAATACTAATATAGCCAGGCAATTACTGTTAATTAGGTCCCGGTGGACAATAATAATAATAATAATGTTGGTTTCTTATATAGCGCTTTCCCACTCCGTGCTCAAAGCGCTTTACAATTATTACCCCTGGCTCGGATCAGAATGGCACAACGGCCCTTTAGTCTTCCTCAACTACCAGGGGAAAATACAATCCATTGCAGCCATTTAAGCGCATAGGATTAAAGCCTTCACATTGCAACCTACATCCTACCAGGTCCCCAGTTATACAGCTGGGTTGACTGAGGCACAGTCGTGGTTCAAATCTTGCCCAAGGACTTTAGCCACTCAGAAACAAACAGCAGGCAGCGACGGGACTCGAACCTGCAACCTGTAGATTCCAAGCCGGTCACGCTAGCCATTCACCCATCATGACTCCACCAATGACAATGCCAATGTGAGTGCTTTTATATCAAGTCTCATCCATCCATGTGTTTGAGTGTGTACAATTCTTGCATAATCAAACTTGGCACAATGGTGTTGGGCATATGCATGTCAGTTACTTAGCTGCAACATTATCAAACTGTGAATAAGTAAAAAAAAATATATGTAGTAAAAAAATCACTATATATTGCAGTTGTATTAATGCAGCACAGTAACCACACTTGACTCAATGTCAAACCGTAACCTTCACTGTTTCCATGTATGATTATCACAAATGATCTATTTGCTAGAATTTATATTAGATTATGACCCTGACTTGACCTTGTGGACTAGATATCAAAAGCAAGGCATTTTTTTTTTGTATTTTAAAGACCCAAACTTTGTAGCTTTTTGAGTGTGACTTTTTTGTAGCTTTTTGAGTGTGACCCATTAAAAAAATAACCAACATAAAGGTATGCTGTGACAGGCACCCTCATTCATCTGCCAAACCCTTTCTGATGAGTGAGTGAGTGCTTGCTGATAGACGTGGCATAACACCTTACCTCATACTCAACAGAATAACGAAAGGGATATGTGGTAAAATATTTAAATTAGACCTTACAATTGTGGCTTGACAATGTCAGCCATGTTTGTCCTAAAACCTATGGTACTTATATTTGTAGTGGTTGGTGTCAATCACAGGTCAATCACTTATTGAATTTCTGTTTTATTGTATAAAATTAATGCTATGTTGTACTTTCTATTTTCAGTATACTGCCTCTGTTTCATCACCTTACCAGCAGATGCATTTAATAATATTTTTATAACATGCTATATATATACATATTGTTATGTAGTCATTTATTTCTCAACAAGTACTACCTGGGATATGTTATACAACTTACTTAAATTAATTTTTTTTTTAAATCTCTCAGCAAATTAGAAATTTACAGTATGAATAGAGCTTGAATAGTTACAGTCATGAAATTTTGTTTTGTTTTTGAATGTCTGGCAAGAATCATTTTGTAAGAAAATGTTTTATTGAAGCAAATATAGCCCAGAGACGCTTCTCTCTGTTGTTTATCTGAATATTACACTGCCAGGCCAGTATGTCTATAGTTAGCTAGCCAAGTCTCTGGGCTACAAAAATAGCATCACTTTTTTGCAAAACAAAAAGATAGGCAACTGCAGTATATGGAGTCCAGAGTATTTTGTATTCACATAGAGGGAGCACTTCAATGTGTAGGATTCAGCCAAAGTATAACTTTGCTGTGCAAGCATAAACAACAGAATAGTGAATTCTAAGGCTGTCGTAGAGGGCGCTATCTGTTAAATAATATAGATGTACTTTATACTTCTGTAGTTATACAGTTGTGTGTCAAAAACAGCTGTGATGGAATTGATGTGTGCCATTAGACAGCTTTAAACCACTGATTTTAATTTTAAACTGTCAAGAAATCGTGTTTAGTTATAATAACACAGTTTCAGTACTTTCATCAAACTTGTTGAGATCAATGAATTTTGTGTCAGTGAGTTTTCAGTTGTTTTGTGAAATTGTGGATGTTTTTAGGAATCTACAGCATACATTTAACACTTTAAAATATGTACAACACTTCTCGTCTTTGATGAGACAGTGACAAAAAGTGACAAGGCCCCCTAGGTCATTCATAAGGAATGTAATTCTAGAGTATGTATATGTATGAGTTTAGTGTATGTGTTTGTATAATTTGTATGTGTATGTACATGTATTCAGTGAAATCCAAAAAAAAAATTACAAAGCATATGATTTTTTTTCATCATGAAAGAAGAGATTGGAAGATCTGTCTGTAAGCACAGTTTTATGATAATGATAACAATAAATTGAAAGAGCAGTACATAGTACAGAGTTAAAAATATGATTCAGTGAAAAAATACATAAAAAATGTTAAATACATCACATTATAAAATCACAACAGTTTGATTAAAAACAACAAATGAAATGAAACAATCCAGAACACGTTAGAACCTCATAAAGACTGAGATGTAACAGTGACGAAATATGAACGTTTTAAAATTTGCCTTGAATAAATCGTATTTCTCTATCAACCGGAGATCCAATGGAAGATAATTCCACCGGATTTTATGTAAATAGATAAGTAGATAGCTAGGTAGGTAGGTAGGTAGGTAGATAGATGGATGAATGGATGATGGATGGATGGATAGATGGATGGATAGATGGATGGATGGATATAAATGGATGGATGGGAATGGATAGATAGATAGATAGATAGATAGATAGATAGATAGATAGATAGATAGATAGACATGATAGATAATGCACGCACACTCACGTCAGATTCTCAGGATGTATAGTTATGCTTTAATAGTATCCATTATGTGCAACAAAAAAACAAGTATTTGCATGTTCATATTTGAGATATCTCTCGGTGTGAGACCAGAATACAAATAAAATTTATATTGGATGGGAAATAAAATCCTGATTAACAGACGGATGGTAATATTGGTAATATGTGTTGAATATGTATGCAGTCACTAATGTGAGAAAATAGTAGGAGAAAATGAGAACAATGTATACAAGTGTTGCAAGACCAGACTATGAATATCTTTATCAGAGGTTGTGGAAAACAGAAAACGATAGACACTAGACTAAATATCTGGTTCAGTCATTTATTTGTTCATTTTAGATCAATCTAAATGATAAATGAGAATTCTTCAAGAGTGGATTATACCCAGCAAAGGTCGTTGTCAACAGGTAACTCCAATGCCAATCAAAAAATCTATGCCCTCAGGATTTGGGTTACCATGACAACACTTCAGTCTATTTGCCATTGCACTCAACTGAAAATGCAAAAGACATGCAATGCATGAAAAGTGGTTGTCTGATGCGTATCACAGGAAGATGATCTTTTAATGGAAAAAAATTTCAAACAGGAAAAAACTAACTTGCCAAAAAAGAAACCGAAACGCAAGAAAAGAGGAAATGAAAAAAGACAAACTGTCAAGCTTCTTTTGAGTTCACCACTAACACAGGTTTATTCCTGCTTGAGGGTTATTATCGTACATTGGGGAAGCTATAAGTCAGTTATGGAAGCCGTCAGTAGCATACAAATAAGTGAATGTATACTTATATAGTTGCTACAGACAGTTTCATCGGGAATAAAGAAAAAAAAAATGGATCGTGGCATCGATAATAAAATCATGCTAATAAGACATGGTAGTTCTTTTTACTTGTGATCATTCAATGAAGCATCTCTTTCTCCCTGCAGCATTTGTCTATATATGCATAAACCACACACTCGCAACATTGAGATCGAGTTTGATATTATATTCTCGTAGTACTCACATGATGATGGCCTTAAGTCCATGCCAACTACAGTGAATTTCATTGTATGTTATAATACAATAATATACCGTAGGGTAGGAGGGCCAGTTTTACCTGAAGGAGCTTGAAGCAAATATTCTAATGCAAGAGATATTGAAAATTTTATCAAACATTTCAAGTACCATTTGACTTTTGCCTCAGAAAATTTTCATTTAAAAAAACAGCACAGAATTTGATGTTATGATATTTTCTTTTAAAGGTTCAATATCTGTATGATGAAATGCATTTTTTTCTGCCAGAATACTTTTTCTGGATTTGTTCATTCCACAAAACAAAGTCTTATAATGTGAGTAAAAGCACTGAAATTCTCTAAGTATATTATCTGAGTTCTCATGAAATGAAATACAACTGTAGTCTGAAAGGTATAAATTCTCTAAACAGCCTTTCAGTTCACATCCTTTGATCATGCAAACAGAGCAATGAGAATAATGTAGTGCTTGTCATTAAACTGCCCCACCATATTTAAAACGGTTGGAATCCTAACAAGTCATGTAAATTTCATATCAATATTATCTTGAAGAAAAGTATAAGATTTCATAAATTTAGTGGTCAAATAATTGTAATTTTCAGAGATAGTATCAAATTGCTTCAAAATCAAAGTTGCACATGTGATTTCTGCCATATATTGTATATCGCACTTGTTGGCTTTCTCAATTTGAATGTTAGAAGAGAGGATGTTTTTATCTGGGCAGTTTAATTAGACTTCCTGAGTTTATGAGCCCTGCACAGAATCAGATATCACTGATAGCACAACTGAACTGAGGTTCAGTTAAGTGCTATAGCATGGTGAAATGTGTGTGTGTGTGTGTGTGTGTGTGTGTGTGTGTGTGTGTGTGTGTGTGTGTGTGTGTGTGTGTGTGTGTGTGTGAGTGCGTGCGGATGTGTGTATCTAGATGACTTAAAGTCAAAAACTGATAGTCGTGGTATTTGGTGGCAATATTACTTAGGGCAACGTCGTGTAGATGGAAAATTGTTCAAATGAAATGGCCACATGAGAGATGTGCATTCTGGTCAAAAACTCGGTTAACTCCAAGAATACTTGGCAGATAGGTCTGAAATTTGGTGGGAACATTCTTAAGGGTGTGCAGATTAATAATCGTTCATGACACGATGATCCAATCAGTGATATCAAATTAAGTCTAAAAATATGTCTTTTTGGTCAAAAATCTGTAATTCTAAAACTACTAAGCAGATTGGCTGAAATGTTGAATGGGGCTGAAATTTGGTGGGGATGTTTCTGAAGGTGTTATTCTGCAGGTATTGTTTAAAACACATTGACACAACTGGCCCTAGCAACAAGACCACACCCATAGCAACAACCAAGCATATATTGCAAAGATAACAGGGATTAATAGGCAAGTGAATAAACATTCAAAAAGTATGCAAACATGCCTATCAACAAAACCATGCCCATAGCAACAGCCAATTGATGGGGTGTATTGTAAGAATGAAAATAGAAATGGTTAGGCAAGTGGATAAACATCCATAAAGTGAATGTATGTATGCCTAGCAATGAGACTACACCCATAGCAACAGTGAAGTGGTGATGTAAATTACACAAATAACAACCTGAAGCATTAGGCAAGTGGATAAACTTTTAAAAAAAATTGACATAATTGATCCAGCAATGAAGATATTGCCCATTCCAACCATTTTTAAAGAAATAACACATAAACTCTACAGTTGTGCTACAATACCACTGGCACTATTTTGACAGGGGTGTCACTGCTACTGTAAAGTGTAAGCTAGTACATAATGACATTGATTGGTTTGCGTACTGATGAATTATAGTGGTGTACTCTAGACTTTATCTCTATAGTTTAAACAAGGATTTATATGTTCATCAATAAATAAACATTAAAGTGTACACATGTATGGTTATGTATGTGTGTGTGTGTGTGTGTGTGTGTGTGTGTGTGTGTGTGTGTGCTTGGCTTCTCAACTATAAAGTCATCAACCTCTATGGATTGTGTCAAATCCTGAAGATTTTTCTTTTTTGGAATTTCTACTGAATTTAAGACTTTTTGGTGATTTTTTCTATTAAAGCTACACTAACTGTTATTGGAGTAGTATTTTTTTTTATCAGATAACCAACAATATATGCACTGCAAATTGTTAAAAAATACCAAGACTTAGACATTGTACATGTTATTGTTTATTATATTATAGCATTACCAATTCCAGTGAATTTTGTGATGTCATCGCTGTACATTATTACTGATAATGTACTCCGTCATTGGGCATCGCGGCCCCGGAACAAGCATAACATTACAAGCTTATGTCCGTAAGGCAATAAAGGTGTGGGTATTTAAGAACAGGGAAATTATGGGGTAAACACCATAAGAATTTTTTTTAAAAGATTGAAATTAAAATGAAACAAATTTGTGTTCACAGCAGTTCATTGAAGTGTATATGTGTACGTACGTGTGTCGCTATGATTAGTATTCAGCTTCCGGGCCGAACATGGCAGACGATGTTCAGCGCTGTGTATATTATACGTTGTTTTGCGTTTCTCGGTCTACAAATTTACTGGAATTGGCAAAACTATAAAATAATAACAATAATGTATGCCCTCCTAGTCCATAATGGACTCAAGCAAACTTTGCACTCCATAATGGGCTCGGCTGTCGCCTCGCCCATTATGTCGTTCGAAGTTTGCTTTAGTCCATTATGGGCTGGGAGGGCGTACATTATTGTTTAAATAATCAGTGGTGAATTTTATCCATAAGTAGGACGTTCACAGGCTGAAATTGTGATTCTACTTGTGTGCTGATTTTAGGGTATGGACTCAAAAATCAATTTGATTGGATATATTGCACCTTACCATGTGTACTTTTACACAAATATATTGACCCACACAGCTGATTCAATACTGGGCAAAGTGTACAATATTACAACTAAGTCAGTATATTCAATAAAAGAGTTCAACAATATATTTCAGTTGCAGCTAGTGTAACTTTAAAGTGAGATACACTGTGGACACCAATTTATATCAAATACTAATATAAAACTCATCACCATGGATGTTGATGCAATTTATGTGGTCAAATGAGTATTAAATCACTATTAAATGTACATTAACTTTTCCCAAATAATTCTGATGTGAGCAGCAATTTTGGGTGCACCCAACAATGATGTCAATGAAATTCCGATGATTTGGTTTGCCTCTTCATTTTGATATGAGATGTTATGCTACTGACATATTATCCATAAATTAAAACATGTTTCAGTATGTGCAATAACATTATCTAATTCTATATACGAAACAAAAGTAACACTGAACAATTATTCAGATCTGACCCATGTTCCTTTTAAATCAATATCAGATATTGACAGAACTTTCATTTACTATATGAGACAAAAATGTGTTTTATTGATTTTTGTCAGAATTTGTTTGACTGTGAAAATTTACATCAATACATGATTTAATGGAAAGAGTTAAATTCAGTTAGTTGCTTATATATGATGTAATGGAGTACAAAGGAGGCCAAACTCTAATTTCACACCTCGGAGGGTTTTCAAGTGTGTGAGCTGAGCAAGACAGTGAACACTGAAATGAACTAAAGAACATATGCCCGAAGCAGACATATGTGATTTTAGAAATTGAACACGATCAAATGGGAATTGAGAACTTAGGTGTAACTAGAGTATTCTTTTTAGATGAGACAACCAAGAGTTCAGTTCATTAACTGAAAATGATTAAAATACAAATATTTAGACACTCGATGTTCATAATTATGGTACTAGGGGAGGTTGGTACGATTTTCATCAGCCAATGGTTAAAGGTGAAGCTGGTATTATGTTTTATGGTAACGCCATTAAGGACTGGAATAATCTACCAGTATCAATAAAACAGATATCACAAAGAATTGCCTTTAAAAAAGCAGTCAAATCATATCTGTCCAGTACACTAAGGGATACTGAAAACAGAGAGTTAAATTATTCGTTATTAATTACTTTGCCTCCACGTTTTCCCTACTTCTGTTATTCTTTCCCATTCCATGTAGTTAAACATCTTTGCTAATCCCACCACTATCTTGAATCACTGTATAGACCCCACTGGAAACAAGTCTTTGACTTTGTGGGTAAGTAATTCAACAATTTGTACCAGTTTTTATTTGTATATCTGTACTGTTGATCTTGTTGTTTTACAGTGAAATAAACTAAACTAATTGGCGGTCAGACGGATTCTTTACATTAGCAGTTCAAGTGCAACTTTCTGGACCAGCAAGTCGAGTGTCATAAAAATTGTTTGCATCTGTAAAGCTATTTGCAATGTCCCTGATAATGAGTCAGTAAAACTGATAACAACTGATATGACATCTAAGGGGCTTCACACTTTAGATATTGAGCTTTAGCTTTGCCTGATGTGTTATGTAATAGTGCTTTATCACATTTGTAAATATTGCCAACAAACATTATTCAGTGATAAGAAAGATAAGAACCCTACTTCCTTAGTTAATGGCTTGATTCTGTAATGTTCATCCGTAAGTAGTACAGTAACAACTTGAAATTGTGATTGCGTTGGGCCACTGATTTTTAGGCAGACTGTCGACAGTCGCTCGCGCCTTTTTTCCCCAAAGTTTTATCTAAACTCCGATCCGGCGCAACACTAGTCTAATCGCAAACTGATATCGAGGGCCTTCGCAATACGGCCCTCGAAATCAGTTTGCGATTATACTATTACTAGTGTTGCGCCGGACCGGAGTTTAGATAAAACGTAGGGAAAAAAGGCGCGAGCGACTGTCGACAGTCTAATTTTTAGGATGTGAACCCAACATCAATTGCATTGGATTTATCTTCAGCAATAACACAAATTTTACATTTACCTGCAGGTGATTCAGGATGTATGATATTATGATTATTTTCATTACAGCTAACAAAACAGTTTTTTAAAAAAAAAACAGTTTTGTTGCAGCTAGTGCAGCTTTAAATAAAACACTTCAAAATTAATAAAGAAAAAAGACTGGGCATAAAAATGCAGATTTTATGAGACACACCAGAATGAAAAAAGAGATGGATGTAGAATAGTGTGTCTGCTAGGTCAATTTGACATGCCACTGATGCACACAATTTCTAGTGATGCACCAAAGTTTAGTGTATTCCCCTATCGTAGCATTATACTATAAATACTAAATATGTAAACAAAAGCAACACAAGATGTAAATCTGGGGAAAATAACATGACAGGTCAAGTTCAGGTTCAGATATAGTGTGGCAGTCTGCATGCAGGTCAGAAGTAGAAAGAGTCTGTATTTCAGGTTTTGTTTGCTTTTACAGTTGGTGGCAAAAAAATGTTAGGTAGAAATTTATACAAATTTCCATGTAGTCTATAAACTAACGTACCCATACTACGTGAATATTGTTACTCTGGTGTACTGGGTCTTCTTTGATTTATCATAATAGTTATAAATTATAATAATATTTTTTCACCAAATCCGCAACTAAAAAATAACCAAGGATATTTGTAAAATCATAAACTCTGTTGTTCGTCATGCTTGTAGTGTACTGTTGTTATGACTTCCAACATTCTCATGTTATATAAAAGTGAACGCCATAAATGTTCTATCATATATCTCTATGGACTTTGTACTATTTCATTTCCCCGCTCTATTAATATTACTTTGTTGTAGGAAGTTCCAATAGGTGTATAGTAGTAACATCATACAGAACTGCTGACTGAAGAAATGACATCATTTCTAAGTACAGGTTAGAATATTAACATTTTGAAAAAATACTATAAGCACAATATTGTAGCCTCTTTATAATGAAGAACCTTTTTATGAAATCTGTTAGAGTGAACATTGTCTTATTCTAACAAACGTCCTTGTCCCACAAACTTACATTAACATGAAATGCACCTCAGAAATGAACTTTTGCTTTTCATTCGAGAAAACTTTAATAGGACCAACCCATTCTCAGTTAATATGAAAATCAAGAAGAAAAATCAGAGGTCATTGTACAAATTTTTGAAATACAGGTCAAAATGTTATCAAAATTAAGCCATTTTACAATCCAATATGGCCGTAGAATCCAATATGGCTGTAGAATCCAATATGGCCATACAATCCAATATGGCCGTAGAATCCAATATGGCCGTAGAATCCAATATGGCCATACAATCCAATATGGCCATACAATCCAATATGGCCATACAATCCAATATGGCCATACAATCCAATATGGCCATACAATCCAATATGGCCATACAATCCAATATGGCCATACAATCCAATATGGCCGTAGAATCCAATATGGCCGTAGAATCCAATATGGCTATCATGTTAACGGTATAGGAAAATTAAAGACTGTTAATTTCCTCGAAAACAAGATGGTAGACCCCAATTTGTTTGTCATTTCAAAAGAATCAGAAGCAAGCGTCCATATGGCAAAGTTTGGAGAGATTTTAAGGACTTAAATTCCCTTTGTCTAACTTCAATATAACAAAACCTTTTTTCCAACGGTAGTTTGTTATAAAGAGGTTACAATCGTGAGTATGGTTTTAACTTATTTTCCATAACATGTCGAAACACACCATTTAATATACTGGCGTGTGTCACCGTATGTATACTACCGCCTAAGAGTGTGATTTGTATTAATGTAACATATATCTATGTTAGCAATACAAAATTTGTTATAATCATACGCCCAAAGTGAAATGTATAATACCTGTATTCGTCTTTATTTCTAGCGTGTGAAATGGCAATTTTACAACCTAAATCACACAAAAAAAGTAAAAGTATTACTGTGGGCACTTTCAGGAGAGATACAGAAACATGAAAAATGTAACAAAATAATAAAATATTCAAATGTATGAAAAAATTGTATATTATTATCCAATATGTGTATTCCGAATTTCTTATAAATAAAACATCTTCATTTTATCAATCTAGATGTCAGTTATCAATTTATTAAAAAAAAAACCTGCGTACTCTCATAAAGTATTTACTAAATAATCATCCTCATACCGAATAATTACCTTGACTCAGTCACGCTTACACTGAACCCTGTAGAGGTAAGGTTTCTCCTATACCTCCTTGCTCACGACACCTCCCTCTGAATTATGCATGCCATCTTTTATTCAGATTTCATCTTGACTTGAAATTTTTACATGTTGACCTTTGTAACATCACACCACTGGGGAGATACCTGTGTATGACATGATAGCGTGGTATCAGACTACATCATATCAACGATCCATAAATGGTGTATCTAGTATTACATTTTTGATAAAGCTCATTTCTAGGCTGCTGACACAGATATACTTGTCCGATTTGGGTAATGTTTTTTAACTCAGAATTTTGAGTGTTGAAGGCATGGTTAGAGTGATACCATGAAGAATGCTGAAAATATCCATGACAAATGTACCCTAGTTAGTATACTACTTTTTTAAAAATTAAATATATCAATTTTGTACTGTCTGCTAATAGTCTTACAACCTGCTAAAAAATACGAGTGCGTTTTGCTTGAATGAAGTGAGAAAAGGAAAGACTCCACACAACAACAAAATTAGGTAAAAATAACTGTTACAATATATTAACTGATACAAAATAAAACAGTGAGTGCCTTTGATGTTCAGTGATTCACACTTGAAGATGCTTCTATCAGTTTTGTTTATATATCTGTGGAAGTCATAATGTTACTGTAACAGTCAGACTTGATCATTATAATATGTAGCATTCTATCGGTAATGCCGGGGATCTGGGGCTCATGTGGTGTTTATAAACTTTGATGTTAAAGTTAATGACACTTATATAATTACATTGTATATCTTAATTGGATGAAACTTATCTCATTGTTTTACCACAAGCTAAGCAAATGCACCAGTGTTTTTTCACAGGTTGTAGTTTATATCTAGTAACATCCTATCAAATGGAAACACCACATCAGGAAAATGAAATAAGGCATAAATTTTCATAAACTTTGGGTTCTGGAGAGTCATTTCATCATTTTACATAATACATTATGCAGGATTTCAGAGAAAGATCAATTAATTTGAACATGTGCCTCATTTGGGGATTCTTCAGTGCTTTGGGCCACATTGCCTCATGGGAGTCAGAAGTAATGTATGCAATAGGTGAACAATGAATATTCATGAGCTCTAACTGCTTAATATTTTCAGTAAAAATGCCATCTTGTTTTGTTTACCTTTCTGTAACATTATCTTTGTTGTATGAATTAGTTCCAATAGATGTAGACACAATTTGTACTGTCAGTGTCATGTAGACCATTTATTTAACATTTTGTCAAAGACATGTAATTTAGCTCTCAAAAATTGAACATTTTGACATAACAAATATGAAAATGTCTTTATTTCCTAGAGTTGCGTTTTCCTTTAAACTATTTTTCCAGGACTGAATTGAATGTCTTCCATTCATTATATGGTCATGTCTGTGAAATATACTAAATCTAACTCCATAGTTATGTCTGTGAAATATGCTAAATCACTAACTCCATTCATTATATAGTTATGTCTGTCGAATATGCTAGATCACTAACTGCAGTTAAAGTCATATCATCAGAGGTAGGGATGAGGGGATTGTTTAGTCATTGTCTGCAGGGTAAATACTGGGAAATAACTTAAATTATCAAATTAAAAACAATATGATAGACATCATTGATATTTTTTGACAAAAATGTTCTATGTACATATATTATAGATATTTTATATAAAATTATGTTAATCAGATATTGATGTATTTAAACTGTATCCTTTGTACTTCCAATAATGAATTCTTAATGTTACAGCAATTGTTTTGACATTATGAACAGAAATGATTGTACAAACTGCTAGGAAACACAGTAATCATGCCAGCTAGAAATGTACAGCAGTCACCAGGTCAGACCAGCTAGAAATGTACAACAGTGGTCAGATCAGCTAGAAATGTACAGCGGTCACATGGTCAGATCAGCTAGAAATGTACAGCAGTGGTCAAACCAGCTAGAAATGTACGGCAGTGGTCAAACCAGCTAGAAATGTACAGCAGTGGTCAGACCAGCTAGAAATGTACAGCAGTGGTCAAACCAGCTAAAATGTACAGCAGTGGTCAGACCAGCTAGAAATGTACAGCAGTGGTCAAACCAGCTAGAAATGTACAGCAGTGGTCAGACCAGCTAGAAATGTACAGCAGTGGTCAAACCAGCTAGAAATGTACAGCAGTGGTCAAACCAGCTAGAAATGTACAGCAGTGGTCAAACCAGCTAGAAATGTACAGCAGTGGTCAAACCAGCTAGAAATGTACAGCAGTGGTCAAATCAGCTGGAAATGTACAGCAGTGGTCAAACCAGCTAGAAATGTACAGCAGTGGTCAAACCAGCTAGAAATGTACAGCAGTGGTCAGACCAGCTAGAAATGTACAGCAGTGGTCAGACCAGCTAGAAATGTACAGCAGTGGTCAAACCAGCTAGAAATGTACAGCAGTGGTCAAACCAGCTAGGAATGTACAGCAGTGGTCAAACCAGCTACAAATGTACAGCAGTGGTCGGACCAGCTAGGAATGTACAGCAGTGGTCAAACCAGCTAGAAATGTACAGCAGTGGTCAAACCAGCTAGGAATGTTCAGCAGTGGTCAAACCAGCTAGAAATGTACAGCAGTGGTCGGACCAGCTAGGAATGTACAGCAGTGGTCAAACCCGCTAGAAATGTACAGCAGTGGTCAAACCAGCTACATATGTAAGGTAACAGCAGTGGTCAAACCAGCTAGAAATGTACAGCAGTGGTCAAACCAGCTAGAAATGTACAGTAGTGGTCAGACCAGCTAGAAATGTACAGCAGTGGTCAGACCAGCTGGAAATGTACAGCAGTGGTCGGACCAGCTAGGAATGTACAGCAGTGGTCAGACCAGCTAGAAATGTACAGCAGTGGTCAAACCAGCTAGAAATGTACAGTAGTGGTCAGACCAGCTGGAAATGTACAGCAGTGGTCAGACCAGCTGGAAATGTACAGCAGTGGTCAGAATATAACATTCATCTTACATTATCCTATGAAATACTGTAAAGTTATATATGATGTGAACTCTGTGCAGTACGTTCCCTAGTAATCATTGCAGACATTCGTTTCACATTCTTGCAATTGAAAATTTCATTATATAAATTAATTGACTCTGTGATTACACTGATATATACATAGTATATATATATATGAATCTAATGAAACTGTAACATAGCAACATCTGAATATCAATGTTTGAATGAATGAAAGAAAGTCTGATGGTCTAAAATCTATGGTTTATTTTACTTTTAATAACTCTTGAGTATTAATAGCAAAGCTACGACTTAAACAACCTCACTTCATTGTCAAAAGTAAGAAAACAAAATATTGGCAATTTTATCGTTTATTGAAAGTGGTTTTAACATGCACTTTCACAAAGTACCTCTCTTAATAGATCCTTTTTATACTTTGATCAAACCTGTTCTCTAAATAACAAAAGAAAGTGAATTGCCTGCAATTTATATTAAGAACTATTTGTTGCTGCGATATGTAATGTGCATTTCTTGTAGTCTAATCGGCTTCAATTACTGGTTGTATGTAAGGGAGTCTCACAGGAGGCATACAGGATCGGTCACTTCCACTCTGCCATCAATCAAGTCTACCTTTCATTTCAATTACATGTATTCACCAAGGGGAGCTTGCTGTCGCCTCAATTATGGAGCTATTAAGTCTCTGCCTTGTAATTTCATGCCCTCACACCGTTCTCTTGTATAATTCATAGACCACCTTTTCAAGTTTAGAATAGGAGAATACCTGGCTATATATCGATAAGTCTTGGAAATGCTACCTGCAATATGACTTTTGATTTCAATGCCGATCTGATCTCTGTACTAGCTGTAATCTGTCTTTGGATCTCAATTATGTATGCAATAGTGATTTGATGACAAGTCAAAACAAATTTACAGCTTTGTATATGTCTGTTTGTCACGTGAATATAAATAACTTTATTAATGAAATCTTTCCAAAATGGACTAAAAAAGTGACACAAGTACTTTACTGTCGATGCAAGTGATTCTTCACACAGTGTTCGTGTAAGCTGAAGACACATTTTTATTGCCTTTTAGAAAATGTACATATTAATATTTCAGATTCTATACATATAAAATTGTACTCCAGTCCATTAATGTCCTACTTCTCAATATCAGTGCCCATATCATCAGGTAACCAAGGAAACCAATGATAATATTTTGACTGATCCATATACTTGATTCCCTGTAAACATAAGACTAATTGGCAAGCTAGAAGCCAATCATCATACAATTTTCTTTTTTACTCAGAGTCTTAGTACCTGGGCAATTTTCCAAGGGCACTCTGATAAACTGACTATTCTACTTTCTTTTGTTGTTCAGAACAGCCTTGGTCTGGGAATATTCATAAAAAACTCTGGAAAGTTAGATCTTACATCTTTTATGGCAACCATCACAAAAGGAAATTACTAGTATCTGAGTATATCTGTAACCATTCTTCTTGTATTCAATTTTATATGTAATATCGTGTGCACAATATTTAATATTTCACAAACTAAATATTATCTCAAATTTATGTCTGTTAAAGCTCATTTTAATACTTATAAACGAGCACTGATATCAATCAGTATTCTTCTAAAGGTACATATTTTATTACTTTGTTCAGAAGGAAAATGTGAGCGACCTAGGGGGCCTTGTCACTTTAAGTTGAAGACAAGAAGTTTGCAAACACCTTAGGTTATGAATATTTGCCAGCTGAACAAAAAAAAAATGATAGTCATCAGGAATGTATACCTGCGCCAGGATAATTTATGAAAACTTGGCAAGAGTAATGATGACTTTGATTTTGAACCGTGATTTTGACACGTATTTTGAGCATTACAGAAGGTATAGACATGCATTCATTGTCATGATGTAGAAAAACCGAGTTTAATATAAAATCACACATTTTTTGTTTGAGTGCAATCAACTTCGCCTGTGTGTTGTATAATATACAGAACGGCAGTGTCATACACAGAGTGTTGTGCAATTTAGATTAGATGTACAGATTTCTGCTGTATTCCAGACAATTCTCCCTACAGGGCAAGTTGTTGTTGTAATGAAAAGAAGCTAGATTGCAGCCTAAGAATCTTTGCAGTCCGGGAGAAACCTAATAAATGAGGAATCCATTCAAAGCATCCAAATTAATGAGTAGCATGCCGATGTATACAATTGCAATATAGATTGTAGCTGTGGAACGTTATGTATATGGCTTCTAGATGATGTGTCTGGCAAAGCTTCCGTTTTTTGGTGATCATCTGGGCAGGATGATTCTAACAGCCATCACACAGCCTGGTATATCAGATGAGTTATGGTCTTCTGTTGTAGCCTTTTCTTTCTTTGCCTATCAACTATTTGAGATGAAGAATTTACTTGAGATTTATTATATTAGAGATAATGTCAAAACAGATTTTGAATCAAGAAAACAAGAACAATTCAGTCTGTCAATCTAAGTTGTTCTAGCCAAACAATGACTTCAGACAGATTAATTTATCCAATTATTTATTATTATATTATTATTATATTTATTATTATAGTGTTATTAGCCAAGAAAAACAATTAAAAAATATAGTTATTATTCAAAACTATTCAAGTACAACTCATTTGGCTCCACCTTGTTGTTTATCTTTCCAGTTGTGTCTATACCTACACTAGGAGTTCCGTACATCTTGATGTCATCTTTATAAGTACTAAGTCCTTCTTAAGTTACAAGACTGATTGATAAGCCTGATCTCATATCCAATAACTTCTAATGTTACCTTGTTCATAAAAAAAGGTATTGACTGCGAAGTGCTCAAGCTGTTTCAAAATTTGTTGTAAAACAAAAAGTGAACACAACTGCACAGAATTCTTTGGTAATTCATTGTAAAATCATTTGTTTTTGTTTTGATCTGCCCATGTACTTGTTTCACAGTACAGGTTGGCTAGAACATAAACAACATGTAAATAGTCTGCCTGCCTGCCTGCCTACATGCATGCATGTATGTATGTATGTATGTATGTATGTAACTAACAGTCATGATAAATTAAGTTTGGCATGAGTGTAGGCAGATCAAAAGCTTACTCAATGCTAAAAAAGTTGAACTGCTTGCCCTTGATAACCTTGCAATCCTCTAGAGTATATAGTACATAGTAGACTACAAGAAACCAACTATTCATTGTACATGAGTTGTCGTATTGGATGTTAGACTTGTATACTTTATATGCATGTATATCAACACTGTCCACAATTGTTCAAATTCATAGTCTACTTTCCTATACAAATGTCTGTGTTTTTGTCAAAGGATGGTATGTGAGCAAAATTCTCCCACAGTCATTATAGTATGGCTATCTACCAAAATTATAATTTGATAAATTATGCATATGAAGCTATGCCAGTTTTTACCATATTTCTACAACCTTAGCAAAAAAAACCACCACTGAATGTATTTATATGTTATGCATATTGTCAAAACCCTTTAGTTTGCTGCATAACATTTTGGAAAATGTATAAATCTGTAAAAGAACAAAAAAAAAAAAAAAAAAAAAAACCTGCTGTGTATCCAGCATTTCCTTGCATGGTAATTATGGAAAAATGACCTTTGAGTTGAAGAGCTTTTTTAATATCTAAAGACAGAACTAAATTGTTTTACCACTGAATACAGCATAAGATTACCATCAACGGAAAGTCCATGTAAGTTGTAGTGAAAGGCTAGAAGATTGTTTTTTGTATAAAAAAAAAAAATCAAATCTAGCATTTTGATTAGGGAATCTTTTTAAAATGTCAAAACTGATTGACAAGGCAATGATATACAGTTTTTATTTTTTGGCAATAAAGGAAGCAGTGTAACATTAGGGATTACTTTTAGCAATAAAACCAGTGATATCTTTGTGATACAAATTATACTTGCTGTAAAATAAAAAAAATGGTATATTCTGCAGGTGTACCGTATTCCTGGTAGGAATCAATTGACAAGAGTTTATGTGCTGTGTGGATTTGACATGATGTATGATGGATTGAACCTGCTCAACCCAATACCATTAAACTTTGAGTTGATTTCACTGGAAATCGTAAAAGTAAATCTATATAGTTTGTTGATATTGGATCGTGTATTGAGTTGTTACCGGTTGTAACTTGTTGTTGTTGGAAAGAGCTTGGGTTATGCATATCAAATCTAAATGTGTTTTAACTTATATTTGCAGCCAGCATAAAAATTATTTTTTTTGACGTTATGGATTGTAATGATATTGATTGACGCTCAACATGCCCATTAGAGCTACACTAGTAGTAACTGGAATATTTTTTTATGAAATTGTTTCATTAGGTACTATAACTTACCTGTAATATATCAAACAGCCAGTACAGTATTGCATCACTTGTGGCTAATAGTATTTCTTGTAGCAGTATAATATTCGCGATAATCAAATCGTCTTCAAGTTCATTTGAGTTGCAAAGAACACAGATTCGATCGGCTCTTGAAGATGAGTATCACTTCCTATTGAAATGTAATTTATTTGCCAATGCTAGGTCCAAGTATATTCCACAATATTTTTATTCTCCTCCTACTTATGAAAAATTTAATGAGTTGTTATCATCTGACCAAATAGTTAACTTACAAAGTCTTGCAGCCTTTCTCAAAGCATGCCCAATCAGTAAGAGCTGAAGCATAATGAATTGTGTTTTTTGTTCATAGTGATTTGTATTTTGGGCCAATGGCCTTTGAATGCAATAAATGACTTGTATAAATCAAATTAGATATTTGGGGCCATACTCCAAAATCAGAACCCTCAATGGTGATTCAATTTCAACCTACTACACCACTACTTATGGAAATAATCCACCCACCACTAATTGACATGTACAATATGTAATTATTGGTATTTTAATTTATCGTATCATATTTTAATTTATTGTCTGATCAAAAAATGATAATACAGTTTTAACATGGCAACAAATTAAAAACCATACCATTTCAGTCAAGATTATAAACTTGCCACTTACCCCACCTACAGATAATATAGACCACTTATTAACAGATTTTATGAGTAATATTATATAACTGACCAATATTTAGTGATTATATCTTTGTACTTGATGAAAAATAAATGTCCCAGTTGCCACTAGTGAAGGTATTATAGCGAGGTCTTTGATAAAATTTGAAACAACCCAAATGCGTCAAAGACTGGTATTTCTGTCTAAGACAAGCCAAACGACCCATAAATGACCCTAAACAAGCCAAATATGAGCTGTGAAATATATACTAATTTGCACTTTTGATTTTTTTTGTATGGCAAGGTGATATCTCTCAGTTACGGGTAAAAGAACACGTGCATGTGGGCTAGATAAATTTGCACATTTTGAAGTTGAAAAAGATGAATAATTGTGTACAATAACAAACTTTTACACATTTTTTGACTTTTTACAATGTATTGAGTTACAAACACAGTCTGTTTCAGTGTTGAGTCAGGTTGACTTTTCAAATAGGATTTAGCCATGATAAAATTGATTTATAAATTAAATATAATCCCCAATCCTCATCCATATGGCCACTTTAATTATTGTAATAAAGGTTGTCTTTCAGAAACTTCAATAGACTTGAGATTATTTGTGTACATGTTTTCCTGTAAATTGTCAGATACAAAATGGATTCTGTGACATAATGATTGTTTTGTCTTTCTATAATTATGTCTTATATAGTTGCTGGCTACAAATCGTGATATACTGAGTTCTTAGTTTTTGTATGGAGTGATTTTGCCATATTCATTCTGCCCACACCCACTCCTTTATCAAATCCTATAATTATGCAAAGTAAAATTTATATATTCAGTATTAGGTGATTTTTTTTTTTTTTTTTTTTTTTTTTTTTTTGGGGGGGGGGGGGGTCACATTTCCTTAAATATCGCTTTTTAGGAAATACAGCCTACGTACTACATGTCCATGAAAGTAGAATGAAATGGGTAATAAAAAAAACTAAATTAAACTACTCTTTGTGGTAGAAGGAGCTATTCTCACGCTGCCCTACTGAAACGTGCTGGTACATCATAAAAGACTGTTGTAATTGGCATTATCTACTGGTTAAACATATCACGATTCACTGGTAGTCCACTACACAAAGTATACAAATCTACACACTGGGCTATGAAATATACATGTATCCCAGCTATTCCATATGGGATATACTCCTGATTAAATTTGAGTTTTATCGCAAAAAATAATCACTAACGTCTTCTGGCGTCGGCATACATGACTAGAGTAAAGGAGACGGGTAGTCTGCAAATGAGGACATGGAATTGGAATATTATGTTGTTCATCACGACAGGATGGAATTTTTTAGTTTGATAGATGTTATTGAAATACAGAATATACAAGGGTGTATCAGTCGGTATGACAACAGACTGACCTCTAGAAGCATATATAACCCTTAAATTTGACATCATATTTACTTTGAAATTGACATGTATATGTAATATAACTTAGCTTTCAAATTGACATCATGTTTACTTTGAAATTGACATGTACATGTAATATAACTTAGCTTTCAAATTGACATCATATTTACTTTGAAATTGACATGTACATGTAATATAACTTAACTTTCAAATGGACATCATGTTTACTTTGAAATTGACATGTACATGTAATATAACGTAGCTTTCAAATTGACATGTATACTTTCAAATTGTGTACATTGTGTATCAATTTATAACTGACTCTAGACACAAGACATTACTTTTAAGTTAGCAATTGCTATGTAATGTTTACTTTCAAATTGACACATTTACTTTAAATTAACATGAAATATAGCCTTTGAAGTTTATGTGAAACACAGCCTTTGAAATTGACATCATATTTACATATAACTTTAAATTGATGTGTATAGTTTGAAATTGACATTTATTGTTTATTTTTTAACTGACATGTAACATTTACCTTGCAATATTTACTTTGAAATTGACATCTAACATTTACATTGCAATATTTACTTTGAAATTGACATATAATATTACTTTGAAATTGACATGCAATATTTACTTTGTAATGTTTACTTTTAAATTGACATTAATGTTTACTTTTAAATTGACATGTGTACATTTTCTTTACAATTTATATATAATGTTTACTTTGAAAATTGATATGCAATATTTACTTTCAAATTGATATGTAATATTCACTTTCAAATTGACATGTATATATTCACTGTAAATGTTATCAAGTTCAAATACTGTGATAACTTTAGGCATGTCTGTTTTTTGATTGAAATTCTATTGTTGCATCAGTGTATATTATATGGAACTCCTAGGTCAAGGTTGTGATTTAAAGATATTATCAAAATGAAATATAATTGAACAAAGGAAAAGCCCAGCTGATCTATCAAATTCTATCCATGCTTTTAATCGTACTACCCTAGTTTTAAAAGTGGATTACTTTTAATTTGAATATTGTTGTGTGATAACCAGCTTGTCACGTCACTTGTTCTGCCTATCAGTTTGATAGCCACAACCCAAAAGGCATGTGTATAAATTTATGAAACATTACTAGCATTAAATGTAAATTGCTACACTTCATTGTGGACTTGTGTTTTGTTTATCATATTTTAATACACATGTTCATTTACACAATGACTTCATTTGAATAATCAAGCAGTCTGATGTAATCATTCCCACTGCAACCAATCAGCTTATGGGGATATTTTCAAATCATAATTATCCAATTGATATAGTTACCATCGCCTGCTATCAGGTAAAACAAGCACATAGAGTCAGAATTCCAGCAAACATAGACGTCTATGGGATATCATGTCTTAGACTTAATTATGCTGAAAAAAAAAATCAAAAACAAAAATGAAGACATTCAAATATACTGCTTTAGAAAAATTTTGGCTGTGTATTAGTAAACATCCAGAACTATTTTTCAGCTGCCATAAGATAAATTTGTTGGACAGATTAGATGAAAATGTAATGAAAGTTTTAACGATGATTTATGGGCTAAAAGTATATTGAATAATTAAACGTGTATTTTGCATAGTCTATTATGTTAGCATAGTCATCAAATGTGATCGCTAATGTTTTGATTACTATCACATATAAAATTGTCAGTTAAATTAGAATATATGGCTTGTTCTGTGACTATCCGTGTCAGGTACAGTATTGTAATGCATATATTGACTACATGTAAGGTTTTTTTAGTTGTGTATAGAAATGAAACACTAAAACAGGTTTATTATAGGTACAGGTCCTATATATGTATCATAATTTTTTATTTATTATTATTGATATTCCTACAGCATTATTTATGACTGGTAAGGAAATTAATGAATGTAATCACGTAGTCTATACACAAATTGTTAGTGTATTGTTTTGTGTGTGTGTGTGTGTTTGTTTGTTTGTTTGTTTGTCTGTGTGTGTCTGTCTGTGTGTGTTATTGGGTGTGATGTGTGCTTATGTAGATTTGTGTTTCATGTATGTGTATTTTAGTGTACAGTCCAGTTTTATGTGTATTTTCTTGTCAGTGATTATATGTGTGTGCTTGTAGTTTAAGCATATATTTGTGTCTATATGTACACATAAGTTTGTGTTTGACTCTTTTACGTGTATTGTATTAAGTGTGTGTGTATAATGCTTGACTGTATGTTTAGGGTAAAATGTACTTTCTGTTAAAAGGAAATTATCTTCTCTGTTCAAAATCCTATGTATTATAATCTACTGTACTAAAAGCCACATTTGTATCAAAAGTGGTGTTTTTATTTTTGTTCCTTTTTGAATGTAAAATAAAGTTTTTTAAACGATCTTTCATCGAAGAATGCATTTCATCATTTTCAGGACTTGTATTCATTTCAAGCATACAACCATACTATGTAATTTAATTCTGACAGCACTTTCTGAAAGATGGACATGACAAATAATGAACGAGAGGAGATATATAGATTTTTTTTTACACTGCCAATAGCACGTAGGACAATTCAACACGTCATACACAATTTTACTTTTACCATTAAAAAGTGTTATATCAGTCGATTATGAGGTGACGACACATGAAGTAGGTGTGACACATTTAGTTCCTGAAAGAAACACAATTTGATGGTAAATCTAGTGACACGTAAATATACACAGATTTCACACTGATTTATTGCACTGCATGGACACACAGGATTGAATGCTTTATAAACCGACGTGGGTTTGGTAAGCGTTTTGTGAGATGCCCACTTGGGGGATATCGTGTAAGTTTGTGAGTCACTGCATGCTCGGTATTAAATGTACAGTGTCACAGATATATTGTTTGTTGGCAATGCAGTACAGGGATCGACTCTCTGATAGGTGACAGTGCTCGATGCTGTCCTAAATTATTCATAGGCTGATTGAGCAAAGAAGAAATAGGCAACATTATGTCACTTGAAATGCACAAGACAAGATGGAAAAAGACGTACAGTGATTTGTACTAGTGTCAAGAAGTACATCAAAGAGAATGTTAAGTGGCCTTCTTTTCATACCATTTACAAGTAAAAACGACAAACAGAGTAGTAGAGTATAAATTACTCATCTCAATACCTTTCAAATGGTTGTTATGACAACCAGAATTATCGAAATCAAATATTTAAGTAAACATAGCTGACAGCTTGGGTTGTGGAAATGGATTGCTATATTCAGAGTGTTGAATAGTTGGAGAGGAATGTGAATTTTTTTTTTATTAAACAAAAACTTGAATAGGAAACATTTCATGATGATGTCATTAAGGTTACCATGTTGCCATGGTAATAAGCTGAAATATTTTGATGCATGACTATCATGTCAGTTATATTTCACAGCATTTCATTGTCATTTTTTTGTATTATTTAATTAATTCATTATAAACCAAACACACTTCAAATTTATGCATTTTTCTGATCTATTCATTAAAAAAAAAAAAAACAGAAAGAAAATCACAATTCCATAGTTCATGCAAATTTGATTACGGTATTATCACACCATACATTTAAAAATAGTGAAGTCTTTTGTCATCTAGGCTCCATCCATGTTTCCTAGAATTTGCCACACTCTGAAGGAGATTTAACTGGATATGCCTTAAATTTCTCTGACAGCAATCATGCTTGAGCCAACACTGACAACTGACCCAGTTCCCAATCAAATAAAGAGCGTTTTAGACAACATTCACAGATATTTTAGTATCATATACAATTTTATTATCGCTTGAATGGTCAAGTAATGAATATGTTGAAAGCACAAAATCTGATATTTGAACTGTGTGAGATTTGGCTATCGGTTTATAAATTATGTAAAAAATTCTGATTATGATGTTTGAGTGATTTTTAGCTATATAAAACAACACTGTTATGAAGTGAGTGTCATCACACAATCATAACATGTGTTGTATTCAGTAAATGTATAGAGCTGTACAGGGACTCTAGCTGTGACAAAAAACTGAGTTTAATAGCCGAGTACACAACATTGAGTGAGAACTGTATGCTAATTTCACGTACTCCTGACCAATTTTTTTTCCATCTTTCAGCTTTAATTAATCCATATATGCTATGATATATTACACTGAATCCTTCTCACAATTAATTATTATTGATTTTTTTTTCTGTTGTGTAAAAGTACATGAGTAATGTTTGAATCCAAATATGATTGAGAAACGTCGATTTCAGTGCATAATGAACATGTATGAGGTACTAGCTGATTGATACAGATATTAGTGTATAGACTTTGAGTTCAGATTCATGAAATTATGTATTCTACAATCCCTACAAAGAACTTAGCATGAAAATACCAAAGGAGTTATCATCATGGTTATTGGAGTCTGCCTAGGAATTCCCAGAAGGCCTTGCATCAAATTAAATGCTACACAGTTGCGTGGTGTAGCCATCTCCTTTTCCCAGAGTGGTGATTACAATCAGCTTTATGCAGCAGTAGTAGGTAACAGCACAGCACTGCCCTCATCATACAAGGCTTGACTGCATCATTCACGGATCATTGTCACCTGATATACTCTTTGTTTTGCTTGAGAGAGTCACTAGATGTATGGCTCTCAGCTGGGTTGGATATAGTCAGTGGTGAGAGGCAAGCTGCTGGCAGTATACGGATGTCAGCTTTGAAGTCATAATCAGGTAAGAATTCATGCAGTTTCTAAATTGATCATGTCAAACATTTGTAGAGTTGGCTGTAACTGTTTATTTCAGAAATCAATACTAAAGTGAAAAAAATTATGTTTGATCATCAGTTAGGCATACACCAAAAAAAAAATTCACATTCAAAAGCAATTATTTACGTATGGTTGCCAATTAAGAAGTCAAAATGTCTACGTCTATGGTAACTGGCACTGGTTTATGTTGGATTTTTATTTCAAACAAATTGTCAGACACCATGTGATAAATATATGTCTGTTATTACTTATAAGTGATTGTGAAACAAGAATCATAGCTCAAAATCATAGTATGAGTTTGAAGTTTAAGCACAAAGTGGAATGTCTCAGAAATGTCTCAATGTCAGGAAAGCAAAGGATTCGTGAAAGCTTACTCTCTAGAAATGGTGAAGCCTTGACAGTTTTGATTTGTAAACCGACTGTTGATTGCATTTTGTAAATATATGGCTTCAACCTCTCTGCAGATTAAGAGAAAAAAAAATAGAATTCATGACAGAAAAGTAACAGACACCAGCTACAAGTTCCTCCCATGAACCAACTACTTTTCACTAGGGAATGAAAAATATAACAGATCTGCCACTACCAAAACATTATAGACATATTGTATTACAGGAAATTCAAAAATACATTTTTTTTTTAATCATCACTTCCAGGTGATTGAACTACATGTAGAACTTTGAAAAAAAGAGGAATTTAGTTGATCGTTTTCAATGTCATTAATTTTTCAGAGGTATTCGTCCCATTGACGTGGTTGACACGATCATTGCGTCACCCACAGCGTGATACTATACGTTGTTTCTGAGCAGCTAAAGCATAGCATAAGCATCCCTATGTAGAACTGGATAGGCAGGAAAGCCCATCAAAGTGAATACAGAATTTGTGTGACATTTTTAGTCTTCTACTTATATTATGCTACGTATCTAGAAAGGAAACCATGGGTGAGTAAATTGTTTAAAGTTTCTTCATATTGTATAATGGTTATTAATAAAGGAATGTCAGATATGTTGATGTGGAGAACCAGATAATCTGATACTTAATTCATTAACGAGGAAGTCGAAGTTCTGAAGCAATTATTGCACTTTTATGTATCAGAGGTTTCCGTAATATGTTTTTAATGGGGAAGCCATAGACTTCAAATGGAGATATGATTTTATTGCTGCCAAATATTTGATGAAATTGCAGGGAATGATTGATATATCAATTATGATTCACTGTATGATGGAATGTTATCGTGGAGCAAATGTTTTTAAGTCTGTATTCTTGAATTCAGATTTGTTTATATGTTAAATTTCAGTGTGTTGTGAGATGATTTAAATGAATGTTATCCATGAGTGTGCTCTCAAAAGGATTATTAAGTGCTACTGATGATAACAGGATGCAAGTGTTTCAAGCCTCACTATCTACACCATGAAATATTCATCGATAGAATTTGGTGTGTTTCTCTTGTGTCGGATGCCTCTATTCTCTAAACATAAAATTTCACAGAACATAACATTCATGAGAATTTCTATGCAGCCGTATGAAATCGGTGAAAATAATATCTCGGGCAAAAATATATCCAAGCATTATAAGTTTATCTGCGGAAAAAAAATCGTAATTCAAAAATAAATATTCTATCATGTATAATACAACAAATGTATGAATCGATGAATTGCCTTGTCATAAATTTAATGATTTAAGAGTTACAATTTGAAATTTGCATATCAAAAGCGTAGGCTGATAGTATAGGAAAGGAAAAGCTATGTACTATGTTTGTATGTGATGTCTGTAGAAAAATAAATGAAAGAGAATCGTTGTAGGAAATGACAGGGCAGGAAATCAAATATGATTATGAAATACTCGTATACTGTATATTGAAATGTAAACCAATTTCAGTTTCAATAAAAAGGACTAGTGAGTTGATGGCAGTTAATTGATATTTTCAGAATTTTGAAACACACAAATTGGTATTGCTGGCCTGTAGCTTCCATTTACTAAATAGATCTTTTATATCAATCCAAAAATGAAATACAAATTCAGTTTTCCAATGAAAATCTTGGCCTTAATACACAGCATGGAGTAATATCAATAAGGGTTGGGAGAGTTATGCAGCGATAATGTATTGTATAGTTTAAACAGTGATTGGTATTGAGGACAACTGTTCAATTTTTTAGATTAAAAGCAGTATGTTGCCACCAGCTTTTATTTCATAAACTGCCATTTTAAGATGGAAGGGACAATTTTCATGGAGATTGTGACACAGATAATAGCATCAACTCCTAGTATTATAACACTCTGAGTTTTGCTGCATGTGTATATTCATGCTGTGACCACGAATTACTTGTTCACAATTTCAGAATAGAGTGTGGTGGGGTTGGGGGGTGGGGGGCAATTTAGATGATGTCATTACTTTCATCTTTCAAATTCATATTTGTTGTAGTGATATAGCAATAATTATAGCCACAGTCCAATTTATTTCATGTTTTACCCAAGTAATGAAAAATGACACATTTCAATCACTGATGGATTGATTTATATGATTTTGACTTTATTATATTGTAATATTGTGATAAGTAATCAGGTGATGAAATTCAATCTGTTTGCTGTAAGGCAAGAATGCCATTAATAAAGACGAATAAATCATATTTTGATATTTTCATGAAATTTTCAGTAATATACATATTTTTCTGTTGAGACACCTGATATGTCAATATATTCTTCATTTTAATATGTGCAATCCAAAATCTACATTTTTAGTATGCTTTTCTCCCCAACAGAGATTAAATTTAAATTACTGATAATAATATCATGAATAGTAAGTCTTGAATTTTATTTTATAGTAAACTGTATGTTTTTATCCGATGAAAATTACCAAACATACCCCTTCTGGAAATTACATGTATCTGAATTGAATCCAAGTTAATAATACTGTGGCATTTTTCATCTTAATATCAATAATTGTATGCCAAAATGAAAAAAAGGGTAAATCGTTTGAAGCAAAAAAAATGGAATGGAATGAGTTATCCAATATTTGCACTTTAGAACTTCAATTTCAAAGGCAACAGAATTTGGTATGATGAAGATTGAAGCAATTTCCAATCAAAATTAGGAGACAAAATTGTTTTCTTCCCTTATGATGTAGACTCTATAATTACATAATTTGGCTATTATAAAATTGGCAAAATATTTTCAAAAAGTCTCCATCGAAGACACAGCCCCCTGTATTTTCTCAATGAAATGACTTTCATTTTTTTGTTGACATTTTTTTACACCGAAATCTAAAAATACAAACAGAAATGATCATGTATAGGGTAAACACTTGAATTAAATCTCCATGTCTTATGGTTCAGTAGCTATTGTACGAATTAGTAGAATGATTTTCACCACAAATATTACAGCTATTCTGTAAAAAAAGTAGTGCTAAGCAGCAATAGGATCCTGCCCATCCTGTGATTGTTTTGTAATTAAAGATTTTAAAACGATTGCCACTGATTAGAATACTATAAATTCATGGTGCATAAACAACATTACCAATCCAATTGTGCACACTCCCGACATACATGCGTTTTGCTATCTTTAAATTTGGAATTCCTATTTTTTTAGTTGAAATTAAGCACACTTCTCTCTGTTGTTTGTTTGTGATTAGTTGATAGCATTAGTCTGGACATTTCATACCTTAGCAAATACTTCAGGTGAAACTGGAAGTCTCCAGTGATAATAATCTGAGATGAAGAGATGAAGTAAAATTATGAGTCTGTATCAATCGGACAAAAATACACATTATTATGGAGCCCCGATAGCTGCTCAGTGTTCCATGGTGTTCACACATTCAGCTGTGTGGGCGTGTTGACAACCTGATTAGCAAGAAAGGGTTAGGTTTCGCAATGGAACCTGAAGGATATCATCTATTAGGTCAAGGGCTTTAAAGAAAGTGTGCACTTAGAAGTATTGGGATAGACACTTGAATAGAGTCACTACCTATTACAGAGGGGGGGGGGGGTTGGGTTAGTTTTTTCATGACAAATGTATATGCCATTAGATAGATTAAGCAGAGCTTACAAGAATGAGATATTACATTGACAAACGGCTTCTCGGCAGCATCTCGTTCTCCTTACGGCAAACGAGATTAAGCAATACTTCTGACTTTGATAACTATTTTCAACTGACGAATTCAGCAAATATAGTATGTAGTTAAAGCTCTATCTGTAAGTAATTTCCCATCTTTCAAAATATACACAGAGTAATTTAGAGACAGAAATAAACATAAAAAGGCACGAACGATCAGCAGTTCCACAGACCTGGAAGAAGGTTTAAATCTCCTTGCACAGACAGTCAATCTAGACTAGCATAATCCAATTTGCACCTTGCAATTGCCTCTACCAGATATTGTAAGAAAATCGATAGAATGTAACAATTTTGTGTTCATAGAAATATTGATTTTTAAACTGAGCGTAACCTGTGGCTATAAAATCATGAAAGATACGAGCTATATGTTTTATCTGTTATATTTCAGATGTAGATTTTCAGTAGATCCTGTTGGAATCACATATAGTTCTTTACAAATCAGGCAAAGTATATTTTGAAATTATTCTCTGTGAAATTTGAAAGGAAATGGGGATAATTACGACAAAATATGCTCCCATACTGAGAAACTTGCTGGTTCCTCGTTAAAAACGACCCGCTGATGAGAATCAACTGTCTTATATGTCTGCAAAATTTGATTATGCATCCGGGCACAAAACAATGACGTTGTCGTCGTTTCATTCTCATATGCTCTGCTTAATCTCTCTATTGTCATTATAATTTAATAGAATGTGGTGTTATACATTTAATCCAGTATTAAAAGGTAATGAAAAAAAAGGTTGTACTTTGTGAGATCACATGAACTGTACAACTGAGTCCTGGAAAACTGATAACTGGTTTATCAATATGGACCTTATTTGCATCATATATTCACAAAAACCAATGTACTAGTGTATAAAGAATAATACGGTGATAAACCTTGCTTATTTTATAACTATTCAGATTTGTTACCTTTGAATTTATAATTAAGACATATTATTCACATATTTACAGGTCTAGCTGTATGAAGAGAACACGTAAACAAAGAATAGAACGTATTAAACATAACCAAACTACATTTTATAAAATTATAGGTTATGGCATTCAATGCAGTGTTAAATAATATTAACCAGATTTATAGTCTCAGATACGGTATTAAAAGCATTCCACACTATATGGTACTGCCCAAAAATGCTATAAGGTAAAGACTACTTGCTGAAACATTTGATAACTTTATGTTTAACCACAGTTGTCTGTGCATCCATCCGTCCATAATATATCATTTCTCTGACATGCAACATCCAGTTTTATTCAAACCCTGCACAGAGGTGATATATCATAAGGGTATATGACTAACACATCTTTTTATGATATATGCAGATTTGATTTTATAAAATCAATATTTACTGTATATTACTAAAAAACTTTACTACATGCATTTAGAGACTCCATTCATTTTGAAGTGTCTACACCCTATATTACCAAGCTATTTCTTGCATATTGCAGGCAATACATGTATTTAATTGTGACAATTTTGTAAAAATCGTGGAACAAGGAAATTCATGCATTTACTTTATCAGTCTCACACAAAATGAATGATAGTATGTGTCTTCTGTGATGTCATAAACTCTGAAGATGCTAAATGCCTTCGTTTATCTAGCATCCATACTGAAAAATGAATGAAAAATCATCCTCTCAATTGATCTAATCTCCCAATGTTCAAAAAGAGGCTCAGCAATAAGCTGTTTCTTGTCTCATGCAGAGTTCATGAGATCCTGTGTGAGCCAATTTGTCCATAGCAACCATGTGAGGGTGGTCAAGCTGAAAGTGTCAAACGCTACTACCATACTTATTGTTCTCAATGTCATCACACATGGCCACGACAAAAGCTTAACCGCAATCACATGTTTGACAACCGTTGTTGCTAGGCATATTTCCATATCTTGCGAGATCTGCAACAAAGACATAAAATCCCTTATTGAAACAAAAACCAACCATTAACGAACCTTCTCACCCTAAACAATGAAATTTAGTTTTTCTTAGTTTAATTTGTGCAACATGATATTGAAAATGATACCATTTGTTGATGTCCTTTTTCTGTTTTAAGGTCTACTGAACAAGTAGTAATGGCATTACTTGTTTCTGTTCAATCATTCAGAGGATGAATTTTTAATCAAGGGCAGAATTAGACTCCAGATATCTATTTTGAAAGGAAGAAAGATAAAAACTTGTGTCAGTTTAGTGTTGGTACAAGAACAAATTTATCAAATATTTCACACTCTTCTACTCTTGCAATAATATTTTTTTTTATACATAGTCATATTTTTTAGCACAATTTTAGAAGCTCCATAGTGCTTTAGTGATACAGTGCTTGCGTGTTTGTAAATCACTTAAAGTGATCGCGGTGGAAACTTCGCACTGGATTGACACACGGTGGAAACTTCGCACTGGATTGACACTCACATCTCACCAATTGGAACTTTGTACAGGTCGCTGACCTTAGTATATCAACAGTAATGATGATGATGATGATGATGATGATGATGATGTAAGTGTAGATGAAGAAGTGTTATGACATTATGACCTCATTGTTGATATGCAAATTAGGCTTAGACATGTTATTTCTTTTCAAAAACTTGACCTGCAAAACTTCTAGGCAGATTCAGTATAGATATTCCTAGTGGTGTGTTGATTACTGACCCCATTCAATGTACATATGCAAACTAGATCAGAAAATATTCTTTTTTTTTTGGTCAAAAACCTTCAAATATACTTGGCATATTGTTGTAATAGTTGGTAGCGTCAGATGTTCCTAAGGGTGTCTAGATGGTACATTATCCCAAGGTATGACTCAATGTTATGTGCAATTTGGACTGCAGACTGAGTCAATTGTTTAGTAAGAAATGAAAAAGTATAATCAGCTGTGCTACAATGCCATTGGTGCTATTTTGTTGAAGAAAAAAACAACTTTATACTGCTGAAATTAGATAGGTATTCTGAAAATCTTGAATTCAATGGAAATCTGTCTTCTATTTCTGATGAAGCATAATTTAATTACTTTTACTTAAGAAGTCTGTCACAAAGGAGTAAATGATGACTTCGACCTTTGACCTCTACGTAAGATATCAAAGTTTGATTACTGCCTTGACATGTGTTTGCTTTTAATAATAATAATAATCAATTTTTGCACACACAAAAAAAGCACACCTGGAAATGGCAGTCTTAACCTGCTCTACCATCTTTTTCCTAGAAAGTTGATAGAGGAAAGCTGCTAGAGAATCTATAGTGCAATCTAGGGTTGCTGGTTAGTAGTGTTAAGCTATGATCTCTAATCCTTGCTAAGCTCGCAGGCTTTGGTTAATTACGTCATATGACGTGCGCTGCCCTCTACGCTAATTGATAGATGTGCGTCACCACCATATCACGACTTCTGCATAATTGATAAGGAAGATCAGGGGATCACATTGAGGAGTATTTCCACTGAAATGTACACTGACAGGACATATAGATTGTAGACACTACTTGTTCTATGTCTAGTATAAATACATGGCTTCCAGCTGTAAGTTTCTTCAGCTGCCATGAAATGATGATCCCTGTCCTCAAGGCATTTACATATTCAAAAAAGTCAGGAAAGTTTCAACTCTTCACTCTTTTAGATGACATTACATGCCCCAATTACCTCATTTTTAACTTGTTGATTAATTTCAATTCAAATTTTATGACTTGGAAGCAAAGAAGTGGCATATGCCTTAATTATTAATGAGATGATGTCAAAATTGGATATATTAATTGGACATATTGTCGGAAAATATAAAAAATGGAGATGTTTGAAATTTCCGTCACAAACACCTAATCTGCACTGCAGGGGTTTAAAGGTCTTAAATATTCAACATCAAAGTATACATGTTATTCCTTGGGTTTATGCTAAGACTTACATCTTTCTATCTGAATGAATCCTTTAAGTAAGTTGAACTTTAAAGAACAGTGATTTTTATCAAATACTCCTAATATATCTTTAGCCGAAAAATATGAGATACACTTTATTCATGTACTCTTCAATTTTGATGTGAAATGATTGACAATTTTTGGATGCACAGTGTAGCTGCTGCAGTGTATTCTTTAAATTTTGATGTGATCAACATCACATTGGATCAAAATCACTTGTGAGCTAATATTCTATTCCAGGATGGTAATATTCTAGTCTAGGATGATCATAATTAAATAATGATGTTATTAGGTGTATACAACATGCAAAATATTCCGTTGCTGGTGATTGCTCCAGAATATACTGAAGTTGGGAAACAGCGGAAGATACACAGCAATTTCAACGATCCTTTTTAATTTCGAAATCAACAAATATAACTGAAACATAACCACCCATGCTACTCTTACAGTCTTAGAAAACACTTTACCCTACCTGACAACTAATCTGCAACAATATTGATCCAAAATGGGTTTTCTAACGAAATACGTCCACATTTAAATGACCCGCCCTGATTAACAGGACATTACATCATTCATCAACATGTTAATGAATGAATATATCATGCTAATATTGCATTGCTGTTCTTAGTTGTGTTGCTGATTGATTGTAAGGCATTGTCGTTGTGACCGCGAGAGTGTGTGATGTGGATCGCATACAGTGTGCTTTAATGCACAGATGTGCTTCTTGTATACAGATGTAACCAACATAAAGTATATCCAGTATCAATAATGGAAATTTGTTGTTTTTTCATTTCACTACCATATAATAGTATATTCCTGTACAGACAATGATTATCTGTTATGTTAGTGTCTTCACCAAGTATGAACCTATTCAAAGTCATAACACTGAACACAACACTAACATTGAAATATTCAAAGAGAAACTTTTAACACATAACATTGATGACCACAATTGAAACCAAAATGACTGATGCTTAGAGTGATGTAACATCGGAGATTGGTTGTATTCAAGAAATGTAGTAGGGGCTTAACATTTCCTGAGTGAGTCACTAACCTCTTGTATGACAAAATAAACAGTAATTACCTGGCACTGATGTAATGCTATTTATCATTGACAAACAGTTCAGAATAACATTCACCTAATAAACTGGTACTGTATAGTATTACGTATTAAAATCTTCATTTCTAATACCAGTCTAGTCAAGTCGGTTGTTCGAACACATATATCTGTGCTCCCCCCAACCGTGTCCATATAAACACGATGACGTCATCGCGTGCCCACGTGATTTTAGTTTAAACAGACTAGAGGTGGAGTCCTGGTTGGACATTTGCATATCAGTGCAGTCCTAGAAGCGTTAGAAAGGTCAAAAACGTTTCTGTATCAATGAATATTAATGAGCGATGATGACAGCCTGTCAGTTTGTAATGGATTACTACTGACATGTGCCCTTTGCGACACTTTGTTCACTACAGGGGAGCACCACAATTTAACATCTTTCATAACCGTCTTGACTAGACTGATATTAGCAATGAAGTTTTTAAGATGTATCAGTAATACTGTACCAGTTTAGAACTCTAGACAACCCAATATGATGAATTTATGTGTTATATTGTTTATTAATGGCATGATGGGCAGTAGAGGGGGGGGGGGAGCTTTTGGTAGGCGATATAGCCCTTAGTGCTACATTAATTGTTTTGGAGTGGAGGGGCATGGTAGTATTCATGATGTAGCCTTGAACTGTCATTGTCATACTAGCTAGCACAGCTTTCACCTGGTGCGTTAAATGGTGTGATTTATAATACAACATTGTAATTGAGAATGATGCCAGCTACCGACAATAACATACTTACATTTTATAATGTATGTAGCATTTAATGAGTACAAAATAACCAAATATAGGAAATTGGAGGGAGGGGGTGGGGACATAGATTATCTCAAATAAAAGTATCAATCATAAAACCACAGCAACTTTGCAGCAACAGGAGATTTTGAGCAGAATGGTTATTCTGATTTATGAGAATGATAAAATGTTCGTGTGATACTGATTCAGTACTGATACTACAAGCACAGCATCCACGCAGTGTAAATGGTGTCAAATTTTTACTCTCTGAAAATTAGGCCACAACATTATAGTTGAGCATGATGCCAGCTGTTGATCATTTAATATATTATTGTATGCAATGAGCATTTTGAGGGAAACTAAAAAAATTAATCAAGTGGAGGAAAAGTCGTAGCCTTTGTTATTATATTCCCTTTTAATTTAACTCATACAATAATATCTTAAAAGTAACAAAAATTTCGAACCTGTCTTTCAGTTTTCTGTCACTCTCATCCAAGTGCTCACTCTCCCCATCCATTGGTCATAATTTATGTTGTTCATATGCAAATATTCAACTATACATGACACTTTCTTGGCAATGTAATTAACATATATAAATTAAGCCTTAAGGCCTTTACCTTCACCCTGTTGAATTTTGACTATAGATTCCACAAATGTTTAGACATATGTCCAACAGTTTAGCATTCAAACCTAAGTTCAGCATTCAAACCTAAAGTTGATTACAATTTCATGTAGCAATGACTCAATCTACATGCAAGTCAATCGTGTCATGAAATGGTCTCCTTTGCGATATTGGCTGATCCTGTCTACTGACGTCAATTTGATACTGGTAATTATAATCATGCCACACAGCTTCACCCTCCTCATTGATTCAGGTCATGTAGGGATGCAGGTGATGTCATCTGACACAGTGGTAAATTTAAAATCTAGTCGGGATGACCCTATATATTTGTTATGCTTCTCATTACTCTTTCATCACAACAATGGGTCAGTCTGTCGATTTAAAAAATCTTCTTTTTATTTATTGGGTTCCTGGTTCCTTTCCCAGCTTTTGTACACAATTGGCACGTTGTCAGGCCCTCTTAGTTACTTGAACAACTTCTGTCATGAAAGAAATGCTATGTTTGTGAACAAGTGTTGTCACTGCTGCCATGACTGTAGATGATGTTGACAGTCTAGACTCTTGCTTATTTTTGCCAGAGATGGTGCTGTTCCAAAAAATATTAAGGTCAGGTGAAAAAATATTTTATTTTGATGTTGGAGTTGAAGAATTGGGTCGTTCAGGTGTTGAGAAACAGAAAAAAAATAGGGTCATCCTAAGAATTTGCATCCGTTTTCTGGCCAGTGCTTCATTTAAAAGTAAAATAATGAATTCAAGAATCCATAAGGTCTATTAATATAATATTAAACCTGGGTAGTCAGTAACTACGCCCTCCCTTCACATAACTTGCATTGTGCGAACTAATAGCTGTTACCAATTGTAGAGTATATTCGTGTTTTATATTTCTAAAGGTGCTACAGAGTTTAAAAAACAAACCAAAATAACGATAAAATAAAAAGTATCAATATATATATAGAAACCATGTTTTATAAACTAGCATCTCATGTCTGCAGGCAGCAAGTAGCTGGATTGGAAACACATAACCGGCAATGAAAATTCATGGATCATATTATTTTCCTACTTTAGCTGTAACTAGTAGCCATTTTCAATCAAATGCTGTTGGTTCATTTTTTGGCCTTTCGCAATCTTACCTAGTTAACTAGGAGTTCTTAAATTGAAAGCAAATATTAGTGTTACTAGTGTTACGCCCTAGGTTAATTTTGTACCTGATGATGTGGCACATCACTATTAAATTCCATTCAATGTCTACAGACTCCGTACACCTATTAAAAACACACAATGCAAGCAGAATATTAGGCAGTAGTTGTGTGTTGTCTGACAACTTAATTAAGCTGTCCAGGCCTGTCCTTCTGGCCATAATTCTTTCCATACATGGATACAGACTGCTAACTGCATGGCTTAGCTATGTGTAGTGCAAGGAGACATGTACATTTCCTATCATCCCAACTGCATTGACAACAGTTTAGTTATTTGTGAATTTTTTTATGAAAGTATATTATACTCAAAAATTTTCACAATTAATAGAATTTTAAATCATGCCCCATCTTCCCATCTTCTCTTATTCTGCTTCATAATTAATCCATACCTGTGATGAAGATTATAACGAGAGAGAGAGAGAGAGAGAGAGAGAGAGAGAGAGAGAGAGAGAGAGAGAGAGAGAGAGAGAGAGAGAGAGAGAGAGAGAGAGAGAGAGAGAGAGAGAGAGAGAGAGAGAGAGAGAGAGAGAGAGAGAGAGAGAGAGAGAGAGGGAGATGGTGGCGGGACTCTATCACCATTAATTTGTATTTGATGGGTGTGATGAAATAACAATAAAAAGACCCATTTTTCCAATGCCACTCCATGCTATCAGACATGACTTTGATTTATCTCAATTGGTAATTCAATGCAGCTTTTGTTTAATTCGACTCACCTGCCTAAAGAAAAGTATTTGTATTATACTATCATCAATTATTCTCAAATGATTCACACAATTTAACCAAATGTTGCATGCATATATCGTCATGCAGAACTGAAAATCATTTTGTCACAAATACAATTTATGAATTTTGTCATCAAAAGAGTTAAAATCACAGCAGCTTTATATTACGACAATCAACAGAATTTTGAAAGTATCATGATGGGAATATTGCAAATAAAAATTATTATATTTCTTATTAGGTAGCAAATTATGAAGACTTTTTAAAATCTTAGGAAGATAAAGGCAGCTATATATCTTTAGATGGTTCAATTTCCTGTGGCCATCACACACACACACAGAGTCTGTGATTAAAAAGATTGACAGCAAACTGTGTATCGCTTCAGGGAAACTAAACGACTTGTGACTAACATCAAAGCTAGATGCATATGTTGTAAGACTTCAGTAGGCCAGGCTTCTGAAATGTCTTCTTATGAAATGTAACTTGAAGATCTGCCAGCCCAAGAGATAGTATCAAATTTCTCCTTCCATCATCAGAAAACATCCAAGCAGTAACATATTGCAAATCATACAAATTATAAAAAACATTATGTTATTTTTTCAAACTGCAACTTTCCTTGCATGAAAAAAAAATGACAGACTCTCACTTAGGTATGTGGTTTAAAGAATTATGATTATACTAACATAACATATCTGATTTAACAAGACATGACATTTGCAGGTAAATGATTGTCCTGATCTATAGATGTCAAGTAATATACCCTTTCAAAATCTTTCCTTTGATTATAAAACTGGTACAGATTAAATATCAACTATTGATCGGCTATCATTACCAGACATCCAACGGCATGTTGAAACAGGATATATATATAAAATGTCAAATGTAACATTTACTCAATGAAGGCCATGGTCAGGGGTGCCTGCAAATCATTTGAAGTCAATATCTACAACATCTTTTGTTGTCATGATCTCTGCTGTGAGATTTTCATGTTTTAACCCCATATCAAAGAGCTCAATTTATAATTATAGATATTTTATCCCTGTATTAAAGTGGTCATATGGATGAGGATTTGGTATTTATTTTGGATTTTTAATTTATAAATTTACAATTTTATCATGGCTTCCTACTTGAAAAATCGATCTGAAACAACATAATTGCCAAGTCCTTGTTTTTTAACTGAATGAATGGCAAAAGATTAATAAATGTTTGTTATTGAATGACTGTACATTATAACAAACATTTTACACAATTTTTAAATAGTTTTTTGCAATGTATTGAGTGACAAACACAGACTTGGCCAATGTTGGTTCACATTGATTTTTCAAGTTGGAAGCCATGATAAAATAGATTTCTATAAATTAAAAATCCCAAATAAATACCAAATCCTCATCCATATTGCAACTTTATAAAGAGATTAATGTTTAAGTTGCATTTGAGACTACGCTCCACATTCTCTTCCCTAAAGCACTGCCAAGCTAGGTTCTCCCTATAAGACTGCATGCCGCCATGGCACTTATCTGATCACCATCATTACCATTTTCATTAGTTGCTGGCTTTTTTTGTGCTTGGAATAATACAAGTAGTTATAGAGAAACTGCAATTAGTATGCTTCATTGAGGAATACCATTCTGGCTGAGGTATCCCATAGAATCGATGATTATTGAGTGAGTTTGTCTTCTAGTGAACCCAAGTACACTAAAACCTTTCATCAACATGCCAACTTTCTAATTCTACCATACGTTGCACTTCCAAACATTATTTGTGATACATAAACATAAGCAAGACAAGTATTTAATTAAAAGAACATAGAATTTGTACCATGGTCAATCATGGCAATTACACATGTCTGCATATTGGCAAAATCTCTATTATTTTTCCTGATAAATTATGGTACATTACACCGGTATAATTATATTAATACCCCAATATTTTTTTTTTCATTATGCCATAAAATACTTGCAAGCAAGGGTTTTGTTAAGCTATTCACCTTCCAACATGTTGTGATAAGACCCGTTTAGGTCATCACTCGTACTCCCCTTTGTGGAATGAAGAAAATTATTGACATAATCTAATTACCACAAATTGATCTTCTAATTTGTGATGTGTTCTGAATAAACTGAAAATTGGGTATAAAGTCGAACAACAAGAATAGACATTTTACTGTTTGGGTAAGCTATGGCCTCTCATCATGCATATATGTAGCACAACAAGACAAGGGTTTGATCCAATTAAATTAAATGTTTCATGTTTTCTTTTCTGAGATTTCCAGAATCACTTAAATGCATGACTGCCTTGAGCAGCAGATTGTCCTTTTGGAAAAATACTAGCCTGTCTATCGTAAAACAAGAATTGATTTACTGAGCTCAGTGTAAGCTCAGTAAATCAGATATATATATATATATATATATATATATATATATATATATATATATATATATATATATATATATATATATATATATATATATATATATATATATATATATATATATATATATATATATATATACATTTTGTATATATTAGACTTATAACTCGGACTCTGCATATAGAATGACTGGCAGAATGGACAGTTTACACATTGTACAACTTATGTGTAGATATGGTTGCAGACACAGTTCTGGGAAAATCTGATATCATAGATGTAGTTATGTATTATACCATGCACAAGCCAAGTTGAACAGCAAATATGGAATATATACTCGTCGTTTGCAGTGTGTCACGACAACACGCTTCTATGTCACAACAATGCGTGTCTATACATCACTGATTCTGTTGTGTTTGAAATACGAGTCAAAATGTTCAAAATTGCCATTACTTTCATAGAGATTTATAATTATGCTGGTATAGTTATGTTATTCTCCAATATTTTTCTTCGTTCAAGAGGAAAATACTTGTGACCTAAGGGTTGTCACTACTCGTCTAGCAACTTGTATTGACAAAGGCTGCTTAGGTCATTCATAATTTCCTTAGCTGAATGAAGAAAAATATTGGGGAATAACATCTATATAAGTATATCCTTGTATTGGGTTATGTTTTTGTCATTTTTTGTCTTTCTCTTAAATTAATGGGGAGGTATTTGTGATTATGTTGTCTGTCTGTCTGTCTGTCTGTCTGTCTGTCTGTCTGTCTGTCTGTCTGTCTGTCTGTGTGTTTGTTTGTCCATCTGTCTGTGTCATAATTTCCTTACTAAGGACTGGCTCAAATAAGACAAAATTTGGTACATTCTTTGGCGGCAAAGTTAGAATCGATTCATTTTGGGTGAGATCTGTGCAAGAAAACTAACATTGATCTAGTGATAGATGTCCCCACATTAAAATGGTTTTGTCCACATATCCACAACCTGACTGCTGATGGCACTTTTTAAATATGGTACCATTTTCACAAAACCAGCTGTAGTTTGTGCTTTGCACTTGCCATTGCAAAAAAAAAACTTTCATTGCACTTTCAATAGTAATATTTGGGGATTGCAAATCATATTGTTCAGGGCTGCAGCTTGCGAATAATGTTTTATTTACATTTTGTGAATCTATTGTTCGTTAGTCGCATTAAGCCTTGTAACACCTTGTGATGTTGCTATGTATCACAAAAATAAGGGTACAGCTTCTAAAATAAACCATATTTCCTGCAAATCTGTATATAGCAGGTTAAACTTATAATAAAGATATTATCGCCAAGTCATTTTTTTTTTCAATCACAAAGTTATTGCAGACTTATTTTATTTGTTTCGCAAGACACACAGTTCTACTGCAACTGCCAAGTGGGATTACTAATCTTGATAGCAATTTGTGAAAGAATTTGTACAACTTAAGAAGTGAAAATGGTATTTTAAGCTTATGACTTTCACAGCAGGTGCAATTTCAAAACCAATACTTTCAGTGAGAATGGCAACATTTTGCCAATATTTCACCAATATTTTCCATTTGAATGTCATTTTCATATTTTTATTTCTTGTGAATGTTAAAATAAAAATATATAGCGTTCTATTTATTTATCAATTGATTATGAGTAATAATGACAGCACAAAAGATTGTAACAAAAATAAATTTGACATAAACTTTTATGCAATCTGTTACAGCTAATATCTATATCAATTTGTTAACTTTATAAAACATCCGGTACTTAATTTGCCTGGTTATTTTAACAGCCTACCCACAGGGTGACAATAAAAATTTATCTTTCTACAAATAGACTTGACAAGTTTTGTAAATGATGACAGGTAGTGGTCTAGCATTTATCTAGATAACTGAGATACTGGGCTTAGGCTAAAACAAAAATAATTTGGTTCCGGTAGCCCAACCCAACCTAGTTTTTTATTTCCCGCCCAAACTTTATTGTAGGTAATTCGAAAAAATTATTTAAAAAAAAAAAAAAATTGCAAAGTCACGTGAGAAATAAGTGAGATTTGAAGATGTCATCACCTCAACTGTGACCCATAATGCAAAGACCATATGGAGGACTCGAGATAAACAAGGGAAAACATAACCTAAACCAGACCAAAAAAAGTTATAAAAGTTGTTTTTTTTAAGATCCTTCCTACTCATCCTATTTTGAAATTGGGCATTATCAGAACCATACAATTTTTTTTTATTTGGCCTCACAGAATGTATTTTTTTTATGTCCTGGGAAATCAAAGTCTGTGGGACAGTACTTAGTATCAATTGAATTACACAGGCTGTATCAAAACTCGCGTGAAATCATGTTTTGTAAAACTACTGGTGATTGGTTGATTGTGTTTCATAATCAGTCAGGGTATAATTATATAGATTGACAAATAGAATTACATGTAAGTGTCTGATAGGAATTACTGTTCCAGCAGACGACCTGAGTCAAAGTCAGTATTTATTAGTATGTGTTATTAAGTTAACCAAGCTGTTCAGTTGATTTTTCTCTGATGTCTGGAAAACTTGTTTGGCAGATCAAAAAAAGAAGAAATCATGTAAAACTGATGAAATGAGTTTGAAATTTTTTTTAATGATTTTGATATTGAGTTATAATCGATTGTCAGTTGTTGGCACTATATTTTTATGTGGAATGATACAAGTCACATGACTGCATACTGATGCTGTTTGTAATTCGATTTAATATTATTAATAACTTTGTTTTTCAAATGGAAATGAGAAAACTAATCTGGTACATCAATTATCTAAGATAGAATATTTCACACTTGTTGTTGAATTCCAGCATTTACAAGTGGCCTGGGAGTGACAAAATTTGCATGAGAAATTTCATCTCAGTCCATTGGGAGTGTAGAATTCTAGTAATCACTTCTGTAATATAATTAAATTAATGTTTTTATCTGTATTTAAATTCTGCTAGAAAATACATGTGACCCAAGAGTTTTCACGATTCATGGTATCTCGCTTGGCTAAACAAAGAAAAAGTGTTTGGTAATACACGTAATATCTATGAAGAATGGTTGCCAGATAGAAAGACTAACACACAAAAAAGGCTTTTATACACCAATTGAATGCGTCAGACATGATTATTGCAAACACTGCGCTGGAAAATGGAGCTACAATTCCACCTTTCATGCCACCATAGACTAAGCTGTAAAAACGAAACAGCGTTCATTTAGTGGACTTGTATTGATATTTGCACTTTAAGTGCCTATAGGCAGCCATTAGATGATTACACTCATATGACTGGATGCATTCCATCAAAAGCCACATCACAAAATCACCATTCACTATTCTAAGTATTAGGATTGGAGACAATTTGAACAAAGTGTTAGGGGTACAGTCTTTCACTTGTGAAATCCATGGGTTTTTTTTATACATTTGTTATTACTTGTATACAGCATTTTGCATTTGACCAGATTTTAGATTCTGATTTTTGTAAATTCCTTCTTATTCCTTACTTTCATGTGGCTGCTTGAGTGAGTGCAAATGTGTGGTGTGTGTGCAAGTGCTCTTGTATGTGTGTGTATAATGCACTGACATGCACACACATGTACGTATGCATGCATGTGTGTATGTATGTATGTATGTATGTATGTATGTATGTATGTATGTATGTATGTATGTATGTATGTATGTGTGTGTGTATATGTATGTATCTGTATATAAGCATTTTCATTTCTCCTTTCAATGACAAATAAATAACTTAATATTTAATGTGCCTAGTACATTTAAAAAAAAAATCATCTTTCAACTTTTAATTTTTCATTGACTATCTTGAATTTCAATTAAACAGTCCAATACTGCCATAAAATATGATCTCAACTTAAAAGAAACAACTTTCTTTGGAAATTGATATTGCAGTCACGAGTGCCTATTCGCCGCGTGTGAGATGATGAAAATCAAAACTAGAAAATACCTTCATCGCCTCATTTGGAAATATTTGATACCATGTGTTAGTCTCAATAGAATGTTTCAATTTCCGCTATGCTTTTGTAGTCTGCTGTTATCAGAGAGTGAAATTAGAAATGGGGGTCTTCGACCTCCGTTCTTTGATAATCGTTGAGTTTACATCATTTTTAATGAGAGATAGGCGTTAGATTAGTTTTTCTACAGATAAAAGATTAAATGAAGTGATAATTCTGCACCTACAGACTGTAACAGAAGTGGGTGGCTCATGATCATAGAAAAAAAAAAGTGAATATCAACAATTGCAGCTGTGTTCATTTTTCACTTGCTTTTTTTTCATACATTTATGAGCTTGTTTCATCAGGATTCTATTTATATTTAGAAAGAGTAGTACATATTTATTGCATGAAAGGTGACTGAATTAGAAAATGAAAAGAGGTGTCAAAACAGGATCCTGTATGTTGTCACATGGTGCGTACAGCAGAATTGAAGGCACAGGATCCTGTAGGCTGCAGTGTGTACGGTAGACTATCAACAGTCGTCTTGACTTTTTTGTAATTTATCTTTAATATGTATTGTCGCTGAAATTAATAGAATTAAACATTATGGTGTGGACGTTCCATGAAGTCATGTGTTCGAATCCTCAGTGAGTGAGTAGCTCTGTATGTGCATTGTGCATGCTGACTGTTAGATTGTATGTTATAGGTTATGTATTTGCATACAACTAGTATATAAATACAACATATTTCAGAAGGTTTTTAGGAATACGACAAAATATAATCTGTGTCTGAATACAGACTAAGTGTATGGCAGCATGCAGACGCAGGTATAATTCCTGTATGTTGCAGTGTGTAAAGCAGAATATTCGGTTGGCACACCAGGTCCTGTAGGTTGCAGTAAGTAAGTGATAGCGGAAACACAAAATTTTGGTGTGTCACTAGAAATTGTGTGTGTCAGTGGTGCATCAACTCAATTTGTGGCCCTAAAGGTATGCCAGAGTTATTAAAACTAATAAGTTTAATCGATGAAATTGTGAATCTTAAATATAATTTAATAAATGTATATGTTATAGGACAATAATTAAATTCATTCAATGAAATGCTACAAACTACTATTAAATTAGATTTAAAATATTTTTCACCAGAAAGTGAAATCAAAATATATACGATCCATGAAGGTAACATAAAAATCACATTGCTAGCAATAAATTATCCAAACTACTTTTAAAAGGTTAAATTCTTCTAATTAGCTGAATTATGCATCAAACTGCAGTGGATGTTTATATCATAGCAACATATGAAAGCCCCTGAACATGTTTGCACATCCAGGAGAATGACCTATAAAAGTACAAGTTAATTGCCATGGTGACTCTCTACTACGTGTATTACGATGTTATGTATATATACCTGAGAGTGTCTACAGTTGTATATAAATTTTGAGTTCATTCTCCAAAGTAGAAATTTTTTCAACTTCGGATACACCCTAGGGTGACTGGGTCTGTTTGCACAGGTTGATAGACACAGTTTATACATCATTTACATGTACTTCCTGTCAATAACAATAATCAAATAATAATAAAAGGAATCACAAGATGTTTTAGAATAAGTTTTATGCTCCATCAATTTAAATAGTTAGTTTGCCGTCCTTGGATTTCCTCAAAGCCTACCAGGCAGACAGGGAAAACACAAACACTAAAAAAAACCCCCACAATACTATGTCATCATATGTAAAATTCACTTTTCTGTTCATTCATTTTCTGTTTGTACCTACTATATATTAAATCCTACCACACTGAAGTTTAAATTTCAAAATCCAAAGTCTGATATTTAGAGATATTTGTAGTCTTTTCATTTAAAATGATATAAATGCAGCCCTCCACGGAAATTTTGAGCAAAACGAATTTTCTTTCTCTCTAAATTAAATCTCCCAACAAACCTATCCACACTCACGGACAGACTACAAACAGAGGATTTTTTAGATGGTGTCTTATATGTTATCTTTTTTTATTTGGTACCAACTGTTTGCCCACATTTTATAATCATGTACAAACTGAATCTAAATGTAGGGTATTACATTTTCCATACCGACCGTGCACTAGTTCTCAAGGTATGTCACAGCGAGGGTCGAGCTCAGATGGCATATTCAGTATACCGCCCTCTATTGACAGAATTTAGTTTTTACTGGAGATTTTTTTTTAAGCCAATGGCGTACATTGTGTCTTGTAACTTTTTGGTATTTTCAAAGGGCTAAACTTAATATCGGAATAATGATGTCTACTTTACCCTCCTTTCAGCTAGATCTAGAAGGTCATTTAATAAATACAAGCAAAAGTATACTTGTACAGTAACCAACTAGTTTAGTATTAAAGTACGATATGTTCTGTATTGTGCAACAGGTAACAGACCATAGATCAACTTGAAATACAATGTTCTCAGAGAGTTGACTGAATAATTCATTTTTATTTTTACCAGAAATAATTAATGGGGAATTAGAAAAATTGCCTATAACTGACACAATTATTATTACTACTACATGTACCAAATATTATCAAATGCATTTAGTTTGACAATGCAACATTGTTTGTAGCTGATAGAGCTGGTATCAATGCCCATGAAAGTTGAGTGATAAGTTTTAAAACATTCATGTGCACTTTATTGAATTTCATACCATGTGCATTTAATGTAAATTTCGTTGCATACAAATCTATATACTCATAAGATTCACATTTTTATCAATTTATGAGAATAATATTCAGTGTTTACATTACATTTATTTTGTCAATGGTAGTTTTTTTCTGTATGCACAATTCAAAACCTAAGTTTGTAATTTAACCAGGGTATCAATGTTGTATTGCAATATTGCATTCTTTACTAGCAAGGAGTGGAAAGAACAGAGGTTTTGTTGGGGGGAAAAAAAGTGTTGATATTTCGTCAACTGTAACTGTTGAATATGTAATTTTTTTGGGAATCAAATTAAGTAAAAAGAAATCGAAAATTTCTTAATTGCCAATCTCCCAGATGTAGAATAAAAAAGAAATATAACTCATATATATCATATGTCCCACAACATGTTGGTGAGTTTTTGTTGTTTTTTTAAAAGTGGGAATTGGGTTGTTCATAGTGCTTGAAAAGTAACATTAATGTCTGCACACCTTTCTTTTCTTTGGCAATAGCACTATAAGCAACATCCGCATTCCGCATATGTGTAATATGTTGTAAAATACGCACATGGCATGAACATGGTGGCGTTTTAGAATGTTTGGCTTCACATCATCGCCTTACAATTTACAAAACTAATGCTGAAGTTTTAGAGTTTTACTGTGAGAAATGTTTAGGATACTGCAGTACCAACACGCATGTTACCATGTATATGATATCGCCATGCCGTGGCCATTTCTCACGGTCATTCATGCCGGTACGCGGTACGTCCACTGACTGACTTATAAATATTTAAAGTTTTCTCGTTGTTTACCTGTCCAGTTCATTGGTCAAGTGGTTGTCAGGGAGGGCTGCGTGTACCTAACCATTCGAGTTTTCAGTTTGCGCACTACCTAATCACTGTAGGTAAAGTGTAAGTAGTCATGCGCGTATGGCTTACATTTTTCAATAAGGTGCTAAATAAACCTCTTGAAATATTAGTACATGAAAATGTTGAATCATTTCAATACGATATTATTATTTTGCATATAGTGAAGTTATTATGAATAGCTCGGAAGTCATTTTTGACGTTATTTTACAAATTACTCGCTCGGGGATCGTGCAATATTTTGGTATGTAAAGCGGTTTGTTGAGACACACACTATGACGTCACACAACACGTTGATAGAATAATAATACGGTGAACTCTCCTCCCTGACGATGACTGCAGATAGGGCTTCTCGCAATTACTCACTGTAATATTAGGTTTTCAAACATTTACTACAGACCAGCTGGTAGACTTCGTGCCACGGAACTACAATTTTAATTTCCACGCAATTTCTTTCCATTTAATAGAGTTTTCTTTCTGGATGCGTGATGAATTTTGAAATACCGCCTGGTCTCACGGATTTACTCCAGGAGTTCACCGTCACGGTTCTCCGGGAGAAGCCCGCCGATTTGGTCGAGTTTGCTGCTCAGTATTTTACCAAGCTGAATGATAGCAACACAAGCAAGACGGCGGGTAGACGAGGTGTGAAGTTTTCGGAGCCGTCCGAACCGGACGAGCCCATGCAGACAGATTCAGACGAGGATTTTGTACCGCCAGGTGAGTCTATCAAATATGCGATGCTGTCTCGAAAATGACACGACGTACCGTGTCCTGTCCGTTGTATTTATGTCCGATAAACTTTTGACTTTAATACAAAACATTACTGAAAAGGAGTCAATTACCATTGTCGTTCCTCAGATTGTATACTTTCCTGTCAAAATAGGCTCGGGACAGTCGTTTTATCACCACTTTGTTTAAGCACGATGTTTAACATGTTAACAGCCGATCGATATCGCGACAGGATTCGTTTACGTTTGATTCCATGAAATAGAGTCCATCATCATCATCATGAGCATTGATGCATTGCTTGGATAATTGCTTTTCACCTTTCAGTCACGTTAGGGTCAGAAGCTTTTCGTCCTATATTCAAAGAATAATTTTGTGCTTGCTAAGGATTTTAATAAGAATCTTAAAATGATAAAAATTTTCTTGGCTTGCAAAATTAGGCTCATGCATGGCATTGGCAGTGTATGTGCGTGGTTCATATTTTATTCAACTGCCAACTGCACGCGACTGAAATTACTCACGTGGGATAATGTCAACGACTGTACATAGCTACCAAACAACGTTTCGACAATAGCAATGTTTTACTATAAATCGTTATTCATATCAAATCAAATTTCATTCTCAACAGTGTAGCATTTAAACATTATTTTTGTCACGCACCGTACTCGTCCAGAAGTAATAATATGCACTGTGTCATGGCACTTTTTCGCATGGCAGTGCCACATTAATCACGAAATTGAATCCACGTTATGTACATGTCACGAATAGGGTCAAGATGAAATATCGCTCGTGTCGCACATACCAAATTGACAAGAGCTGAATGTTTGACAGTCGTTAATCTTTTCTTAGTATGCAGTCAAAAATTTGTGTAACATACTTGTCAGGTGTAAAGTCAGTTTTGCTTGTAGAGCTGTAAAGAAAGGAAATATGGTCAGGAGGTTAATTAACTTATTGGAGATGCTTACCAATACCACTTTAGAAAGTTTTTCTTTCTTCTGTTACCCGCTCTCAAGAGCTTTGAACATTCCAAAAAGTAGATAATAAAGCCATGGTAGTTCAGGAAATTTCAAGAAGTAGTTGGAAAATGTTTTTTATTTTATTTTATTTTTTAAAGTAAACATACATGTATAAGCAGGAATTTGTTATTCAGGTACCAGCACATATTTTTCATGATTTAATAATTATTTTTGTGTTACTGATCAAAACATTTGATGAATTTAAAAAAAAAAATGAACTGTCTGTGGTGTGATCTGCAGTCACAGTCTGTTTCCCTCATCAAAATACCAACAAATATAACTAAAGCAAATATTCTAACCATGTAAACCTTAAAAGTCTGTAAGTGTAAGTCAGATACTTTGAGACCCACATACCCATACTAATTTTCTGTTTGACTTTAATGTAAAAGCTATATTGTACCATCTAATAATAGACTTTTATATCTTTGGTCTTGACTTTAAACCTGCACTAGCTGCAACTGGGCCATTTTGTTTCCTCGCATAACCAAAGATATATATTCACCAAAAAAGGCATTGTATCTGTTAATTAGTGGTCAATATTATCTGTAGGTGGTGTAGTGACCCGTATCTCCTGTGCAAAAGCCTAGTTTTCAACTTGAATATATAGCTAAGTTAAAACTGGGCTTAGTTCATTGAAAAGTGTTAAAATACCAATAATTAGACATAATTGTAGGGGAGGTCTTTATATTGCAGTGCATGCATCCTTGTATGTGGTTGAGAGCTATTATATCTTAATCAGAACAAAATTAGTATAAAGTGGATATCTAAAGATTAAAAACATGAAATGCATGTGTATGATTTGTTACCTTTATTTCAATTTTGTGAATGCCTAAAGTTGTGTGGGGGAGGCATAAAAATCCAGTAAATTTAATGACTTAAGGAAGGATATTATCGCCAGTACAGACTGTCTAAAAAATGAGATCTTATATTAATAGTTAATGAGTTTTCTTTTTTCAATGATAATGAAAAAAATTAAATGACACAAGTGATACAAACTAGACAGCGAAAAAGTTATCTTTACAATAAAAAGTATGAAGTAGTGAGTTATGTCATCTGTTCTTATTTTGAGAGAGAGATTGACGTCAATCAAAATTGACTTTTCTTTGAATATAAAGTGGTATCGTTCAGCAAGTTTGCAATACTAACTTGTACAAATATGATCAGTACTCTATCATTTGTTGTACAGTGTTTGTTTAGTTGTTCATCTGAGATTATATTTGAGCCAAGTTTAAAGTCAAAGAATTCATATCAACACTGCTATTGTTATAAAAAAAGAAGTCAACTCAGCCTTTTCAAAGACAAAGTACTCTGTGTAGCACAGAGTCGAAAAAGTTATACCCCACTGACTTTTCCCTAATGCATTGTCAGTGGTAATCTCTTGAGTGTATATACAACTGTAATTGAATGCCCAGAAGTGTCCCTACTAGCATGTCAGCATAACTGTTCCTATTGAGTAAGGAAAAGTCTGTGTGGGTGAAAGATCAATACACCAACACCAGGCCCACAGGACAGTTGTAACAATGTAAACTGGTACCAGTAATAATTCAAGTAATAATTCAAATTTAGAAATTGCGTAAGATGTATTTGAAGCTTTGCAAATAGTAATGTTTATAAACTATTGACATCCACATGGTAGGCTTCCTCATCTCAAAAACAAACAAACCCAGTGAAAGGTAAATGGGACACTTTAAGCTCTTTCCAAGAGAATGATTTGAAGAAAAAATTCGCAAAGAAAGTTCTGTATCGAAACTGTGTTCTGAACCAACCCCCAATCTAATCTGCTTTCCTTATCAAGATAAAAGCTGTTGGTATTTATATTAAGTTGCCTGGTCACAGTGAAATGTACTGCTCTACCAAACAAGCTCTTTAGCCTTTAGTAGCAGCTGGTGAAGTGCTTGTTACCTGTAGTTTGGCTCATGCATGTTCTCAATTGATCCGATAGTGATACAGAATGATTACAGACATTGGTAAGAAACTAGTATAAACAGTGCAGTATTGATCAAAGTTTGTCTAACCTTCTTCTTTGTACCTGGACACTGATAGGTTATCTGGGTTTCATGACTGTAGGGCAGAATCATTTGTCTATAGTTACCCAAATTTCATTGTATTTCGTGGATTGTCACCATTGGAGCGTTTTTTACATTCACTTAAGTATACCAAGGCCAGCCTCATTTTAGCAAACTTTACAACATGGGGTTTCGTGTGTCTTCGCTCTCTCACAGTCCAAACCATTCTTATCTCTTTCCAGAACTTCCAAAGAACAGATATAACAGAAGAAAATCAGGTAAGTGTTTTGGGTGTGATTGTGTATTTACGTACAGGGCAGCTTCTTTATGGACAGGGATTTAGCAGGGCAAAGTACACAGCAGTTGTAAAACTGAAAAGATATGCAGCTTGTGCAGTATAATCATGACAGTATTGGATTTCACCTCTGTACATGGTGTTCAGTGGCAGTGTTTGGGTTCATGCAGTGTACCTACTATACCAATAATTGTTGAACGTGATTCTGTACAAGATGTACTTTGAATGGGACAATAGAGGCTAAGTGTAGTAGTAGAGAACTGAAACTTGAATACACTAGGCCAGACCTAGTATTAACCCTGAAGAACATTGCAAATTGGTTGTCCCGTTGTTATGGACGATGGATTTTCCGATAAGTATGGCTGCATAGCCATGGTAGTGTAGGGTCACTCCAGATGTGTAAAATCAATGGAATGAGGAAGTAGTCAGCGTTAGCGTGGTTAGGGTTTCCTTTTTACTCACTGCATAGTTTTGTAGTTTCATTGAAGCATTCAGTTGCATAACATTCATGGTTACATACAGTACTATTGATTGTAGTCTTAGCACAGCTAAATGTATTGATCACAGTGTTGCCATTATATTCATGACTGGACCACAATGAGCATTATTTAGCAAGGTTGCTACAGAAAGAGGTCAGTCACGGGTGGAGTTTCCATGGTAATAAACTGTTGATCAGTTCTGAATCGATCCATCAACTTTGATTTGAGTAACGATGGCCTGGATTTTGTCCATTTTATTATCTGTAGACAATCTTACAGCAGACAGTGGGTAGAATATCCCTGTCAGTAGATATACCATGGCAGCCGCATTTTTAAGCACGAAAGCTCAACATTGGCATGCCACTAAAAGTTTTGGAACTTTTCCGTGTATTTTGCATACAAGTACTTACAGTCCATAATACCATCTTGGAAGTCATTTTGTAGAATAGTTATTGTGAGGATTTTAGAGCAAAAATCTCCTCATGACTGATTTCTAGGTTAGATTGTCTAGTACGCCATCCCGTCCTTCCACACAACAGTTGTAATATGCAGGCCGACAGAGTGCATTTAAGGCTGTCAATAGACTGACAGACATAGTTAGTATATGTCCTATTGCTTGCGTGTTGATTTTTCTTACAATAACACTTTCTTCTGTGTAAATCCCCTATGTAAACAGTCCTTTGAAATTTAAAAAAATTCTCAAGTCTTTACTAAATACTGGACCTGTAGATAATTATACAATCAAACTAGTCAACAGTCATTGTGTAGTTGTGAAGTGTATTTCAATTCAGTTTTGTATATAGCCTTTGCAAAATCATTACAATTTACACTTTCAAAACATCCAATTAATTACGTGTTCTTTGTATAACCGACAAATGTATTCTGAAATTTCTTTTTAAGTCATTGTCACCACAGAGTTTTGTCAAATAACATAGTTGTTTATTGGGATGTATTACATTTTGAAAAGATGATAATAAAGGTAACACATTCCATGAAGAGTGATTTTGTGGTGCTGTATGACATGACAGAAATATTTGTGTTTGTCTATAGATGCCAATCACCAAGAGGTGCAAACATTTACATTAGTAACAAAGACACAGGTTATCACCAAGTGGTATGAAATGCTAAGAGATGTCACCGATTGTGACCCTAATGCATTGACAGATAATGGCGGTTTTCTCCTACAACATTTAAATGACTCTTGTCTAACATTTATTATTTTTCATTTCTTTGCAAAAAGTATGTGCTGAAAGGTATGATCCAGAAGCAGATGATGATGATTCAGAAGAAAAGGTAAGGTTAACATTTATTTTTTCTCACGCTGTCATCCTTTTCTGAGCCCCCCCCCCCCACATACACACACAATTTACAGAGCTACCCTGTAATGTCATAATTATGACCCCATGAAAAGTCTTTGTATTTTTCTCATTATAAAGACTATCATTACGGCCTAAAAAAATAATTGTTTGGTTCCAGTTACCCGACCCCCACCTAGTTTTTCACTGCTGACCCTAAACCTTTTTTTTATGTATTCAAGAGAAAAAAAATAAAATTGCAAAAATTGTGACATCAGCTTAAAAAGACAATATAAAACTTATCTTCCCAATCTGTAATGGCTGTGATAGGAAGAAACAGATAACACTTAGACCATTTGGAAAACAATGGAAAACCTGAACTAGACATCACACATGAAAAAAATGAAATAATATAAAAATAAAATAAAAAATCTACCTCCCCCACCTATTTTAAAATTGAGCGTAATTGGAACCTCACAATTTTTTTTATATAAGGCGTAAAGAATCATATTGTTGGATAGAAGTGAAGAATTGTTTTTTGTTATGTAGCAAAAAATTAATAAGCTTGTCATTATTAACATCAATTCTTTCCTGCCATAAAATGATGACCACTTAGTGAAAGCATTAACTCTATCAAAAACCTTTGCTGTATATATCTTTTGTATTTCAAATGATGAATAAAAATAACACAATATTGCTTGATCGAAATATAATATATATCTAATTAAAAAATGTACACCTTAACTAATCATTATGTGCCTGTATACTTTGTTGAAAAAAAAAATGAAGTAAATTTTAAAAAAATGTTCTTGAACTAGTAAGCTTATGAAAAAGAGTGGCCTCTGCCATGAAGAAAAACACTGAATGTTGTCTTTACGTCAGTATAGCGGCAAATCCATAACTGTGATGTCATTTTACTCTCATTGATTAAGTTTAGTCTTTAGTAGCACATAGTACACACTACCAGAGGAGGTTCATAGTTAAAGAAAATATACCTATATGTACTGTGTTAATACAGATTACAGAGGTCAACAAAATCCATCTCCTCAATTTGCAGATTGGCTTTAAGTTATCAAAGCTTTAAGACCTTGCCAATATAGGAGATTGGGTTTGATTAGGTCATTTGACAGATTGGCATTTTATTATTACTATTAGGCAGTAACCTAGTGTGGTAACTAGGAGAAATTGCCAAGTGTGTCCCAAGAATCCGCTACAGTGTGAAGACAAGTAACCAATGTGATATTTAGAAATATTTTAGTGTGCAGGGATTGTGTTGTTTTTATTAAAAACCATGATTACAACATCAGAGGATGTTTTAATGGATAGGAAATGAACTGCTTGCTGTCTAAAAAGTAACAGGGAAGAGAGGGGATAGGAAATGAACTGCTTGCCATCTAAAAAATAAAAGGGAAGAGAGGAAAGGGGTGGGGGGGGGGGAGAAAGACAGAAAATAACAGATTGAAAACAAACCAGTCAATAAATTTCTACTGTCGTTATCTCATCTCGGTGTACATACACATGATTGAAAATTTTGATGTCGCAGAAACTCTTATCCTCATCATATCGCCGTGGACATTATTAATGTTGGTGGTGGTTGTTAAAAAAAAGAAGGTTTCATTCACTCGACGGCTGTCACTATAGAAATACCCAATTACACAACTGTAATAAAAGAGAAGTGAAAATCGGCTTTATCACACATGTTACAATATGCAAAAAAGATATTGACCTAGTCTAAATGGAATGCATTAGCAAAACAGACCTATGACAATAGGAAATGGGAGACACACTCTGTAATATAACCATTACCAGATCTCTACATTAGTAGAATATTGTGGCTGGTACATTCATATGTAATGACAGGAGTAGTTATAGAAGTAATTGTCATACCAAGTCTGTGTATACAAGGATTGACCAAGGATATCAGCATACTGACTGAATAACTATAATAAGCTCCTAAATTATGCAGTTGCCCAGGTTATTAAAACTGAAATGAACCATGGTAGGAGATCGAAACAGAACTCAATCATATATCAGCTGAAAATATTGGTCAAATGTAAGAAATATTGAATGTGATATGTGGAATTGTTTAGATGATATAAAAATATTGAAATATAATACAGTACTGAAACTACTTGAACTGCGGATCAACAGTGGATGTATGGCAGCCATCAGAAAAATTTATAATATAGTATTGAAGGAATGATGCAACTCAGAATTTTGCAATGCTGTATATATTATATACATTCTGGTACTCACTGAATCAAGCACAGGTAGGAGATTTGTGACAACGGGAGATTAATAGAATATATTAATTTTATATTTGCTGATTCAGAGGTGATTTTGTTGATGTATGGAGAATTTATGTAGGGTTACTTACTCTAAGGGTGTCTAGATGCGTTATATAGGCAGCCATTTTTTTTTTTTTTTAGAATTTAGTGTGAGTAGCATGACATAATGAACCCTAGACAGAACTGTGATGACGATTACGTGTTTGCCATGGGCCAAATTGTGTAATAAAGTGAACAACAGGGCAAGGACTAAGGTAGACAGTGTAGACCACAATGAGAGCTGACAAATGAGTACTTGAGGAAAAGTACACCTTTTTTTCGCAATTTCTATGTACAATGAATGTCCCTCAAAATATGTTCAAGATGTGACGTGACCATCCTTAGTGAAACTGAATAGTTACCATTACCATCCACATTTGCAAACTAACATTCTCTGAAAGCTGGTGGATACCTTTCAGCCTTCAGGGCTCTACGCATTCACCTGTACTGTCTTGCAATCACTCAGTCAGGTTATCATTTCACACAAAAATATTTTATTCAAATAAAACACTGAAACAAGTCCTGAAGACTTTCCTCGTGGATACCATGAGATGAATGGTGTTAATAGGTAAATAGTCAATTCCTTTTTGGTCTAGCAGTGCTTTGAGTTTTTTTTTTTTTTTTTTTTTTTTTTTTGCTTCTCTGATAGTTTGACACACAGATCGAGTAATCAATTCTCAGTCATAGCATATGTTGTAAAGTAGAATGTGCCATAAATACCAAGAAGTGTGTATGCTAGATTGAAGTAGCTTTGACAAGCTGCATCCAACTATCAAACTATTTCGACATCATTCAATTTGAATTATTCCTTCACGCGGATACTACAAATTGGAGCAATTTTACACTTCACATCTCTCTTAGTAGTGTGTGTGTGCTTGTGTAGATGCACCGCCTAAAAAGAGTACCACATTTTGTAACAGTGCGTAACAGTGTGTTTTTGCAATAATTCTTTGGTATAATGACAACTAATGGCATAATTGTACCATCAATAGTTCTTTTGTACCAGACACTGAGACAGTTAAATGCTGATGGCACTTAATTGCACACTAAATTATGCATGGCCTGTCTATTTCATAGCATTTGCATTTAAAGATTAGCTTCTAGATAGACACTGCAGGAACATCATGCCACTTTGTATCCACCTCTTCAGAATAGATCAAGTCACTTTGTCCCACTTTGTAATGGTCCTGACGGTTTCCATGGTGACAAGGTGGCGACACCAGTAAAGTGACAAGGAAAGGTTAGCGCAAATGTGGAACGCAAAATTGTAGTTTTAGAGGAGCAATATGGAGTCTATAGACTTGCTGAAGTGAGTGTTGAATTATGGATGGGATCTTTGAAGAATTCATGGTCATGTTTATCGTTGGTTCGTTCTATTTGTATGATGTACACCTTTAAAGTAAAGTTCTGCTGGAAATCCTGTCAACTATACATGACACATTGTACACATTATATTTTGATAATATCTAAGTATGATTTGTATATGATTGTCTATGTATCTTTACATATTTATGTATACAGTTTAGTATATGGAGGCATGTGTGTGTGTGTGTGTGTGTGTGTGTGTGTGTGTGTGTGTGTGTGTGTGTGTGTGTGTGCGTACGCGCCCCTGATATTATAGCCCATTGCCCACTTGGAACTTTGAATTTGTTTCAAAATCAAATTGAAGTCAGTTCTCCAGTCCCCACATGTGCTAAAATCTATTTGGACCAATTTATCTGAATCAGTTTGAAACCATGTCAGTGGGCTTGTTTTGAACCAATTCAAAGTAAATCAGTTCAAAACCAGCACAAAGGCAAAAGTGAATCAATTCAAATCCATTGTTCAGTTTTCAAGTAGGGACAGAAACTGATTTTGAACTGATTTAATCGAAACAGTTAAGTTTGAATCAGTTTTGAATTGATTCCGGTTGGGACAGGGCTATTGTAATATTTGTATGTATGTATGTATGTATGTATGTATGTATGTATGTATGTATGTATGTATGTGTGTGTGTGTGTGTGTGTGTGTGTGTGTGTGTGTGTGTGTGTGTGTGTGTGTGTGTGTGTGTGTGTGTGTGTGTGTGTGCGCCCATGTATCTATGTGTGTATGTAATGTAACGTATGTACTATGCATACCGATATATGCTATGTGCATAAACATAATCTATGTCATTATAATGGATGAAATAAACAGTCGGTCATCATGGATGAAATAAAGTCAGTCAGTCATCAGGCACAGCTGCTCACTGACACACCCCTGTATTCTATCACAAGTGAAGGGCGCTGTATCATTCTGGATACAATTAGCTTCGTTATTTGCTTAGATAAAGTCTCGTGACATTTAGAATTATTTCCCGAGTGCCTCTCATACTGTGGTGTGCCACTACACCATCTCACCCAAATGCTGTTTTGATGCCCAAGCACAGTGAATATTCATCTAGCGCATCCTCAATTGACATTTGGATCTCATGAAAATTCTATTCTCAAACAAGTCATTCAACTTTCGATGTAAATGATAATGCATCAATTACATGTAACTCGCTTATGAGAAGAAAACCTTAAAATTTTAAATGAAAAAGTTGGCCTTCAAAAATGTACGAAATGGATGAAATCAAACGTAAAATCATTCATTGTGAAATAAACATAGAACACATAATTCAGTCTGATTATCACCATAATCACTTTGTCAATATTAATGGTTTCATTTCATTAAAAGTGGCAAAAAATAAATATGAGATTGTAATTTGCGGATGTCCACACAACTATTTTGACACAAATGTAGTAGACAACAGAAAATTATATTTTATGATTATGAGAAGTCAAGAATGTGTATATAGTTTCAGTAAAATGGCAATTTCAAATTGTATTTGATGAGAGAACAAAATGTCATGTAGCTAGCCATATATTTCATAAGTTATGCAGCTCAGTTTCTGAATTCAAAACACATCTGTGACCTTTGACCCGACCGTAATTCCACTGCTTGCATTGCTCAGTTTCAGGTTGATCTCATTGTAAGTTTCACTTCAGTGCTTCCATAAGGGATAGAGCAGTTGCATGTCAAATTTCATTTTGGAGAAAATTAGAAATGCAGTGTCATGTATAACCTTTTTATACCTCAGTATACAAGAGAGGATGATTTACAATCTTCACATGCAGCCACAATTTTAAAGTTAACTTTTCCCGAAGAATAATGTACAGTAAATTGAAATGAAATGGCCACCCTCTTTTATCTGGTAAAATATGGCCAAGACATGGCACATGTAAAAAATTTGTCTCATTAAATAAAAATAGTAGTATATTATACCGTACATGTAGCAAATGCTTGTAGTAAAAACTAATTTCCAAACCAAGTTTGGTGGTTAAAAAGTCGTTGCATCATTATTTTACTGCCAATCTTCCGTGTATCCATTTCTGAAATAACTTGTAAAGATTTGAGGCAGTATTGTGGACATAATAATCTATGATAGCTCTGTCCCTACAATGAATTTTGAATTGGTTTGAAATCGGAGCACATTCAGTTCTCCTGTTCCTAAATGCACCAAGACCATTTCGAACTGATTTTAATATTGTTCAAGTGGATCAAAGCCACTTGGGAGGGGAAGGGAGGGGGGGGGGGGTTCAATTCAAATCTTTGCTCAGTGTTGTGGTGGGAGAAGATTTAAGAGTTTGAATTATCGGTTTCAAATTGATTCAGGTGTGGACAGGCCTATAGTCTGAGATTTAGTCCTTGAAGATGTGCCAAGAACAGTTTGTAACTGCTCATCATTTGTTTTTCATAACACAGTAAATGTACTGGGACCTTGTCATTAAATGTCAACATTAGCAGTTAACAGTTAACAGTTTGTTTAGAATCCTGCTGGTAAGTTATATCAGGAATGATGAATTTACAATTGTTCCAAAAACGAAAAATGTGTCTTGTTTTTAATAAGCAAATATATTGGGACCATGTATTTGAAAAGATCTGTTTTCAAAAGTGGTTGCATTTGCCTCAAGGCTTTAATATAGAGTATAAACTACCAGAAAGATTAGTATCGCTTTCAGCTGTTACAACAGTTGACTTGCCATTATACAACTCATAAATAGGATTGCAAGTACAACACATACTGTATGCTGGTCAAATCAAATCGATCAGGTGTCCTTTGTATGGAAATCTCCTCATAGACTCATTGCACTGGTATTTGGAATGAGCATTGGACTGATACTGTACCATTTATCAATGTATTCATATTTTGGAATCATGAAAATTATATGAAATTGAAAATTTTGATAGATACATTATGTTGTGTGTATAGTGTGAAAATGCAAAAAAAAAAATAAAAAAAATTTATAAGTCCATGCATGATCAGGCGTAAAAAAAAAATTGGTTGGTTCTGGTTACCCGAACCCACCTAGTTTTTCACTGTTGACCCAAAACTTTTTTTTAGATATTTGAGAAAAAAATAACAAAATTGTGAAAATTGAGAAGTCTAAATGTGAAAAATTGTGAAATATATGAAGAGTGGATGTGGAAACTGACATCAACTTAAATAGACGAATGTGTAAAACTGTTCTTCCAAACTGTAATGGCTGTACATTTAATGGGAAGAAACCAATAACACAGAGACCATTTGGAAAACAACGGGAAACATAACTACCTGAGCTGGAAAATCATACATGAAAAAAAAAATGTAACATAAAATAAAAAAATCTACATACCTAAAGTTGAACTTAATCTGAACGACACAATTTTTTTTTTCATATAAGGTCTGATGTAGAAATTCTGTAATAAATTTGATATACAGAATTGAAACTAAACCATGCATTTTAAGAGTAGTACAATACTAGAAAATTTCTAGTATTTCTGAAATTCTTCCTTGTTGCATACAAAAGGCTATCTGACACTGAAATTTGATTATTTAATGATAGTAGTATCGAAAAGAAATTCACCTTATATGATTTTGTAATATTCTCCAAGTGTTTCCTTGAAAAAACCAAAATATGGAACATATTTCATAATGACTAATCGTAATCACTCAGTGCTTTCATTTCAATCTGACAAATTATACATTCAACAATTCCGCTGCACACAATTATGAATATGAAGAAGTTAGAGATTTGAGCACGTATGATTCCATCCTGCATATATATATGAAACTGACTTCCTCACGTAATTTTGTGTCTAACTAATCTGTTGACAATCAAAGGTTGATAGATGACATTTGATTGCTCTTATAGAAAGTAGAAATATTTCAATACCTTTTATTTAATAATTCCACTACAAGTGAGTAAATACATTTGAGCGTTTTTATACATACTTGCCAGTGAAATAAGAAAAAAAGTTCAACTTTATTTGGATGATGGAATCCATCAAAGACTCGCTAAAAACTATTTCCCTATATGCAGTACAGATACAGTCCACAATTTCAAAAATACACACTCCATGATTGGATCAAATAGATAGATAGAATAACAAATTATGGTAGTTGAAAGTATTAAATGCTGTGCCAGCCACTTTACTACTGTCAGTGATGTTCCGTGGTTGGTATTTTATAGCCAACTCTTCAGATGATAGCCTTGTAAGATGCATTTTGTACATTTACATGCAGCTTCAAGACAGGTGACCACTTTAAGTCTTCTCTTTTAATACATCATAGACAGCAACTTGATGTGAATGCATCTCCTGATGTGAATATTCACCATCCTCTTGATTTATAGCCGTCCGTCACACTTCATCAACGCTATAGTTTTTCTTTCAGTGCATTTTCTCGGGCAGGCATGTCTCACTGGTTTCAAACATTTTTATGCCTGCATGGTTTATGAAAAAGCCATTAATTTTGATGTCACTGGAGGCTTGCTTTGGAAAGGTTATCACTGCAATTCTCTCCCATCAGAGGTAGAGAAAAAAAATCAAAGTTTCATTATTGAATGTGATCTGTACATATGTTTGATTCCGTCACCACGGTGTGTCCGAATGAACTCTAGCATATTTTAATAATCCACCCACATACATTTAGAATTAGAGGTACATATTTTTGCAATCCCAGATTTCTCATATCTAGCATTATCAATCATAGACCTAGTGACAGTTACCCACAACAACCTTAGCCTTACTAGTGACAGTTACCCACAGCATCTGTAGTCTTACACTAGTGACAGTGGCAGAAACAATAAACACACATACAGTGGATCATAGACACTAGATAGTATATTATACGACCATCAAAAGAATGCATGATTTACAGTGAGCAGTACTGGGGGACATCCTCTCGTCACACTTTGCATTGTGTAGTGGTATTTTGTGAAATATGCCCGTCATTGCCATTAAGTTGTTATTTACATGGTAGCCATGGAAACTATTCATTTAAAGCAAAATATGTCCCAATGTAAAAATTGGTACAAAAGAGAGGATCCCTGTTCATAATTTGATAAAGATTGGACAACCTTCACTGCAGAATTTACTACTGGACTGTTACAAAAGATAACTGGCCCTCTCGTCCTTATTGTTTCCACGCCATTGTATAGGTTGAAAAGATGTACACTGTACTGTACATCTAGATAAATAAGCAGAAATGAAATAAAATGAACAAAAGAGAGAGACCGTGGATGAATTTTATGGAACCACAGTCCTTTTTTGTTGGCATGGTCATTTATTCACATCAATGTTGAATTACCCGATGGTGGTTTTCATTGGAAATTTGGAGTGTCTATTTACATTTTTAAATTTATCCTAGCAGGCAGAATCCTTTCCTATCTATGTCCTTGGCACTGCTGCAAGGGTTCATTAAGTGAGAAAATTCAATTTGTGGCTCAATATAACCATGTATTGGAAACGTTTGTCTTATTTAACACAGATATATAAACGCATTACCTGTAAGTTTGTTTTTCAGTATGGTAATCTGACCTAATTGAATTATAAAAGACATATTGAATCAGCCTATGTGTGTGTGTTGACCCATCCCTGTTTGTTTATCAAAAATAGTTGATCATGTCTGGTAAATAGCTGCTAGGCATCGTTCAATGATCTGACTAAGAAAACTTGTTTTCTTGACCTGATTACTTGTAGAAAAAGCCCGATCAATTTCTTTTTTCTGTCCTTCTAGTCTATGCTGGCATGTGTGTGTATGTGACCTGAATAGTCAATGCTGAAACTAAAAAGATTTAGAGCTTTCAGAAAATCAATTTTACTGGATGAGGTATATAAAGTAATTACGTTGAGTGAAATTGCAAGCATATAGGCAAGGTTTTAGGTTTGAAACACTGAAGCCTAGCACTATGAAAGGGACTAAAATTAAACAGTTGATCGTATATATCATGTACTTGTGTCTTATAGCTGACCTATCTAGCCGTACCGATGGTGCGAGGTAGCTCAATGACGCAGAGAAATTTCAAGTCATAGTCACACCCACTTATGGATGTAGAAATGTCAAAAAAGTTAGAATAGAAAAGGTCACAATCTATTTCAGTTAAATATATTTTTGTGTGTGAAAATTGTGAAAATTTGTATTTTTTTACTGCAAATGTACAATTTTTTTTATCGTGATTAATTGCACCTTTAGTCATTTCATGTAGCATATCGTTTCATCCTGACACTCATTAATAAATATCCTTGAGAATGGTGTTAAAATGACTACAAAAAGAAAAAGTCAAGCTGGAGTTATTTCCTGTAGGCAGAGTATGTGATGTCATATATCTATACAGTTTGTTGAAGCAGGTGTACATGGCAGCTATTAATTCATTCACGCACCACCCGAATGACGTAGTTTATAGTGAATCTACAGGAGGTGCTAATCTCTGAAACTATCATGTCGAAATTATGTGTGCATGGTAAGCATTAGCATGCCATCTAGTGCCAATTTTCACATAGAATTTATTTTTTACTTGTGTCAATTCTCACATTAAATTTATTTTTTCTAGTTCACAAAGTCGTAATATTATGCTGCAAGGAACACATGTGAATCATTATTCTTGAGTGTATCTAAAGGCTGTCTGTCTTGACAAAACTGCTTCGGCTTGTCAGTAAAATTACTTTACAAACAAAAAGAGGAGTGTGTTCTTTTAAATGATTTTATAGTGGAAGGTTTATGTTGCTAATCAACAGACCTCCATGGATAAGAGGCCACTTTGTAAATAAAGGGAAGCTGTGTACAAATAATCTTACTAATCCGGAGTCGATGGGTGCGATGGGTGCGTGTACTAACTGTGATTTTATATCAGTGCAAGAATTTAAAATGATGCTAGATTTGAAATTTAGGGAAGCTGATGTGAAAATTGTTATTGATAGAACCGTGGTTGGCCAACATTTGCTGAATGACCTGCATCATTTTAATTATTAAATGTTAACTTATGTTCATGCACTGAAAAAGAGCAGTTGTGAGAAATTTAAAATCCAATAATTGTGCGCCATAGCTTTCTATAGAATTGAAGGTATATATATATGCAATTCAGGGGTCACTGCATGCATTTCACATGTCATAGTTCTGGCTTATTCTTGACAGCGTACAGCACATGCTACATGTACACTCCCTGAAGGTACCGACACAGTGCCATGCTTGCTTGCTCTCAGCAGCCTGGTTTCATGAAACAAGATAATTATTGAGGGATATAGCATTCCAAATGTCATACATGTACAATTTAGAGAGCATTATAAGTTAAAGTAAAGTAGGGATAAATGGATCACAGATTCAATGAAAGCTTATTTTGTGTCGTATGGATAGGTAATATATTGGATTTTCGAGAAATGAAGTATCCAGTATGCTGTTTTGATATATAATTTTGTATTGTCTTTTCGTTTGATGTATGTGACATTCTCATGTGGTATGTATGATACCAGTTGGGCATGCAGAAATGTTATAATATATTACTTTGTCAGAAATCTGTCGCTTGGAACAAAATAGATTAATTTTTTACAAAATGACATTTTCCTTTTCGTTATTACATTGGTATATAAAAAATTCACAGCTGCACTTTTTCATTCAATAATGCTTGTATGAGGAAATGTCAGGGATGTATAATACTTGCAAACTGTGTGGGAGTGAAGGGCACATGACACCCAAGCTTCACTAGTATCAGAACAGAACGTCAGAAGATAGGAAAATGGTCCCAGCAAGAGCTCTGCCGTTGAGCAGCAAATGAGAGTAATCAGCCAAGGGATGCCTCAACCAGGTATTCCAATCACTGGTAATGACAAGGCAAATGGTTTGAGTCCAGGAAGTATTTATTGTGCTATATGAAGCATATGATGGATAATTCAGGGCCCACCTAACATAAAAAGTATAGTTTCCCCAACAAACCTGACTTCATTTATTACTGTAGGGGAGCCCATTTCAAGTAGTTTGTAGTTGTTGAGGGTATGCTAAGTTATATATAATAAAATAGTAACAAAAAACAAACAAACAAAAAACGTATTCGTTTAGTCATTTGCTAATTTTCTCTTTGTACTTTGAGCCACAATGTGACAGAATTTCATCAAAATTAAATTAACTTTGTTGGACTTGAGTATTCTGAAACAAAACACAATCAAGATGGCAGTGAAACTAATAATGATATATGGTTGTTTTCGTTAGCTCCATTTCTTTGGAGTAGCTTTTATTACAAACTGTTGGCCTACTTGTGAATCTTGCCAACTATTGGATTTTGTTGTTGTTGACGATGCCAGAATAGCAACCAGTAGTTAAGTAAAGTCTTGATAGTGATTCTTGTGATTGTAAGTGGTTAGCTAAGATTCAACATTTTTATTGTAAATTTGTGTGAAGATTATCACAGACATTCTGGAGGAAAGATACGGCAAATTTGAACTTTCCCTCCAAAAGCTGTAACACCTTCGAATAAGAAGACATTTTTGATAGAATGCACACCTGTAGTATTTATACATCATTGTGAAGACTTGTATGTCTACTTCAGTGTTTGAGTGGAATAGTTTTGTGAAAGTAAAATGTCAACTATACCATTGAGGAATCATAATGTACTCCCTCGTTGGGTTGAGTGATAAGTCTTTCTTCCCCTACTTAAAGACTAGCTCTACAACATTGAAACATAAAATGAAAGATAAAAAAATAAAAAAATGGTAGTCTGAAAGAGAGCTAACAATAGCTAAAAAATATTCTCTGCCAAGTTATCATGTTTGAATGGTACCATGGCATAATTTTGAGCACAATGTCCTGCTGAAAAAAAAAGAAGAAAATTTAACTTGTTTAGGATATTGAAATACAGTTGAAGCATGACAATTGTGGTGCAAGTGTCCAGTACGAAATATTGTATTCTTCCTTGTGAGGATATTGAAATTGAACATGCTGTCCTTCTGGTCATGTGTATTTACCTATTCTTTGACATTTCTATTAAAGTGTAGTATTGTTAAAAAACAAATTGTGGTTCTGATATGCCCAATTCCAAAACAGGGTGGGTAAGTAGGGAATTTTTAATTTTTAAAATTTTATTTATTTATTTTGTTGGAGTCTGGTTCAGGTTGTTACAATATATGTAGAGGTCAACAGAGATTTCCCATCTATGTGTTTGCATTTTCTTTATGATATGTAGATGACATTTTGTGCTACACTGAATTCTGCCATGTTGTTTTGATTACAAGGTGATAATGTCATCAAATCTCACCAATTGTTTGGTTAAGGTAACCTGACCCAACCTAGTTTTTCACTATTGACTCTAAAAAAATGTGTTACGAAAAAAATATTGAAAAATCAAAGTTTTGGGGGTTTTGGTGGGTTTTTTTTTATAGATGTGATAGTCATGGTCATAGTATATTTGTCTTTAATTAAATGACAAGAGAAGACTTAATGTACATTTAAGTGTACATTGTTTGTTTTCTGCTACTGATAGTATGTTATTCTGAAAGTAACTATAATTTGTTGTACAAATAGAATGATATCAATTTCATTTATGTCATTGTTATTCTAGGTTGTACAGTATGCTTGTAACTATACTAAAAGTAGCTTTTTTGAATATATCAATTTAGAATTACAATCTAGTATTTTGTCAACAGATGTTACCCGTATGCATTTTCAAAGCTGTTTCGTGCATGCAATAAAAAATTCTAATTTGCTTGTAATAAAAAATTCAAATGATAAGTGATCATCCACCTTGTATGGGAGAGAGAGCTAGTATACATTTACATTATGAAGGGGAAACAGTTGCACTTACACTATGGCATACAGGGTAGCAATGGTCCAATCATGCATCAAAAAGACCAGTGGCTGTCTGGAACATTCTTGACCACAAATTTAATTTTCAGTAGTCCATTTGGACCACTAAAAGTAGTTTTGAAACATAAAAAATAACGTAGAATGACAAATCAGAAAGCATTGAATACTTCAGAAATTTAGGAAATCTTTTGATTTGAAGTGAATATTTTATTTACAAGAACAGACACACAAAAATGATACCAGAACATGTGCAGATAAATTCAACAGTAACAATAAATGACCCAGTAAGTGTGGACCACAAACATTTTGATGTGGACCATTTGAAAAAAAAAAGGGTAGTCCACATGTGGACCACTGACCTAATAAAACGTAAATTGCGAACTCTGGCACATACATGTATGCAGGTTCTTGGCATAGTTATTTTTCTAGGAAAAGAAGAGACGGTGTCTTGAGAATAGTAATGAATTAGTAACAAAGTCTGGGACTGGGAAAACATCAGAGATCTCCTATATCATGTTCCATAGCATCTGTCTTCATGCCGCAAGTATTCTGTATCTTGCGGTGTTTTCAGTTAGGTTTTAATACTCAGCACAACAAGTCAATACTGCTAAAAAAAAAAAAAAAAAAAAAAAATGAAAAAAACTGCATATTGCATGAAAGAAGTGTTTGATGTGTGATTTATAATTTAGGTAACCTTTTCTCTTTCTTTGGCTGTGTTATTATTTAATTATCACTTGTACAGATATTGCTAAGACTTTTGTTTTAGTGTGTTCTAAAATTTAAGAGTTACATGATTATTAAAGCTTTCTATACCACAGTACCATTTAGGCCTAAAACACAAAATTGTTTTGTTCAGTTACCTGACCCCCCACCTAGTTTTGCACAGTCGACCCTAAACTTTTTTTTTATGTATTCGAGAAAACAAAATAAAATTACAAAGTCTCGTGAGAAATAGTGGATGCGGAAACTGACATCAACTTAAAAAAAAAGACAATATAAAACTGCTCTTCCAATCTGCAATGGCTGTACATCTGATGGGAAGAAACCAATAACCAGAGAGACCATATGGAAAACAATGGAAAACATGACTACCTGAACTAGACACTTATACATATGAAAAAAAAAAAACATTAAAAAAAAAGAAAAATATACCTGCCCCACCTAGTCTAAAATTGAGTGTAACTGAAACCACACAATTTTTTAAAGGCTATATGAACTCCATAGCAGTGTGCCCTCTAACCCAATTTGACACGCCACTGACGCACACAATTTCTCGTGACGCACCAAAATTTGATGTTCCCCTATCTCTTACTATGTGGTGACTCGCAAGAAATGCCAGTTTTTATCATTTTGACTCACTGCTACAAAATTTGGCTATCATAAGAGGGCACACTGCTCCATAGGGCTTTGTGTTGGACCAGGAGAATACACGTATAGAACCTAGAGTTTTTGCGCTTGGTCCGATTGTGATATATGAAGAAGGGGAAAATATACTGAAACCTGTTGCTCTTGATAACATATGATAACATACATATTTTTTGATATTTGATATGATAATGAGAATATCTTTTTAAAACTGGTAGAATTCAGAATGTAGTACTCGATCACACTCTATTGACCACAAACAATGAGTATTCCACTCTGACTGCCATCTGACCCCCCACCTCCTACATTATAACAAACGTGTCCCAATGCTCTCATTCTTAGCCATTAAATATGTAATTAGGTGCAGATAACACAACTGTGTTTTGATCAAGTAGCTTATAAGTCACTTTAATTGTAAGAAATTGACAGTGGAATTTAGATTATAAAATATTGAGTTGGATACAATTTATTCCTACATTGGCAAATTTTTAGCATAAAATAATATAAACAAGTTAAAAGGCAGATAACACAAAGCAACAATGGAGGGGGGGGGGAATGATAAAATATCAGAAAACAAATGGAACTGTCTGTCCTTGCTCTTTCCCTTTTGACTTACCCCATGATTTACCTCCTTCCGAAGGGGGGTGGGTGGCACCTCCCCCACAACAAGGTCAATGGAAGTGTTGATAGTAGCTTGGTGGTATTTTTTTACAGCTTGTTGCTGAAAAAGTTAATGAAACCCCTGTACATTATTGTTATTATTATGTTCTTGTTATTTGTGAACAAGCAATGGAAACAAGTTGAAGTAGTATCTCTTTGTAATAGTCCAAATTTGGATTGATTTATATTGTACATTATCAAAGGAAAAGATAAGCAAGTCTTTTGTCTTCCAACTTCTTGACCTTCATGCAGGTCTGTTTTCTTTCCCCATTGATGTATGTACATTTTTCATCAAACATGTATGTACAATACATATTTCATCAAAACATGTTTGTACACATTTCATCAAACATGTCTGTACATCTTTTTATCAAACTATCACAGAAAGGGTACTCTGACTGACTTGTTTGTTTTTAGGTCGAAGCAATATTTTTCTAAAATAAAAACAAATAAACAGATAAAACAAAATAAAATCCCAGCCTACCCACACCCTATTTTCCAAGGCCATGTTATTGGAAACACACAATTTTTAAAAAATTTTTTTGCCAAATTAATTTTTGCAGTACCAGCTGGCTGTCATTTAATAGTGGTATATGATGATTCCAATTAATCAATGTATTTGTATGGCTGTACTTTCTTGACCAGTAGTGGTTGTGATCTGCTGATTAGCTCTCATCATTTAAAACAGAATGCTACCAGCTATATTTTCTAATGCCACCTTGTAACCCCTTACAAGTTACAATTGACAGATAAAAAGATAAAAAGGAGTGAAATATGTGAATATTAAAATTTTTAAAAGGCTTCTTGCACTGATGGCTTCACATTGTATTAGTACATTCATTTCAATCTGCTCTGCTCTGCTCTGCTCTGCTCTGCTCTTTTACATCATTAAAGAGGACCAGATAGTAACCCAGTAGCAAATCTTGTTGTTGACGCAAATCTTCAACTATTAATACGTATCACAGGAGATAGATATTTTCTGGTAGTGTGATTGCCTAGGAGGCATCAATTCAGAGGTCAGAGGTCACTATGATTGTAATTGCTACAGGTGAAGAATATATAATGTGAACATTGCATAGTCATCTATAGAGGAGGCCACCTTAGGGTGCATCATATGTCAGTAGACTGTATTGTGTGCATACAGACTGTTCAACACTTGGAAATCATGAAAATTTAAACTATTTTGAAACTTTAAAAATTGAATTTATTATTAAGAGCTAGTAAAGATTGCATGGTTTGAAAATTTTTACTTGAAAAAACTGTGAGGCAATACAATCAAAATTTTGCTATTTTTGTACATGTCTGTTTATTGTAATGCATAGAAAAGGCAATCCCTGCTGTAAAAATGTAAATGTGAAATTTAATATTATCAGAAATCGAAGACGTAAAATGTTCATGTTTGTTGTAAATTTAAAAAAAAAAAAAAATTAGTGTATTCGGTTTAATATTCACATTGTTAATTCTTTGCTGTAAAAAGTGAAGAAGTGTGAATATACGGGTCAGATTATGTAATGATGTATTTATTCTTTGACTGATGGCCACTTTCTATGGTTGTTTCCAGGTTGTGTTCCCTAAGTCAGATGACCAGAGGAAAAGACTTCAAGCAGCAGTCAAAAATATTCTCATATTCAGGGCATTGGATCAGGTAAGCTTTAGGCTAAACTAAAAAAAATAATTGTTTGGTTCCGGTATTAACCCAACCCAACCTAACCTAGTTTTTCACTGCTGACTCTAAACCTTTTTTTTTAGGTAATTTTAAAAAAAAAGATATTGAAAAAAATTGAAAATTTTTGCAAAGTTGTCAGAGAAATAGTGAGATTTGATGATATTATCGTCTTGTGATCAAAACAACATGGCAGAATACAGTGTTGCACACAATGTTGTCGGCATATCATACGGAAAGTGTGAACACATCGATGAAAAATGTCTGTTGATCTCTCTACATACCTTGGAACAACCTGAACCAGACCACTACCTACCTACCCTGTTTTGAAATTAGGTGTTATCGGAACCACACAATTTATTCTCCCTTGGCCTAACACAATACTACACAAAGTAGACAATTTGTACTTTTTTCTGCAAATCAACACTTTTAACCCTTTTTTTGTGATATCCAGTTACAAATAGGATATTGATCAAGAAGCTTTGTGACTATATGAATAGGGAGTACATGCAGTACTCACTAGTAGACACATTTGTGGTTATTCTTGGCTGCCGAAAGTAACAAAAAAAACCCCCCAAAACATGCATAATGCATGAGGTACAACCCATCTTGACATTCATGTGTTGTACATGCACACTTCGTATCAAACCAATGACCACTAGCACACCCAGGGTGTACAGGAATGAGCTAAATGATATCACCAATCCGTCCATCCATTCATGTGTGTATTCATCTATGAGTTGATCTGCCTCTCCACAGGCTGTCCACATTTTGAGAGTTAACTGAATTGTACACATAATATCTATTACATTATCCATGAGAAAAAATATACTAATTTTGGCTGACTTTGAGAGATGATATGTGAAAATCTACAGTGCATGTTGTCGTAAGTTGTCGTAAGTTGTGGCCAGTATTGTTGTAAAAATCTACAATATCCCCACAATAACTGAAGAACTAACACACAGACATTTTCAGGTTCAAGTTGTTTACATCCATGTAATTTGGTGTGAATGTTGTGTTCAGGCTTTTCACACCTGGCCTTGACCTCAGCCTTTGAGGTCAAAGGTCAACACCTAGTTTTAACTTGCAAGACCTCAATCTATAGGAGACATAGCCATGTGAAGTTAATGTCTAGTACAGAACCTATTCCAATACCTCATCTGGGCCATGTGTTTGATGTAGACATGTCATATGTGGAATTGATTATGATAAACCATCACTATGCCAAGTTGTCTACATAATCTTGTCACATTTGACAATGTCTTGTTCACTTCACAGTCTAGAGTTTTGATGATATATAGCACTTCAGCTGACAGCAGTAAATGAAACCTTCAAATCCTCAGAGAACATGGTTACATTTTATTGTGAAAAAAAACCTGAATACACAAAAGTTCATTTCATGTAATACAGAGATTCATCAAAGGCATAGTTCAGAGTTTATTTGCTAACATAGGACTTTAAAAAGTGTTGCAAATTGAGGCGTGGAATGAACATGACGTTAATTCAATTGTTACTGGAACACTCCCTTTCTGCTATATACAGATCTTTAATGCGTCATAACCCCCCCCCCCTTCCATTTACATTGTCATTTGTTTATGATTAATAACAAAATAGAAATACCTCTCCCATGTTCACAAGTTGCTAGTCTATAGTTCCTATACAGTATCGTTATGATATAACATATACCTTCACTCAGACCACAGTTGGCATCCAGACTAGCCAATTACTGGAACATTTCACGGCACTGGCTCCTTCTTGTTGCCCTCTATAAAAATTCAAACAGAAATCATTTTACAGGTACATCTAAAGATTTCCTGTAATCCAAAAAAAAACCATAGACTTCAACCCAACACCAAAACATTGCAGCAATATTTTATGCCAATTGAATTTTAGTTTAGGTAAGAAAAATATCATGCAATACAGATCAAGACAGGATATAGATAGTAAAACGTACTAAATTGATAGTTTATGAGAGGATAGGTTTATAGTGATCCATGGCAAATATAAATACTTGACACAGTTTAGTCATTCTCCAGCAGCAGTGTAATTTCATTCACATGTTTAGTTTATATATTTGTCAGTTCTTTCCAACTCCTTAATTTTAATTGCCACGATTTTGAGCATTTCATCATGTCTGTCTGTTGGGTTTACTGGAAAAAATAAAACATTTGTCTGTTGCTTGGTAACCCTTGGCCAGATTTGTTGAACAGGTGCAATTTACGCTGTATGCAAAATATCACTGATCAGTGGAAAACCTTGCATAGTAGAAACATGTATAAGAATTATATGTAAACACTGGTATGACAGATAGATAGATATAGAGAAATAGTAATAAAAAGTAGATCCAAATAAACTTTATATATTTATTTTGAGTGTCAAAATTGTACTTTACCGTGTATGTGCATGTATGATTTGTAGGAATGTAGAATAGTAACTTAATTCATGTTGTCTTGTGGAAAATGAGTAGATCAGAAATACATTACTCAAATGAAAAAAAAAGATATGAGGGTACTTAAGGTGCAACAGTACAGGCAGTATTGCCACAAGTCAATATACACAGTCATGTACATGTACCTGTACCTGTATGATTGTGCACTATGCTTTTCATGTGTTGAATTGATACATTGTAATATTAGTAGTCCTTTGTAATATTTTAAGATTCAATCTTTCACCTTCTTCATGGGCTAAATGAATTAGATTCCCATAGCTGACAGCAGGAAAGGTTCCTCAAGGGAGCGTGCCAATTTTGCTAATATTCCCAAAACCTATAGATATGCAACATGTGATAACGTGCTACAGAAAGTGTTAGTTCATTGTGGACATTGTACGTACTTCATTTGTAAGGATTGAACTTTCACAAGCTCTGAATAATTCATCATTTAACATTTGCAAACTTACGACTTGCATTGAAAAAGTTAAGCCACTGCTGCATAGGATACTATCTCCTAGATGAAGAAATACAGATCAGTACAGGTCATACAAAGTTGAACTTTTTAAATGAACAATTTACGAGAGACACCGCGATAATACATGACAAACGCTACAAATATTTTGAGGCATCCTTTTAGAACAATATAATTTCTTCCATCTGTCTGGTTATAGCTGCACGTGTCATACATACCGTCTCAATCCTCTCAGTTGACATTTCATAAATGCTAGCTACACATACGTATAAGGCTTAAAATTAACAGTAGTCCTGTGTCCAGAGACTACCCATTCTTGTCATGGAGCTGTCATAGTTTGCAGCTGGTAGCCCCCTCAGGCTACCACTAATTCTGTGATGATTTAATGGATGGAAGATTTACGGATATGAAAATATTTTTAATAACACAGTATTTTCATATCCGTAAATCGTCCATCCTTTAAATCATCGCATAATTAGGGGTAGCCCACTCAGCTGCAAACTATGGTAACCCCATGACAAGAATTGGTATTATATGGACACACAGTTCCAATAGAGGAACTCTCTTTAAAATTCACTGAGGGAATACGAGACTTGCATGATCAGCATCCTTCCATTATTTTCTTAGAAAAGCCTCGACTATTATCCTTTTTAAAAAAAAAATGTTTGTGCTATATATATTAAACAATAGACAGTAAATGTTATGCAGTATTATATTGAAGAGCAGGATGTCCAGTGTACGGTATAAACTAATTTTCCAGATGCAATAACAGGAAAATATTGTTAATGTAACTATCAAGGGTGACTATATAAATAAAATTTTTATTAAATTCTTCAAAGAAAGAAAACCAAATTTGTTATTACTTAACTCTTTAATATTCTTTCGTCATGGTGTTTGATCACAGCATTAGTACCATCGATACCTACCTTGGGTTCCCCAAGTCTCTAGGGCATTCATCACCATGTGAAATGCATAGAAGACTAAATTTTATGTGTCAGAACGTCCTTCCCTTTATAGACAGGTTCCAGAGTTATTATAGCACAAATAATTTCACTTTTAATGTGGAAATTGCTTGTCACATAGTTGATGTAAAAATGATGAATTTTTCACCTTGGTGTAACTTTTGTGTTTTTTTCTTCTTTTTTTTTCTTTTTTTTCTCTATACAGGAGCAAATGCAAGAAGTTTTAGATGCAATGTTTGAAAAGAAGGTAAGATATTTTGTGATGACTCACACTTTTTTTTTCTAAGAGACAGTTTGAACGTAGGTGTGGTGTACAACCACTTTTGTAGACTGTTACTGTTCTGGGTTCATTCACTATCTGTCAATAATTGTCAAAGTTGTAGCAACTACAAAAAGCAAGTAATCAATTGATGTAATGCCAAATTGTAGACTCGGTGGATCCATACCCATTTCACAATTTTCAGCTGATTCTGGCAAGTGATAAGTGGGTTAGGTTTATTACTTTCTATAGATGGTGGTGCACACAGGAAGTGTAATAGTTAGATGTGAAAAGTGGAAATCTGTGAATATAGGCTGTGAGATTAAATCACACTTTCGGCTGCAAACAATGACATTTTGCTTGGCACATTGGTTGATGCATGGAGCATTGACATGACAGGTGATACTGTGCAAAGATAGATGTCCCACTCTCTGGATTTCATATTGAAGTTAAAATACATTATTAAATATGTCCTTTTATATCACGAATGACTGGCATAGTACTAGTGGTACTGCTACATCCTCAAATGAATAATTAAATGATGAAATAAATAAATGAAATTAGATAAAGGAATACCAAAAATAAAAATAGAAAATGATGCTATAAGTGCCCCCCCCTCTCAAATAATTGAAAAAGCCATCAGTTGTCTGTGTAACACTTCGAAACATCCAAATGTTCCCCAGCTCTATTCTCAAATTCTACACTTCGACTGCTCCAGTGCACTTCGCTTGCATTATGTACATAAAATAGAGAATTTATCCACTTGTCTAATTTTATTTATTTATTTATTTATTTATTTAATTATTTGAGGATGCACCACTACATCACCAGTCATGTGTGTTTTATACTTGTCATCAATGATTAAGAAATATTGTCTTCTAGTTTAGTACATCTAGTACAGCATATTACTGCATTATCCTGGGCCTCAACCATGTAGCATACTATTACTATGTAACATACTCACTGTGACATTGGATCGAACTGTGCCAGGATAACATGTGGCAAATTATTACCCCACTATGTAACATACTGCGTTCATGGTGTTACACAGGCCTGTGATTCTGGGATCAAACTGCCAGATATGATGTGGCAAATTATTACCCCACAATGTAACATACTGTATTCATGGTGTTACACAGGCCTGTGATTCTGGGATCAAACTGTGCCAGGATAAGATGTGGCAAATTATCCAGTTTGTAATATGTACTGTGTTCATTGTGAATGTTACACAGGAGGCCTGTGACTATATAGGTATATCAAACAGTGTGCCTGGATAATAATTATGACAAATTATTACCCTAGTATGGGACATGCTGAATTTGCATAAATGTCACACAGTCCTAGTGCCTGTCTGGTATCTGTTGTGTAATTTGATAAATACGAACTATTAATAATATAAAGTATGCTCACATTGTAAAATCCCCTCGTATATTTTATTCAGAAGGCCCTGTTTATTTTCAATAACTTGGCTGCGTTAGTAAACTGTATAAATTTGGAAATCGAAGTGTGTCTGGGGGAAAAATGCAGTCAACTGTACATGTATTTAGAATTGAGTGATGGATCTTGAATGTTATCTCAAATACTTATAAATATTGCCATTACGCAATTATGACAGCTGATAATATTCACCATCACAACTGAATTGCTAACAAGTTGCAGTATTACTATTATACTACAATGGTCATTTGGTAGCAGGTGCATTGATTAGGTAAAAAATGTATGCATGGTTAATGTAATTCCATTTCTTAAAAAGCAATTAATATGCAAAGCATTACTGCTTAGTACGAGGTAAAAATAAAAATATCGCCTATTTACAGTATGGTGTAATTGTTGGTATCATATGTGTACATCATCATGTCACCTTGCTGAGCATATATTTTTGTCAGCGCATTTACTGACTATTGTCAAAGTAGTTGATTCAAAACCGCTTGCTAGTTCAATATTTTTAGGACCTTTTCTCTGTTCTTATCCGTACAGATTAGTTTAGTGTTGGGAGTTAAGCCCCCCCCCCCCCCCCCTCCCATAGTGGATGCGTATTTGTTGTTGTCAATCAAGTTTATTCCCAACAGTCTGTGCTTTGCGTCAATCTGATTAAAATCTGATGTAGTGCACTTGGCACCATTTCTTTATTTACCTGTGTCTTATTGTGTGTTCTTTTTTAATCCATGAGTGAGTGCCTTGTTCCTACATCTGACACAATTAATAACATTAGGAGTTCACATTCTGTACTTACGCGCAGCCAATCAGAATCCGTCTTACAGTATAGCACTCAAGGATTGAAATTGAAACAAAGAGAAACACCAAACGATAACAAAACATCGCTGTCTGTGCCCGAGAGGTTTTCAAACAGAGTGTTGCACGGTACTGTACCTGTATTAGGGAAGTTTTCAGCATAAGATACATTCTCGTTGGTTGAGTGGGTTACTGAACACTTATAATTTGAATGGGAACTCCTATGGTATTGTGTCAGATATAGGAGTATGGTGCTCACTTGGGAAACAAAAAAAAGAACAAACGATAAAAAAATGTAGGAAAACAGGTATGAATAAAGAAATCACAAGTTGACTACATCAGATTTTAATCAGATTGTGCTGTGTGTCAGACTAGAGAAATATTGTGATCTCTACTGTGACAATAAGAGTCATGATTTAACAGGAATGGCATATCATGAACTGTTTTAAATCAAATGATGAAAATGCTTGACGTCGAGCTTACAGAAGAGTAGAAAAAAACTTGTAGTCAGCCCATGATGTCTCCAAAGCTAGTCACTGATCAGATCTAAAGTAGATGCCATAAGTTTCAAAACATATGAATTTATCATTGATCTATAGATGGGTTGTAAGTGACTATTCAAGTTATCCCTAGACACATTGTGAAAACTGAGAGGTAATAAATAATGGACATTGGCTATGGGATACATGTATTTAGTGTATTCAGTTATCCAATCTGTATGCACGACCCTGGTCTTTCTATGCATTTATTCTTTCCCAAATGTCATTCTTGTCTTTCTCAAAATCTATCGCATGCACAATTTATAATTGTAAGATTATAATGTAAGCTGCAGGATGTGAATAACTTTTGACATGGCTTGCACTCTTGCACATTGGTTATGAATACACATAATCTATCAACCAACCAACAACTGACCCCAACTAAATTGCAAAGCATTGAAGAGATGGTATTGTTTGTGTGACAACAGAAATGTCTATTAAAAAAACTGGGATGAAATAGTCCATTAAATATGTTGCCAGTAGTATAAATTGTAATGTTTCTAAACTGTTCGGAATTGAAATAAGTTATAATTTGACATAATTGACAAGTTAAATAAAAATATTGTCTAAATCTGATGTCAAGTTTCGATTCTTTTTCGTTGCTGCTGTAAAATCATAACTATATCATTCATTGTCAGACCAGTTTCTTATATTGAATCAAAAGTTATAAATTGTAAGTAGGCATTATCTTAAAAAGTGGAAACCTTTCAGACTATGATTTAAGTTCCATAAGATTTAATGATGTTGTACAGACATAGTTGTGTCATCTGAAAATTGTTATGTACAAAAAAACGTTGAGTGTGTTCATTTTACAGTCATCATGTATCAGTCAGCCAGAACTAACTACTACTTGCATATATGATGGATACAAGTGATTTTGATTAATTATTTCCTGCTTGCCTTGCAGTAAGTATGTCTGCTACCCTGGAATCCATGTTATTGTGTTCTACGAGATGGGGAAAAAATGACATGCATGGGTTCTAGGTTTTGAATGTAAAGAGTGTTGCATACAGTCAGAAAAATTTTAATTTCTGTTTTCATCTGTTATGTGAGGATATTAAAGTGGCCATATGGATGAGGATTTGATATCTGTTTTGGATTTTTAACAATTTTATCATGACTTCCTACTTGAAAAATCTATGTAAAACAACATATGCTAAGTCCTTGTTTGTAACTCAATGAATTGCAAAAGCATAATAGATTTGTAAAATGTACACGTGCAATAACAAACTTTTTAAACATTTTTTTTTTATAGCTTTTTGCAATTTATTGAGTTACAAACACAGACTCGGTCAATATTGTTTCACATTGATTTTTCAAGTAGGAAGCCATGATAAAATTATTCTATAAACTGAAAATCCCAAAAAATACCAAATCCTCATCCATATGACCACTTTAAAACATGCAATAACACTATGAATATATAAAAATAATTGTTACATCCAAAAAAGTAAAATTTTAGGATTTCAACAGGATGGTAGTTATCATCTTCTTGATGATGATCGGTGAATATTCAAATAAACGAATGAAGGGTTTTCATCCTGTTTTGCTCACCAAAACAGGATGTAGTTATTTTTGTACAAACAAATACCCCTCCCTGGTAGACTCTCTCACAGTCCCGGGAGCGCTGCTAGCAGAAAGTGGCTGTTTTGTATGTACCGATATTTACTGCATACTTGTATTCTATCTAATATCCTTGTATTGTGCACCCTCATTGACTACATGGGACTATAGCCATTCCTAATTGATGTGTTTTTGTGACCCGCCATGTTACTGCGATGTTCCCAAGGCTGTGAGAGAGTCTGCCTACCCTAGTAAGAGATGTTCCTGATGCTGTGAGAGCATCTACCCTACCTGGTAGAGAGGCATTCCCAAGGCTGTGAGAGAGTCTACCCTACGTGGTAGAGAATCATTCCCAAGGCTGTGAGAGAGTCTACCCTCCTTGGTAGAGAGAGAATTAATTAATCAGAGTTTACATGCTTGCTGGCTATTTTTCTTTTGTTTCAACGTTTATGTCTATTTCTGACATCATGACCATTATTACAAAATGTCTCATTACATTTACTTATCATCCTTGTTTGCTCGTAGAGAGAAAACAGACATTCTTAGCACAAGTAGAGACATCTGACATGTTTTTTTTTTTTTTTAAAGTAGGTTCTTTGTGGACAAAAATACATTTTCCCCATCTAAGATGAAAACACACATACTGTTTTGACGTCATTAGTATTGAAATTACATCCACAGACATGCATATTGATTTTGATAAGATGCCTGAAAGGGTAAAACAGTAAAAGCGGAGTACTGAACCATACTAAGAGGCCTTGTTTGTCTTGCCTGTTATGGTCTGTTTTTTACATTATTGATGAAATTGAATGGAAAGTAGAGGTCTTACATATCATTAGAAATATATGACTTTATAGATGAAGAGTGTGACAAACATCTCATGAACAGCTGCCACGTTTCCATGCAATCCAGGGTTGTATCTTCATCCCAGGCTCGCTAATTCTTTTTAGCTTGGCCATGTTCTCAGCAGTCAGTATTGAAAACCAATAGTTAATTTGACGATAACATTTTTGTTTATGTACAGTTTGTGTTATTTTTATCAGTGTAGACTAGATTAAATATAGGCCGTCAATACCCTTACACATCAAGATACATCACTAGGAGACTGTTTGTGTCACTTGGGTTGCTATGGGTGTGTCACGCGGGTTGCTATGGGTCAGTGCAACGAGACTAATGAGAAAGTCTGAAAAAGGCATCTAAGTACAGAGTAATGTTTCAATCTGTTCAGACATATTACTAGCCATGATTTCAATTATTGACAGTTGTGAGGAGAAATAGAGTAAGGAGTATTGTTTGGGGGGTCAGAAGAGGTCACATAGCTCTCATGATCAATATTTGGACTGAAAGGAAAGGAAGGGGGTTTACTCAAAGTTTGTGTACATTCACAGAAGTACTATGAAGCTTGTGATATTATTGGAAAGACATTTCTTTTTTCGTAAGTGGAATTTCAAAAACACAATATTTTAGGTAGTAATACTAAGTTGGAGATGAAATTTTTCACATATGAGTGTGTATATATATATGCATGTGCCCTTAGAAATATGATATCAGGTATAAACTATAATTTGCAGTTACCATTACCAGAGTGTTACAATGTCTGTGAATTTTCAATAATATCACCTGTCTGTTAATGTTATTGTAATTTAGCATGGAACAATGATTCTATAGACACAGACTTAATTCTTGTTGCATCCGCGTATTAAATGATAGAGTAAATGTATTGGCTGTTACTAGTACAGTTAGATAATGTCGTTCCTGTGGGAACAAGTGCTGCCATGAAATATTTACCTCCCACGACACATTAATCATGTTAATGATTGGCATTTGAATGGTAGCAACCCAGAGTACTAATGGTCCCTAGTAGTCACACTCAGACTTCCATCAAAAGAACCAGACGTATCGATTTATCTCAAATGTGATGCGAGGCGTTCTTTGGATGCAAAACCTGCTCTCTGAACAAGTGAACATAATAATTGTAATATTTCCTGATGTCAGATTTTAGCTTTTAATCATACACTGAAATCGTTTTTTTTTTTTAAATATTGTTGGCACTGCTATATGATTCAAAATATGGAGGTAGACTTTGAAAGCAACTGTGGATTTTATGTGTTCAAAATGTCTGTTGTTGTTATTTGGAGCATGAGAAACTGAAAATGTCTTGAATGCAGAGGACAATTTCATTCTATCAGAAACTCGTCAAAATAATGTATTAAAACATCCACTATGCCATTTTCACAAATATAAAGACTTCCTCGATAAAGGTCACAACCCTTTGTGAATTTTTCAATTAATATCAGTCTGTAATATCTCTCTGTGTGCACACAATTCTGTGAAAAATATGTACCATTTCCCCTATTGGTACAAAACAAGTTGAAGTTCTGCTTTCACATCTGCAGACAGTACAGATAAATTATATTAATACTGGCACTGTTTAAATTGTCACTTGCATGATAGTATTATGTTTTATCTCTTGTATCAAATGTGTATTTTCTAGCCATCAAACAAATTGAAGAGACAGCAAAAGGTTTCAGTACTTACATCCTAGAACCCCCTGGCAACTATGTGATGTTTCAATCATAGTGTCAAAAAAGACTATGGATTCCAGAATACTGGTTGTACATGGTTTATTAATAGCCGGCAGTACAGCATTTTGACCATCATGTGGTGTTGTATGCAGATCATCTCTGTATTTTTTCTCTGACGTATATTTTTAAATCTTGCAAGTTGTTATGTACGGACCGTTGAGACGTGTATTGTGCAATGGTCTTTCAACAATAAATTATCAACATTATTATTATTAATTATAGTTCATACTTCAATTTTTAGTAAATTTTATGTTTTTGACCTTTTGAAATGACCTACTAGATGAAGCCGTTGTCAAGGTAGCTATAGTTTATATATGCTTTGAAACAGTAGCCCAAAACTGTGTCAGATTACAGTATTTTGAGTAAATATGCCAAAGATGAATTAACATGTAATTTAAATTTTGAAAATTGACAGGAGATTTATGAATGGTATTGTCATAGAAATGACGACGAAGTGTTCTCAATACTCAATTTGTAATTTTAAACTACTGAATATATGCAGTCTTTATGCCACATTGCCAATTTAGGATAACACATCTATTAATTTGCTGTCCTTCAGGTAAGGGAAGTAAAGGTGACTTCATTATACACTTCATATGTCGTGACTATCAGCAGGCCCTGTTCCATTTTTTTGCATGAATGAATTCACTTCCTCATATTATTGCCAGGGGGGTGGGTGATTATAATGGAAGGACTTTTTCTACCATCATCAGATCAACGTCATGTTCTTACTTCGTGATAGTGAATCTCACTTTCATGACCTTTTCAAAGAATTAAGATCATACCAAAATACAGGAATTAATAGGACTGTGCTCCAGATTTGGTATTTTCCCATATTGGTGGAGATTTTATCAGAATGGAATTTTTTTTTAGACATAATGTAATTTGGTGATCAGATTTTGATAGATTAGTCAGTGCGTATAATATGTATTCCTTTCTAGCTTGGAATTCATGCTGTTCTCTTCTCTTGTACATTGTGTGTTGAAATGCAATCATTGCCCTGTAGACTGAAGTGAGTAGTACAGATTCCAGGCTAGTTGTCTCAATCATTTTGATTAGGTTAACCAAAGTCATTTGCATTTTACCTGCGAGCTGAGAGTTGCACTCACTATCGAAAGATCTCACTCCTACATGCAAAATTGATAGCATCTTGTCACAACCCTCTGGTAGACAGCGCTTCACATTCTCACAGTAGTGTCAAGCCTTTTGTGTACCTTCATCACTAGCCTTGAAACTTGTCAACTGGACATTCATGAGGTGGACTGGCTCAAAAGAAGCCTAGATAGCCAAGTCTCTGGGATATTCTACATGTGAACAGGACGTGTGCATACATGCATGTGTATGTGCAAAGGATCATCATAATTTCGTACTGTCTTTGATGTGTACTTTTCGTACCTGGTGAAATGAACAATTCAATTGAATCTGTGCATCTTTTTCTGAAATTATTTGTGATATATATGTGGTGTTTCGTACAACGCAGTGCGTACTCCATGAATATTTCATGACATATGCAGTCTACAAGTAGATACATTTTTAGTGTTTTAGTTATAAGAATATGTATGGTCAAGTGTATATATATATATGCATCTAGCAACATGTAATGCTACTGGTAACCTGGAAACATTAAATGACATGTATTTGCAGTATGGTCATATTCTTGTGTGTTGTAAAGTAGGAATGCCAGCTCCACTAGTACTACAAGATTAGCAGTTGTTATTTGGTTCATGCCTAGAATACTAAAACAGCTATCCATCACACTCTGTGTGTGTGAGGGCTGCATCCCACGCCACTGACTATAGCTCTGCTGCGTTGCAGCCAGCAGTTGTCTAGCTGTGCCAATTCTGAACTGCTAATCATAAAATATGACCTGGAATTGTCATTATCTTTCATGTCGTAAATCCGTCACCAACTGTGACATTGATGTTGTTCAATTTATGGAAAATACAAAGTAGGATTTTTTTTTTTTTACTGCCTTATATTTTATTGACCAGAATAGTATTCATTTTCACATTTGTTGAACTATAAATCTTAGTGTTTCAATCAACTTGTACCAAATTGAACAGAAGCGGTGTTTTTGCTTACAATTTTGATCCGATGGTATCAGAGGGTCGGAAGCTGGTAAAACTTACGATTGTCACATAACGGCTCACAATTTAGGTTGGGAGTCCCATTCATTAAAATACCCGAAGGCGAACTGTACCATAGATGAAAGCACTAGGTTGTTTCTTTTTTGTCATTGATCAGCTATTTAGGCATTTTTTCGTAATATTTCTTTTTGTAATTATTATGTTCACAAACATACACAAATGACAGCAATAATTTACAGTACAGGATGTACAGCGGCAATACGGTGAATACTAATTATTTCTACCCTCTCATGTCGGTGCCAATTTTTAAAACTATTGTCATGTTCATTTGCTTTAATCCTATGCGCTTATTGCGGCTGCAATGGATTGTATGCTCTGCAGGGAGTTGAGGAAGTATAAAGGGCCGTTATGCCGCTATAGATCGGAGCCAGGGTAATAAATGTAAAAGCGCTTTGAGCACAGAGTGGGAAAACGCTATATAAAAACTAACATCATTATTACTATTATTTTCAATTTTATTACAGACACAACCTGGTGAACATATTATTGAGCAAGGAGATGATGGAGACAATTTTTATGTTGTTGATCAGTGAGTAAAACTTTATTTAGCTACATATTTTATTAAACTCTAAAAGCTTGTATTTTGTAGCTGCTATACTAGCTATAACTGGAGTATTTTTTTTTTTTTTTGATCAGGGAACTGACAAATTTTTTCACTGAGATTGTTTAAATACAAATGATTGAAAATTGTGCATGTTACTTAGAAGTTAGAGGTCTATAGTACATGAACAGATGAAATCATAATTGCGTTGAGAGCGCTGATTTTAGGGTACGAACGCAAAAATCAATTTGATTGGATTTTTTTTACCATATTATGTGTGTAGCTACACATGCATTTACCCCCCCCGTTTTTTTTTTCAATCCCATGTAGGGTGTATAGCATTATGAGTATTACTATAACTTATAAGTAATTATGTCTAACAAAACAGTTTCACAAAACATGTTCCACTCGCAGCTATTGCAGCTTTGTGGATGTTTGATTAAGTTTAGAATTCATATTAAATGTCTAAATTGCCGTGAATGTACAAAGAGTGTTGTAGACACTGTTGAAATGAATTCAGATGATTTAATGAAAAACTATTAGTCTGGTAGAGTGATAAATGTGATTCAATAAACCATTTGTAGAGTCTGGAGTCAACTTTACATTGTTGGCCATAATTCCATTAGGAAGACAGCTTGTGTATGCCATTCCTTGGTAGTTATGGAAACTTACCGTTAGTATTACCAATGGATAGCCCCCAGAAATGAAAATCGGTGGTTTCCCAGTGTCATTTATGGTTATATTACATTGGACACTTGATATTTAATTTTCTGTACGTGAGATCAATAGTGGTTATTGTTGTAGTGATATTGGTAATGAGAGACATTTCAACTGTATTATAGTTGTATGGAAGTCATAAATGACTGACATGCTAGATCAGATGTAAATCATTGAAATTCATTAATTTTTCCATTTTGAGCAAAATACGATGATTAGATATGTTGGTCACAGAGTTGACACAAACCATGACAGGATTTGAATAGAGTTTTTTTGTATCATCATTCATCTGTCAAAGCTTTATACCTTATTCTATTCAACAGTTAACCACAAATGAGGTGTTATATAATAGTATGGTGTAATATCACCCCTGAAATCTCCCTTTGTTGTGGTCAGAATATGTTTTAATTGGAGATATTAGCTAAAGCTAGGGATGTCAGCCATTATGCTATCAATAACTCTCACTAGTAGTATACAGAAAATGTATTGTGTTTGTGTTCATTGTATGGTAATATATAGTATGACCTACTTTTAATTGGTAGTACCATGTATGTAAATTATAATATCACTCAGACTGTGACCAAATTATACCCCAGCATTTGATGTAGAACTGTTCTTCATTAAATTGATAATATATGTTAATTGACATTGTTTTGTTTTTTTCCCATGTCTAGGGGTGTTTACCAAATTCATGTAAATAACAAGAATGTTGGTGCGTATGACAATCAAGGAAGTTTTGGTGAACTAGCACTTATGTACAATACACCTAGGGCAGCTACCATTATTTCTAGCTCAGAGGGTGTCATATGGGCACTTGTAAGTATACACACAGTCTTTTAAATTAACAATTCCTGTTCTGTTTTTTTACAGTCAGCAGGTTCACCACGTGTACATATCTCTTCTCATTTGCATTGTAGTGTTTCAAAGTGTGGTTCATATTATATTTTCACTGATATTTGGTAATATCAAAGTTTTGAGCCATTTTTGTTCTCATTCTACAAAAGCGATTTTACTTTTTATGGGTCTGTTTTGTACCCCTTAATACGAATATTTGTGACTAAAAAATTTAAAAAAATGTCAAATTGAGAGATGGAAGAAATTTCACGATGGCACTAAAATAAAGTAAAATGTCAACAAATGAACTATTTTGTCCTCATTACATACTGACTTTGTATTCATAGCACTATGTACTGATTTGAAATCAATTGAGCTGTCTGAAACATTTCATTTTAGTCAATTTAATTAGTGGGGTGGGGGTGGGGGTGAGGGTGGGGTCAAAGGTCCAACTGAAAGAATTTATTTTTGTTATCCTACATTGAACTATTGATCTCACCACCTATTCTATCAAACAATGAAAAAGGAGAGTAAAAGTCTTCAAACTTGTCAGTTTCAACAATTCACTGACATTAAAAAAACAATCAAAAAATGTTTGAGATTTTTCTGAAGAAAATGTTGACGATACCCTTGTCTTCAGACCTTAACATGTTACAAGCTATTGGTGGCAATGGTGTCCAGGTGTTTATCTCATCAAAATAAACTATCCTTGGAATTTGGCTGAAGTGTGATGATATGTAAATATTTTGTGCATCTACGACTCGGCGTACACAACATTAATTTTTTCTTGATATATTACAAAAAAAAACAACATTCCCTCGGAAGTGAAGTTGAGAGTAATGTTTACTGATTATATTCCAACAGGACCGATCATCATTTAGGAGAATTGTATTGAAGAACGCTGCCAGAAAGAGAAAGGTGTATGAAAATCTACTGGAAAGTGTTCCAATGCTAGCTTCATTAACCGTAAGTTGATATTATCTCAATCTGTGATGTTGTTGAATAAAAGTGTGGTACTAAAAAGTTGATGTAATCAAGAGGTGAAATTCTACCTGAATGATGTCCCCAGTACTCTATAGCTTCATTAGCTGTGTTAACTTTAAATATATCTTGAGTGTAAAAATCCGCTGGCAAGTGTGCTAATTCTCACTACATTAAACTGTCTTTACTCAATGTATAATGTATCTGGCGTTGAAAATCTGCTAGAAAAGTGTGCTAATTGTCGTTGCATTACATGTGAGTCAACATGATGTAATCTTAGACTAGTCTAGAGTTTTGGACTCCATTCTGTCACTAAGTGCCATCTCTAGAGCTTAAACAAATACTCTGTTGAATTTGTTAGGATATGAAATTTGAATGTCAACATTTCAGATGACACATTACACAATTTAGTAAATTAGTATTGATTGTTGGTTGAAAGGTGTGTGTCTAAGTCAGAACCTGTGTAATGCAAATTGTCTATTGAAGCTTGTATATTACCTTTATGAAATCTACATTTTAGAATTTATTGTAGGTCTAAATTTAGCTTCCTTCTAACTTCTAAGGCAAAAGATATATGACTTTCTGTAAGTACTTCCTTGGAATGACTACAGGACAGCTAGAAAAACGCAAAGTGTGACTTGATGGGGGATCTGAGGGGAATTTGTACAGTCTTCAAACTGTTACACATGTCATGATACCTGAAGAGCAAGCTAAAAAGATACCGAGTGTCTGTCCGTCTATCTATCAATCTGTCGTCTGTCTGTATCATCTCCAGAATCCCTTATTAGTTTGAAGTGAAATTAGATATAGAGATTCTGTTAGCTAATGTGGAGAACTGAGTGTGTGTGTGTGTGTGTGTGTGTGTGTGTTTGTTTGTTTGTTTGTTTGTGTGTTTGTTTGTTTGTTGAATACTACAGAAATGATGAAATGCAAGTCACCATGTACTGAGTCAATGGTGCGGATATTGTTATTGTTGGCTGAATCCGAGAATGAAGAGAGCTTTCAACCATTCATATCATGCCTATCAAGTATGAAATTGGTAACAGAATAACCAATAGATGCTATTTTGTATGACACTAAAATATTTGCAGCACTGCTAATATAAATGTAAACCATTCTGATTGACATATTTTTGAAAATAGATTACATAATGTTGTTGGTAACTGGACTGAATTACATGCCATTGTACAATAGTCATAACTGATCTATTACATGTTTTAATTTACAGATGTACGAGAGAATGAATTTGGCAGATGCCCTTGTCAGAAGGACTTACAATGCAGGCGATCAGATCATCCGACAGGTAAAAAGATATTCTAACCCTATAGTCTTATTTCTTTCACATACTTTCCCCACCAAGGTTGTTGGCCTGTACAGCCAGGCAGCCCACAAAATGTGATTAGCAGAGAAGTCTGAAAAATGTCTTGATGCACTGCTATTGAAATGAAATAGCTTGTATGGCTTATACCTGTCTGGCCATGTAATTTTGTCTGATACACGAGATCCCACCCACCCAGTCCCTGGAAAAAAAAATATATGGGAAGGATGGGGCAGAAGAACAGGTAGTTTCAAATACACATTAAAAGATATCTATGCTTCAAATAGTGCAATTAAACTGTAGTTCACTTCAGAAGAATAATGGATGCTTAGTGGTTGCCAAGTACTGCAAGGAGAGGAATATTATGACCAATGTGTATATATAATATAATCAGCAATACTTGTGTATTGGTGTATAGCGCCCTCTATGTTCAATTTTGCCACAACTTGATATTGTCATCCAAGTGTGTTACAGCATGATCTGTAACCTCTTCTTGCAGGTTTGTGATACAATAACATGACACCTGCAGGTTAAATGTAGTATCCTCTTTCATTTATTTATACTAAACACCTGCCTCTGTCATATGGTCCCATTGAGTTTGACATCCATTTGAAAGTACAGTAAGGGGGAAAGAATAGGTGACTCAGATACAGGATTTCATAAATTATTTATTTTATTTTGATTACATCTTAGGCCTAAAAAAAAAAATTGTTTGGTTCTGGTTACCCGACCCCACCTAGTTTCTCATGCTGACCCTAAACTTTTTTTTACATATTCAAGAGAGAGAGAGAGAAAATTGTGAAGTCTCACAAAAAATAATGGATGAGGAAACTGACATCAACTTAAAAAGACAATATAAAACTGTTCTTTAAATCTGTAATGGCTGTACATCTGATGAGAGGAAACCAATAACACAGAGACCATATTAAAAACAACGGAAAACATAACTACCTGAACTAGACACTCACATATGAAAAAAAAAATACAAAATACAAAATCTACCTACACCCACCTTTTCTGAAATTGAGCTAATCAGAACCACACAATTTTTTTTTCTGTTAAACCTTGCCAGTCATGACTATCAATAGTGTTTATTTTCTGTTTATTTATGTATTTTTTTTTTACCTTATAATAATATCTGATGCAACATTGCATTACATGATAGGCATCGTTTCAGACGTGTTGACGTTTCGCATTTGTAAAATTTTGTACTAAGAAGTGTAAAGTTAGACACTGCATAATTGCTGCCAGTTTGATTTGATGTTGTTTAGTATTCATAGCAGCGTACAAGTGAGAGTTTTCTACATTAGTTATCCAGGCACCTGCATTTCTCACAACTGAAACATGTCAAGGCTGAGTGGATTAAATCATGATCATTGTAATTGTCATTATAATCATCACCAAGTCAAAGGTTACATGTATATGCATAAATAGATAACACTATTCAGATGCGAAATGTCCCATCTGTCTCTGCACTTGATACTTATAATCATGCGGCGTAAGTTATAACATAAGAGTTATACACAAGAAATGACTGCTTAATATACATTATATGTAGTTTGGTAAAAAAAAAATCCTGTTTCTTTAATTAATGCATAATTTCGAAGATCTGGTTTTGAGATAAAAAATATTATTAGTTGACTGATTTAAGATCAGCTGTTATGGGAAATCTTCTTGTCACTTTCTTGAAAAGGGAGTGATGGTAGTTATGATTTCGGCAATGAATTGTACAGTCAAGCTAGGACTTGGATTGGTTCATACATATTATAATCATGTCAAGACATGAACCACCCTTCCCAATATATATCTGTTTTGCATGGGGCAAAAGAGGCTGCCACCAGACACAAGCAAACTTACACAGATACACAAAGGAAGACGGTGATTAGTTTCTTTTAGTGTTTTTAATCTCATTTTATGTGTGTGTTTTTATAGGGTGATGAAGGAGATGGCTTTTACTTTGTGGAGTCAGGTGTTGTTAGGATTGCAATGAAAAGTCAGGTGAGTGTCAGGTCACACCGAACTACAATTATAGTGCTGTGTGTGTTTGTGTGTGCAACAAAAGAACAAAATGCTTACTTGAAGTTAAAGTGCCTGTCAAAAGGAATAGACAATATTTGCAGTATTTCATTATTTCAGCTTCTTTTCCATTTAATACAATAAAAGCATGATGTAGAGCGATGCAAATGTCAACTTTATCATTTTATTCAAGATGACATTCAGAAAAAAAGCAACTTAATCTTACTCCAGATGAGAAGGGTAATTTCACAGGCAGAGGTGTATGTTGCAAATTGAAGTATCTAAGTATGTCTCGGTATCTCTAAATGCCAGGGGTTGTGTTGCTGCCCTTTTATAGTACATGTGTATGGGTATATTTCTGTAAAAAAAAATAATTCCTTACCTATTGTTAGTGCCTGCGTTGGCATGATAGCACTTGTTTGTGTTGAGTTGGATGAAAGGTTTCGGTGGAGGGTTGGCATAGGGGTTATAAACTGTTCTTGGCAACTTTTGTATCATTGGCCTGCAAGAGTTATTGTGTACACTCCTTTGAATCATTCGTTGTTTAGGCAGTGTACAGGGGTAGTAAAAAGGGCCAAGCTTTTCAGACTATTGTATCCTGTGTCTTAGATATCCAAAAATGTCCACTATAGTAGTTTCATTTCTTGTATTGTCCTTTTATTAACCAGCTGTTGATCAGTCTAACAAGTTCTCATATACTCCACTGAGTTTGATGTCTGAATAGTACTCCTCAGCACACCTTGATTTTACTCCCCAATGTATCCATGGCAACAGATTCCTGAACCCTGATGGAATCATCTGTCTATCCCCGCATACAAAGTGAAATCCCCGTACTAACAAATCACTACCCAAATGATAAAAGACTGTTCCTTGTAAACCCAAAGATTGACTTTTTTTTTTCGTATTGCTGTTGTAGTAACCAATGATGAATGTGTTTTTCTTTTTGCTCCGTATATATATATGCATGCCACAAAATGTTTTGTGAATGCTCTGTACCTGCAATGAACCCACAATCCAAATAACTTGTTTGCAAACTACCCACATTCTCCAAATACCTATTTTCTTGTCGGACCACTCCTTGTACCACGATCTGCATGTTCAGTATGCCGTAAGTATCCAGAATGTGGACATGACAAAATTGCCATGGCGTCTATACCGTGACATTTTGCTAAAAAATACACTAAATTGTCCTACATCACCATCAGTCCATCCTAATAGCCAGCACTGCCACTACCATGGTGCCTGCTAACTGCATGAAAATAATGTTAATTTTTTTTTGCACTTTCTACAAAACATGGTTAACTCAAATGACAGTAAAGTTGTCTTACATTGGGTAACCTCTCTGTGTGTGCTGTTAGAGGGCGCTGTTAGAATTCTTCATTTCATATTCATAAACCTTATCCGCTGTAACAAGTGCTCTTGTTACAAATCTAATTTATCTTTCTAAACTTCAATGTAAATCTTTATTCTCCTCTGGTGTCGGGTTTAACACTGTGTTGGGTTCTTTCTGTCTGGTTTCTGTAACTGTAAGTGCATGTGTGTGTAATTAGGTAATTTGTCTTTTTTCCCCCATTATTAAAAAATAAATTTAGATACATAGTTTATCATAAATGTTGTAAATTGATTGTAATTTTTACTATTAGAGGTTGTGTACATGATGTAGTTACTACAAAGTTGTCTTTGAGATTTCAAAATTTTCAAAATCTTGTGAAGTGTACTCGAGCAATTTGAAGTGAAGTGTCATTCTCTTCTCTGCAATGTGGGAGGACTCCTTTATTTTCACTGATTATCTGATCCATGTCATCATGTGGAAATGACACTTTGCTGGAGTTTTTTTTAGTGGGTGCAAAAAGAGTATAAAGTTGTATCCTTTTGTTGATATTACACAAACAAGGCTGAGATAAACATACAACTGTTGTAACAGTTAGAAGGTGATATTTCTAGAAGGGGTGCATGGCGGACGTTTTTCTAATCTGACATTGTTGAATTGCAGGAGGATCCAACAAAGGAGGTAGAAATAGCAAGATGTGAAAAGGGACAGTACTTCGGCGGTATGTCAACTTGTTTTTTTTTTCTTCATAAGGTTTTATCAAAAAAAAAAAAAGTCTCATGGTAGAGTAATCACTCTTAATGATATAGTACTACTACTTGGTCACTCTAGTACATTATGTGGTTACTATAGAGTTTAGTTCCTCATTTTAAAGCTGCACTAGCTGCAACTGGGATTTTTCTTCTTTATCAAGCAACCAAAGATATATTCACTAAAAAGTGGTCAAATAACTATAAAAAGACACTATCTGTTATAATTAGTGGTCAATATTATCTGTAGGTGGTGTAGAGACAAGTTTAAATCTTGAACGAAAGCTTGGTTTTGAATGTGTCACTGTTAAAACTGCACTAGTTTGTAACTGTAGTATCATTTTTCAATCAATCTATTCAATAAAAAGTGTTAAAATACCAGTAATTAGACATTGCACATGTTAATCAGTGGTCAAACTTATCCGTTAGTATTGTAAAACAGGTTTTAAATTGTGATCGCCATTGAGGGCGCTGATTTTTGGGTATGGACCCAAAAATCAATTTGATCTGATTTATCATGTATACAAAATAGACATTCACCCATACTGTTCAGGGTGTACAATATTATGAGTAAGTTATTGTATGAAACAAAATATTTTCAAAAAAAAAATTTCAGTTGCAGCTAGTGCAGCCTTAAGTCAGATCAGAATTGTAAGTTGTAGTTTTCAGACGAAAAATATAACATAGTGCTATTAACAACCAACCATGGACATGACAAGACTGTAATAGTGTTGAATTGTTTGGGTTTTGTTTTTTTGAGAATCATGTACATACCTCTGACTATAACCTTTTCCTTTGTATTTTAGAATTGGCACTGGTCACACACAAACCCCGTGCAGCTTCTGCTTACGCAGCTGCTAAAAATACAAATTGTGCATGTAAGTAGAATGTACCGTCCCCTCATTGTCATGTACATGATTAATATTTATATGGTTAGTATCAGCTATGTCTGACGTCAAAAGTCTACTGATGTTACACAGTGTCTGTCAATTTGCATATTGAGGTGACAATGTCTGTTGTACTTGTCATGATGTCCTGTGAAGTTGTCTATATAACCTTGACTGAATGTTGTGTTTATTAAGAGATACTTGAACTGTTTTGACTCGGTGCTCTCGTTATATCGCCATATTCATTCCACTTCTTATAGTTTCTTACAAATGAGATATTGTTGTTACCGTCTTGTTGTAAGGCTGTAAATCTGCAGATGATTTAATTAACGGTGATCATTGCTATGATTCAAATATACCAGGTCAAAATACTCATTTCCAGGTTGTCACATTTGCATTACTTCAGAATTTAGTGACTTGTGTACTTGTACGCTTTGAAATGACTGAAGACATTGTTTAGGTGTGACCTTATTATTTGCATCTTGTAGTGCTGTATAAACAATGCAAGGTGTATGGCAAAATGGTTGGGACAGTTGTTGTGTTCACATCACATTACACTGTTGTAGTCATTGTATATTAATCCTTGGGCTTATTGGCCGGATATGGGTTTTGCAGACTCAAGGTTGTATGTACGGCGAAAAAGGCCAGTAAGGTTGTATGGCAAAAAGGCCAGTAAGGTTGTACGGCAAAAAGGCCAGTAAGCTGTACTAGCGAGATCCACAAAACCTATATCTGGACCGTAAAGGTTTTATCATATACCCCATGTAGTGGCATGCAAACGTCATTTGAATCACGTAATCACATAAATTGGCTCTGAAATATTATTTTATTTGCAAAAACATAAAAATAGTGAAGAAATTAACAAAGCCAAATCACTGAGCAAACAGACATCGATGAGTGTGCCTCTTGCCATATTTGTGTAGAGTGATACTGGTGTACCGGGGCATAATATGGAAAATTATTGCCACTGGTTCGATGCGCATGCTCTCCATTGAATTACATTGGAATTGATACTGGGCATATGATAATAATCTTTACAAAGCAGATATGGGTTTGCAAACTGAGGTTGTATGGTGTTAGGGCCTGACCCTGGGAAGGGCTCAAGGGCTTGTAAGTCATACTACCAAGGTCCACAAAACCCACATCAGATCCGTAAGGGATTTAGCACATACCCTATGGAGCATTAAAAATGCATTAGAAAAATCGTATTTTGGAAAAAATAGTGGCTCAAAAATTCATGCAACTGACCTTATTTGGGCAAAGTGTGCCTGGGCGCAATATGGCAAATTATTGCCCGAATGTGAGGGCGCTATCCCCCATTGAATTACAATGGAGGCAATACTGATGTAGCACTTGGTATATGTATGGTAACAATTTTTTCTTCTCAATTTTTCCAGTTCTCGATGTCGGTGCCTTTGAGAGGCTTCTTGGTCCATGTATGGATGTCATGAAGAGGAACATTAGCAACTATGAAGATCAGCTCGTCAAGTTATTTGGCAAAAGTGTAGACCTGAGTGACGCGAGGTCATAAAACAAGGAATAAACTGCCAACCTGAAATATATACTCCATTACCAGCTGCTGTGCTGCTGCTACCACTACTACTACTACTCTCAATAGTACCATTATACCATGTAAATAAGAAACTCTCTCCAACTACGACAAAAAATAAATAAAAATAAACCACCGGTACTTTTTACCTATAATAAAAAAAAAATCACTATTAGGCTTTAATAGTCAATTGAAGTCACATTTGCTGTTCATTCATTGTGTTTGTTCCCCTTTTTACTGTTTGACGGTACCCCCCAACCAAACTGTTGTTAGGAGCTACTGTATGTTGTATCGGTTAGTTTTAAAAAGTCCGTATAGACTGCCAGAGTTGTATTTGAGAGCAGTCGATGTTAGTATTGTGCAATCAGTGGTCTTTGTACTCGTAGCTACTCTCTCCGAAATTCATACAATCCGCATGATTCCTATTTTATTTTATTTTTTTTTACAGCAACACAGCAGTTGAGGTTCTTTTAAAATCATGTTTAGTTGTCACCCAACAGTCTTGATTTGATTGATTGATTGATTGATTGATTGATTGATTGATTGACTGACTGATTGATTGATTGATTGATTGATTGATTGATGAAGACTGTAAAAAAAAAAATGCTGACACTTAGACAGCGCAATACCTGCCAGACTAGGGAAAGCCCAGATCCTTACAACATTCTTCCTGTTCGTTTCCATATAATATGTGGGTCTATTAACTGTGTAAAACCATATCTATACATGCAGGCATCTACAAAAAAAAACAAAAAAAACTTTACTATCACGAAAAACTTCCAATAAGGCAAAAAAATGTACTGTAGTTCTAAGATGACATTTTAATACTCCTTTTTACACTCAAACAGAAAAAAAACTTTGCAAAAGCGTCTGCTCTTTCCATGCCTATAGAAGTTGAGATTCAATCGTCTTGATAGTTTAGTAGGATATTATCAGAATGCCAAATTTAAAAAGGAAAGAAATGATTATCAAGTTTATATAGTTCCCAGTTGAGAATTTATTGAGTGCAATGTCATCCGAGCACACGGGCTTACTATCTGTAAATATTTGATTTTTTTCCCCACAGCGTTGTCAATCAGTTCATTTTTTTTTTTTTTTTGTTCAAAGTAAAGATTATCACAGAAAGTTTTCCTTTTTAAGCTTTGTGTATTTATAAAGTACTGTAATAAATATTTATAATTGTTGGTTTTTTTTTTTTAATTCTGTAATTTCTCAAGATTTGTTCTCAAGTTGGAGCACTGCTGCATCTTGGGGGGTGTTGTACATGGTTTTACACACATGTGTAAGACACATGACATATACTGGTTACTGACAGCTTCTTTTTTTTTCGCATTGTATGCATGATGTCATGCAAATAATCCAAAAAAGAAGACCAGGTATCAAGGGTCAGTTGAACACACATGGTATGTACAGGCACCATCTGGTTTTCTCAGCAATCCCTATCAAGAATCTTTGCTATGTTCATCTCCAACTTGAGACCAGTGAAAATTGAAATGTCAAGCTTTGGTCAACTTTTTTGTTTTTACATTTACCGATAGTCTACTAGCATACTATACAGGTGTGTATTGTATCATTTTCATGTAATGGGTGCTTATTTCTTGTACAGAGTTTGTAACTTACAACTTACAATAATTGTATTTCAGTGTAATTGAGTATTCTACCTTCTATACCTGTTTCAAGTTGGTACAAGATGTTATAAGTACCTCATATTTTGTATTCAACTATGAAATGTCCAAAGATAAATTGGACGCATTTTGTTGAAAGTACTTTTTTTTTTCCCATTGAAGTACGTACAAGTTAAATTAACAAGTATTGTTAAGTGTTAAAAGATTTTGGTTTGTTTTTAAATCAGGTCTCCCTTGGATTTGAGTAAAGCTACCTGACTACCTCCATAGATGAGTAGAAACCTACATTTTCATGTATTCTTTCTTTCTACCCAAGTTTTCTATCAACCTTGTTTTCTCTGCAACCTAAATGTTATCTGTTTAAATCTAGTAGAGATGTTTGTGAAGTACAAAACATGTACTTTGCCAATCTAAACTTACCTACCCCCTCGAGCCTCCCTCCCCTTCCCCTCACTTGTGTGCGACCACCACCTTTAATTTGTCAACACATCATCTGTGTTTTATTTCTCGTGAAATGGATAAATAGATAAAAAAAATTTGTTGAGATTTACTTTTGACAAAAAAAAGTGTTTACGGACGGAGTTTTAATTTGATTCAAGGTGAGATGAATGTTACCAGTTATTATTGAACCTCGTCCAATAATCTAATGAAACTTACATACACCCAGCCCCCCACCCTCATGTTTTCAGCTGGGTTCATATGATCCTCAAAGTAACCCTACCTTGGCCTATGTCTTCAACTATACAGGAAATTCTGGAAATAAAGAGCAAGTCGGGAATCAAACCACCTATTTTGCAAATACGGACATTTTTCAACTGTGTCTACCAATCAATTCTAGTACTGATACTAGATGATGTCTCCTTCCTGTTCTGTTCACATTCCTTGTTGAAAGGGGGTGGGGAGGGGAGGGGGGTATTTGTAAACATTCCGTTGTCTTTAACATATTTGAGAATGCACAAGCTCTGATTGAATGTCAATCAGCTGGCTACAACATATTCTTCATTGAATGATTTTATAAAAAAAAAATCTTCGGTAATGTTTGAATTAAACAGATTCATGTTTTCAAGTTTTATGGTGAGAGAGAACACCATGTATATTATATAAACAGTTGTATCTTATGTGATGGCATTGTCCCGAGGATTGCCAGAGTACCATGATATTATCCTAAGGAGATAACCACAGCGTGCCAGGTTATACACGTGTACCATATACGACATACATACAAAGTACAATAGTGCTAGTGAATATACAGAATGATCCTCAGATCGGTATTTCCTTGACTGTGCACACGTGAAAACAAACTAAACGAAACAATGCTGTATCTTTGTAAGGTTCCGTTACACATAGTAGTTTTTCATTTTCTTTTTTTGAATAATTTCAAAACGTGTTCTTTGTAAACTGTTCTGGTTTACCAATTCTACGACTATATGTTCATGTACATATTCCAGAGAGGTTAGTGTACTACTTGTATATGAGAATTGCTGTGCCAAGACTCCATCAACTTTTGGAAGGAGAATCTTCCAGTGTTTAACTCTGCTCATTATTTGTCACAAAACAATCATTCTCTTGAACAAATTACTTGTTAACAAAGGTTTTCCATGAGTTCCAAATTGGATAAAGCTGTATTATCCCCAGGTATGATCCCATATGAATTGTTTCATTTAAAATAGATGACAATGCCATCGTTGACCAATTTCAAGGATATTATGTTTTAATGAATAAAATGAGTTTTTATGAAATGTACATAGTAACTGTGTGATAGTTTTTGATGTGGTTTTTACTGGTAAGGTTTATATTAGGTGTGGGTTGTTTGTTGTTGGTTCTTTTGGTGTGTGTGTTTTTGTTTTTGTTTTGTTTTTGAGGGGGGGGGGGGGGGGTTAGCTGAAGCTACTTGATTTGACATAGTAACATTGCAAGTGTCTAATGTCAGTCAGCCAGTCTTAAGATATCTAATAGATGTCTACCTATGGAATACGTGATTTCTTGGCAGTGGTACAGTAACTGTTGCATGCACTAGGTTCATCTGTGTGTGTGTGTAATTGCACGGCCCCATGCAATGTTGTTGTCTGTAACCTGTGTTGTTCATGGATGTGTGTGTGTGAGTGTGAATATTTGCCTGATGTGTGCAATAGGTTGGTGGGTGAGTGTGCCAGTCTGATTCTCTTAAGTTTGTTTGTCTATGTCTACATTAATTTTGATTGATTGATTGTCTATGTTTTTTTTTATTGTAACATCAATTTTTTCCATATACTAGTATTTCCTGTACCGTATGCTTTACCATAGTATATAAAACCAACAAGAAGTCATCTGAGATCACATTCCACGGAGTATCCTTTATCCTGCACTGTTTGTTATTCATGAAAACAAATGATGGATTGGTGTACACTTTCAAAGAAACAAATACTTTAACTTACTGACGACTTGAATATAAAGTTTACATGTAAAGTTGCCTTTGTACAATAGACTTCAGGAATCCCAACGTCCTCTTTTAAGGTAAATTATGTTTCTTGATATTATAAAAGCAACATGGAGTCTCAGCAACGCCTCTCCTTTACACATTGATAGCGAAGGAGAATTCACTTCTAAGGAAAGTACTTGTATGCATCCAGACCGAAAGGTGTTTAACAAGATGTAACTTGCGACTTCAATACAGCTTCGAAAGTCAATGAATGTTAATATATTTCGCCATACAATGTTCGACCAACTGTATCTCTTAGTCTGTCTCAAGCTGTGCTAAAACTACCTACTAGCAGCAAGTTTCTCTATTGATCCCAGTGTAATCTTTCACTCCCTGGTGTTTAATTAGTGTACATTTCACCTGTGGAGTTTTAAAGTTGTCTACAGGATCATGAGGATAGTGAAACTGTGGGATATCTAATCTGGTATAATAAACAAAGTTGCAATGTTGTATTGTGTTGTAGTTGCTAATTTAACATCAAATGTTGGAGTTGTTTGCTTACTGTCTGAGTGAAGTGATGAGTGAGTAAGTGTGTGTCATATTATCTGTGTAGTGACTAGCCAGCCTGGGTCTTATCAACAATATATTTACAATCATACATCAGGGAGTGAAAGATTACACTGTGATCAATAGAGAAACTTGCTGCTAGTAGGTAATTTTAGCACAACTTGAGACAGACTAAGAGATACAGTTGGTCGAAAATCGTTGCAGATGGCGTACTTGCTATTAAAAACGTTAGGATTTCTGCCACCACCGGTGCCAACTGGAGAACCAAGAGTGACGGAGCTACAGTGATGCATCTAAATTCCGGGATATACCACGTGCCAGTTATTTCGTTACTAAAGGCACAGTTTAGTCACACGAATACGATTGAATACGACCACATAATCATATGACGACACAGTTGTTGACAGTACCTATAAAACACAAATATTTATGATGCAATTATTTTGAAATTGCCTCAGTGAAAGTGAAACATCATTCCTTATTGATATATATTCGTTTATTGCCATGTGTACGTATAAACATGAATCAGGAGAGTGCTTACGATGTCACTTAAACAAACAAAAAAGTTAACATCAGTCACCACACAAAATAAATACGGGGTTAAAACCAGTCTCGTGAAACTTACGACAAACGTAAAACAGGACGAGTCAATCACTTGTGCATGATAAATATCAACAAAAATTATTATTCCTCACTCGCAATGCGTATGCGCATAGTCCGGAATAGACAGGCAGTTAGTTGTGTTTTATGAAACCACCCTAGAATTAGATTGAAACAACATACCTAGAAGTAGATTGAATTCAGTCATGAAACATAAGGTACGCCGTAACAAGCGCCCTCATGCATCGGCTAACATGTTTGGGACAGGCCGTCACAACGTACTTGTAACAGTCTGTAGTATGGTATAGGGGCGTGTAGTATTCTTAGATTGTTGTTTTCCTAGTCTACAGGCTAAATACAACAACGTTTTGACTTGAATATATTTTCCTTCCCTTTATGGACAGAACACCACCTAATTGTATAGAGCGTAAATTTATACATTTGTAGTTAGCAGGATTCGCCTGATATTTTTCTTATATAAAAAAAACAACAACAATACGTGTCCCTGTGGTCTGTAGGTACACCCGTTACAGCTCTGTGTTCCAGATTGCTGTAGCTAAGCTTTAACAAGAGCGCCAACAACGACGAATCTTAGCTTTCAATTTAACCCACAATCTGTCTCTATAACTTTTACACACACTTTTATACAACATAATCGGCATTTAAGTGACGTATATTGTAAGGGTCGAGGACTTCTTGCTTGTTAAAAGTGATTTACTAGAATTGAAAGTGTTTCGTGACCACTTCAAATGACGTTTTGTCATGCCAACGGACACTTACAGGCAACTGGAAAGAGCGCTATCACTACTGGTGCTGCTGCAAGGTTGCACTATGCAAATCATAACAAAAAGTGACTCCAGTCTGTGTCACACTTTTTACAGCGTTTATATTAGTGTAAAATAACAGCCCTGCTTCATTGTGTTGGTGAAGCCGTGTCGTTTACTCTGTTTCCTGGTTTTATCGTGAAATAGAAACATCCCCGACCATTTTACATGAAAGAGTCAGTAACCTTCATTTCCACCATATAAAGGTTCATGTTCTAACAATTAGAAATATATATTGATTAGGTACCAAGCAAACATTATAATTCCGAATCCCAACCAAACCACCCCCGAAAACGCCTACGGCGAAATATCGGGTATTTTTTAACCGTAAAGCTTGGAAACATGCGCTTTTTCTGTTGTACAGTGTGTAGAAGTTGAAATATCGTGTAAAATTGTTCGCATTGCTTCCTAGTCGTAGTTTTATTATTATTTATAATCATTTTCTTTAGTTCAGGTCATATCCCTACTTGTCGTCAAATGTAAATATATGCATGTCTGCATGTTTGTCCATGGATCTGTAGATCATCAATGTAGGGTTAAAAAAGAAACTTAATTCATTTAGTTTGGGATTGGAGGGGTTGTGGACTATTATAGTTCTCATCCGACAAACACGATTTTATTTTAATGCAAGCTGTGTTTCACCCCTATAGTATAGATACAAATGAGAAATGGAAGACGTTGTGAATGCATGTCATTAAAATCATAGACCAGGGTCTATGCTAAAAATACAATAAAAGAGCTTGTTTGTCACTACATAAACTTACCGGCTTTAAATTCATACTATTTATATACTTTATATTCATACTGATTTCAAATTGATTGTGCTGTCTGAAACAGTTATCAGTCATTTGCCAATTATAGTTAGAAGTTAATGTTTTATCCTACATTGAACTATTGATCTCGCTCGCCCCTTTATAGTACTAGGCGATTGAGTTCAGCGCAAGACCACACTAGCCAAACACTTCTAAAGTTTTATCACTAGATTTGTATATTTAGTATACTGTGAGATTATATATTAAACGGGGTTACAATGTTTACGAGCACCTGTGATCATTCAGTACTCAAGGTATATAAACTTATCACCACATATCATACCTGTAGCAATCGGGATTTTACACTCGACATTTACATTATATGTACCGGGAATGGCTTCATTAAGTTCATGTACTACCATCGTTACAATAGTAAATCAAACTTTACTATTGTCAAGGTCATGGGTGACTCAAGGTGAGACATCGTTATTGGCCAAAATACAAATATTGGTCAGAAAATTGCATAATTTGTTTTCGACAAAACATGTCTTCATCTATCACGGCTACCGAGCAGAAATTAGAGTAAATGAAACGTCCACTCGGTCTTGAATCGGAATGTCAATGAACCATGTAGTGTTTCCATAGCAATTCTCATCCATCAATCCCTAGAATAGTGCATCCCGTCATAAAATAAAATGTAAAACACAACAACAATAACCCCAAGTAAACCATGCAAGGTTAGATAATAATCCTTGGTATATTTATTCAGGAACTACCTTGAAAATCAGGGCTTATTATTTATTGTAATAACCTGATTGTCTGACAATTTGTTACCTATTATATATGTTTTGCTAGTCATGTTATTAAGGAACAAATGATATCACATTTGACAATGTCACCACTTCATCCAAGGTGATCAAATAATTAACTTCCTGCCACTTTAGGTCCATCAGTCTCGTGTGTCGGTAGTCAATGTTACACCTGGTAGTAAACGCCATAGTTGTTTACGTTGTAAGAGTGGAACCTGAGTTTGTTGGATTTAATGTCGATCTTGTGGACACATGCAATGGCGGCGTTCTCAGTTTGTCGACATGTAATTGAAGCATGGCACACAGACTACACACTGCAATACTGTCTTCTTTTATTGTTTGACAGTGTAAAAGACGTCTGTCCTCTGATTTCACTTTATTCAACTTCACTTCATCTAGTATATTGTTGTCTCATCTCATCTCATCTCATCTCATCTCATCTCATCTCATCAAACCCCTTCTCTTCTCTTCTCTTCTCTTCTCTCTTCTCTTCTCTTCTCTTCTCTTCTCTTCTCTTCTCTTCTCTTCTCTTCTCTTCTCTTCTCTTCTCTTCTCTTCTCATAACACCTATTTCATCACAATCACGCCAAATCACATCATATCTCATATCTCACCCCATCCCATAATACATCGTTTCATCACATCATATCATCAACTCTAGTCTCGTCTTGTCTAATCCCATCTCACCCCTTCTCTTCTCTTCTCTTCTCTTCTCTTCTCTTCTCTTCTCTTCTCTTCTCTTCTCTTCTCGTCTCGTCTCTTCTCGTCTCTTCTCTTCTCTTCTCTTCTCGTCTCTTCTCTTCTCTTCTCTTCTCTTCTCTCTTCTCTTCTCTTCTCTTCTCTTCTCTTCTCTTCTCTTCTCTTCTCTTCTCCTCTCCTCTCCTCTCCTCCCTTTCCTGTTCCTTCCCGTCTTGTTTCATCTCAAGTCTCATCTGTCCTCTGACCAAATCTACTCACATTTCGATTCATCTCATTTTATCCACGAATCTGGTATAATCTAGTCCAATTTAAACAAATGTATTGTCATAGAATCCCTATTTACAATTATATCATAAAATACATATTCAAGAGAATGTCGTGCAGAGGTTGACAATAGTTACTCAATACATACAAACTAACACAACCCACGTGACATATCAGACGCTGTCCTAAATACAATGCCACCAATGTATCTCTTCAGGTGAATTAAACAACATTGTTTACTCATGCTTGTTTACGTCTGTCTTATTTTACTGCTTTATTGGCAATAAGTCAAGAACTGATTGTTGGTTTATACCTGAATAACGAAAGTCTGTCATTCGTTGACACGTTGGAATTTTGATATCATATCATGACGTATATGGTCAGGTACGTGTGCTGATACTCAGGCACGTCAATACGTGAGTTAATGTACTGTCAAGACACGCGGTCAAAAAGTTCATACATTGCCAAACTTTACAGTTGCTTTCACCAAGCTGTGCGGCATACCACCTGAATGTATCCCTTTATGTGTTGAGTACCCCGAGATGACCTATACATACACTCCCCTTTGAGCTACTACCCTTTGTTATGGAGATGACGTCATTCTTCTCAAGTCTTGAGATGTAAGTGACAACTGAAAACAAATATACGCATGAATACAACTGGAGACCGATAATTACAAACTTTCACCTCATAAATAGATGCCGACTATGCTTGTGACGGTTGACTTATTTAGTTTTTGTTGCAGACATTTAAACTGGACGAACTTATACATTCACTTTTTCGTGGTATTTCACAGAGATCGAAAAAATATAGTCGCTCTCATATGTACAGATATACAATATTCAATAACATTCAAAGGCTTTAATTAAAGGAAAAATTGCAGAAAAGCTAGCATAAGTATGATAATTTGTGTTATAAAAAGTCGAAAAGTCAGATTTTTTCTTAAGTTACTTAATTATGACACTATAATTGTATACAGCAAAATTCTATATGAGACATACATCAAAAGACTGGTAAGGATGGATTATTTATTGTTGACATTCTCTTCCCTGAGCATTAAGTTATATTATTTGTGATAATAATATTTACAATATTTACAATTTTCGTCATTCTTTACAATTTTAACAATGTATTTTTTTTTTAATTTGAAAAAAATATAGACTATTGCGTGTAATCCCGTATAATTCTAGTTTCAACCATTTTCGAGAAGAGATTAAAAATTTAAAAAAAAAAAAAAAAAATTCGGATTACTGTCATGCGCCAAATATCAATCGTCTTGCGCTAGCGTCACCATGCGTGACATTATTATGATGTCAAAACGTTCATCTTTATGCAAGACATATTGTTACACTTTCTATAGTTCCTGTTACTGTTAAGTTTTAGCTCAGACCACTAGGTTTTGGTGACGTCATAATTTGAGTCTGTAAGAACTGACATTTCAGCTCCTATCTGTAGTATAAGACAGTAAGGTCCCAAGTCCTCACTGATCTAGTATGTAACAAAATATACAAATTCTAAATCAATGATTGGACTTCTGATTCAAGTAATTCTCCAAATCATGAGAACAATAAAATATGTGTTTGTGTGTGTGTGTGTGTGTGTGTGTGTTTGTGTGTGTGTGTGTGTGAGTGCGCGCGCGCGCGCGCGTGTGTGTGTCGTGTGTGCGTGTGTCCAGCTCAAAAACAGTTTGTTTTGATATTGCTAGATCATGGAAAGTTTGTTTTCAATCTTGACTTAAGCTTGAATAACTTCAGAGTCTTCAGTACTGACAACTTCCTTATTTTCAGTCGGAGCTTCTGCATCAACCTCCACGTCTTTGACGGCTGGTATTTCTTCTTTGAAACCTTCATTTTCTATTCCATTGGACTGTTTTCCTTCTGTAATGTCAGACGGCTTCTCGTTTGTCTTGGTTTCCTCCATCGATTCCTCCTCGAGTCCAACTACGTCTTTCTTGAAAAACTTCTTATAGATGAGGTAGACACCTGCAATGGACATGCCGACTATGAAACTTATAAGACCGTGTAAAGCCGGTATGAGACCAGTCTTGACCCCCTGTAGTCCATCCTCCCTGAGAAGGGTTAGGTTGACAACGGTCAAGGCCAATGCCGTGTTTTGGATTCCTGTCTCAAACGCAATGGTGCGGCATTTCTTATGCTCTTGGCGGAGTGCCCACGGTATGGCATAACCAATGGCGAACGCCAACGTGGGAAGGAGGAAGCTAACGATGTAGGGTTTCCATGACGACTTGAACATCAACGGATTCATGAGACAGATAACTACCAAGGCAGAAACGATTCCCAATACAGTGATGATACTGCAAACCTACAAAGAAAACACATGGCACAACTTTTTTACTAAATATAACTGAATAAATTCAAGTTTCGACCGTAATCAAAATAGCCTTATTGTCATGCCAACAAAGGATTCCGACTAGGATATCTCTGAGTAGGACAAACGATAGTCGGAATCCCTCGATTATTCTAGATGGACAAACAAAGTAAGTTTTTAGAAGTCGGACCGTATTTAACTTTACACGACCTTTGATCTACTTACCAGAGCAATTTTTGCCGCGTATTTCGGTAACTTCCATCTAATCAGCATCCCGAATACTCCAGGAATAAGGATAAGAATCAGTGCTATAATGATGTCCAAATATGGTAATGTGGCTGCAGCCTCGATCCAACTACGACTATATACGAATAACCATAGCGGCATAAACGCCATGGCAAATATTGTTGAGAATGTGGTCATCACAATGCTGAGGGCAAAATAGAGAACGGTATGAATACAATGTTTATATGTGTTCTTATTACAAACGATTACTTTTTACTTTGTTTTAAGTTTGTTTATTGTACTTAGAAGGAGTTTTTATGTCCAATAAATAGGTTATATGTTTCGCATCCATTTTATGACATATTGCGTTATCGGTGAATCTCATATATAGTTAATGACATTTACCTGAGACATGTATCTCCATCGGTTAGGTACGTCATCACGTTGGAGAGTGTACCCCCGGGGCAAGTAGCGATGGCCAAGGCACCAATGGCAACGGATGCTTCCAGATCACATGCCATAGCTAGACTCCAGCCCAGGAAAGGTGATATCAGAAACTGACAACACAATCCAATGACTGGACCGATTGGTTTCTTGATGTTTTCCCAGACTTCTCTCAAAGTGATAGTAGCCCCCATTCCTATCATCATTACGACGAGTACGAATATGATGATGACCTGGTTGGCTATTACCAGATGTTTTGGTGGTCCCTGTGGGCCAGTGATATTCGTAGAGTTGGTGTCTGCCATTCTTCCTAATATACACCTATGGAAATTAAATGGCATTCGTAAAATAATTTATAACAAGTGAGACCAGAAACGGACGGATGGTATTTCATGCAAACGAAAACCAGACAGCATATTGAATAAGTAGGTTTTCCCTACTGTATACCAGACCTGTGGCTGACTCAAGGGACGGAATTCATCACGGCCACGACGCGTGTCTGTCATAGGGTCTCTCAGCTTACAGAGAACGGTAAATAAATGTCAACAAATACAAGTGAAATCAAAAAGAAATTTGCGATTAGGAGATTTATACTATAGATATTGTCATCACTCAAAGTATAGTGGTGGTAGTACACAGTGTATTATCCACAAGTTACACAAATAGAAAAACAGAAAATATGAAGACAGCAAAAAAAATGAAAAGATATGACGTTAATTATTGGTCAATATCACACTGGTCACATTAATCATTTCACTGACGTGAAAGTTGACTTGTTACCATGCTTTCCAAACCAACACAATCAAATGTATGACAAGGTGTCATCTTTATATATGGGGAGGCATTCCAACATGCATTTGTAGGCAACCAAAAGAACCCTCTGTACATATATATATATATATATATATATATATATATATATATATATATATATATATATATATATATATATATATATATATATATATATATATATATATATATATATATATATATATATATATATATATATATATATATATATATATATATATATCTGAATCAAGACTACTCGATAGAAGTTAATTTTTACAGTTAGTTAATTACATGGGGCCGGGGTTTCAACTGTTAAGTTTAACACATTTACACATTGTGCATTTTCTCTGTTATCCCGATGTCTACCCAAACTGACGTTATCGAATCATTTACTCGATTTGTCTGACTGGTGTGGTATAGATATCGCATGGTTATTATAGTGAAACTGTATGCATTTACACTTGATATGGATGCTATAAACGACTGTGGTACAGACAGAAAAGGCTTTACTTTGGTGTTATGGGTTGTTATGTGTTCACTTGGTTTAGCATGGACAGTGCTGTAAAAAAAACACCAGCAGAAAAATGTTGAGATCTGCTGTACATGTAATTACTGTACTGGTGCCTTTGAGAACGGCATACTCTCAGACATTGACACAGAACTATAACTAAACACACGACGTTTATTTGAGGATTTCGTGACACGGGGCAGTAAAATACTGAGTAGCGATCGGTAAGAATGGCATAGGTAGCTTACATGTTTATACGACTAAGTATTATCACCGTTGTCGCCTATCAAGATTGTATTTGGTGACGTCAATCCATCAAAATCTTAGCGCCAACACCATTGTAATACCTTACAACAATTCGAAAAGGGCTTTGGTATTTGTGAAATGTATATGTTAAGTTATACAGTCGTTAATTTCTTGTTCAAACAAGAACTTTCATTTAAAAAAGGGAATCGAATACCACATTTACCATTGAAGCTGACAACACTTGACATAAATCTTTTAGCTTTCACTTGCCTTTATTACTGACTACTTGTGGTTTTGGTTTGAACTAATGGTAAATAAACTGTGTCGAATATTATGGTTGTCATTCTATGTGTGGCCTATAGCTACTAGCCTCTTGTTCTCTTCTGCGGGTGTGTGGTAGGTCGATGTCCGTTGTTAATGTTAGTTTTAACTTTTTGCTTAGCTAGTAATAGTTGATACAAACTGTAATATGATAAGTCATTTCGTGAAAAAAAAACCTCGACACAACTTTAATTGCTTGTCAAGCATACAATTTAGTTCGATTGCAGTACATTCGTGTACAATGCACGAATGGAATTTTCGGCTGCAACTAAAAATGCAAAGGGTGAAGTTCGACTTGTTGAAATAAGTATTCAATAATGTACACCGTGTTGTCAGCAGTCATCTCTTAATAACGTTTGTTTGACCGCATCAAAATGAGTATTGAACACAAAGTACTAACACCGTGACGTTTTGTTATGTTTCCATAACAACAGTACCGTCACACTGTGTCACTTGGTCTCATTTTTATCTACAAAAAATCATGATAAACTTCTAAAATTATATCTTTCTGATCTAGAAATGTTAAAATAAGGAGAAAATGTCAATGTCTTAAACAATAATTGTCGAGTTGCTGGTTACAGTACTACAAACAGATCGATATTCTAAACGCGTCACACTTGTACTTGTACATGACGCATTAGTCTAACTTGAGTATGACTCTAAAATAAGTTTACAGGTGGCCTTCAAAACATGAGAGAGAAATGTGTGAAGGCGTCTTTTTAAAAAAAAAACCCCAACAACTTCCCATTATAAGTAGAACATCTTACTGAATAGTGACATACGGTAAAAAGTAGCAAAGATCCCCGTGTTGCACTTCCAAATTGGTATACGTCACGTCTCCTCCTACTACCCCAATCACAATGCCGGCTAATTATTTCGAGTTTTGTCAGAATTTAAAGACAAAAACGTGAAGTTTGCTCTACATTTGTGAAAAAGAAAGAAAAATTGTACTTACCTGGGAATGTAATATGATGCTGGATACACGTATGGCTAGTGGCTGATATTGGGAGAAATGTAAGACCACTAGTCTATGGCATATGTTCTATAGTGGACTGAGGTGAGACTGAACTCAATTCGACTGGGGAATGGCCTTGTCACTCTGACTGCTTACTAAGTATTTATTTATCAATATCCGCTATGGAGCTGAACACCTTGTGATTACTTTGACAATTTCTGCAGCAAATTTTCCCAATGTCACTCAAAGATACGTATTTTCTAACTCCATATATTTACTAAGACAAGTTCACGTCATATCGTCTATATAAAACCCGATGACCACTGTCCTTTTTAAAATGCAATACAACAGTAAAACAAGCACGTACCTTTAGAAAATTCAGGAGTTTGAGAAGTTAACTTCTGCGAGATCCGTCTTGTGGCGACAAGATGTACAACAGTATAAGAATGAGAGAACTTTGGGGGGGGGGGGGATAATCCTCCTAAAATGACCAATCCAATGTGTACCAACAAAAAACGACATAAATTGTTGAGCGAAGGATATTGAAATAGTATTTATAGAAAGTGTCACTGTTTTGATGGTGTACGTATCATATGTTTATCTCTTGATACGGTCGGTCATAGGTCTGTTTTTCTCTCAAACCACCCCTTTTACGAATAATTAATTGACTGCACATGCACGCAAGTGCCATGTCATCGTTTGGGAAAATGAAGTGACCACAGGAACGTTTACATGTGTAAACAAAGACTGAACAGGTCGAGACGACCGTCAAAACCGGTACCGGTACTAGATGACCAAGGTAACATGCCTGTCAATGTGCTGTAAAATTAACGAGCTACTTTCACCTGGTTTTGATAAGGGGAACGAGGGACAATATGATGTATTCATAACCAACTGTTTGTTTTTGTATGCGACGAGCACGTTGCCTTGTGGTCAAAGCTCAGAACGCCAACTGTTCTGTACTTAAAGGTGAAATATAAGCTTAAAGAATTGGCTTTCTGAATTACCTTGCTTGACAACAAAGATAGAAGTGTAGAATGTAAGTTGATTTAAAGTGGATGCACGAGTTATAATGGAGAACCGTGTCTAGACTATACTGGTAAATACACTGAAAATTAGTTGAATAGAAACAAATCGCCGTATGCCTCACGAAGGTCTTTACTGGTATTGCTACATTTTATCGTCTGTCTCGACGAAAGTCTTACTGGTATTACTACATTTTATTGTCTGCCTCGACGAAAATCTTACTGGTATTGCTACATTTTATCGTCTGCCTCGACGAAAATCTTACTGGTATTGCTACATCTTATCGTCTGTCTCGACCCAAGTCTTACTGGTATTACTACATTTTATCGTTGTCTAGACGAAAGTCTTACTGGTCATTGCTACACTGTATCGTCTGCCTCAACGAAAGTCTTACTGGCATTGCTACACTGTATCGTCTGCCTCAACGAAAGTCTTACTGGCATTGCTACACTGTATCGTCTGTCTCGACGAAAGTCTTACTGGTATTGCTACATTTTATCGTCTGCCTCGACGAAAATCTTACTGGTGTTGCTACATTTTATCGTCTGTCTCAACGAAAATCTTACTGGTATTGCTACATTTTATCGTCTGCCTCGACCCAAGTCTTACTGGCATTGCTACACTGTATCGTCTGTCTCGTCGAAAGTCTTACTGGTATTGCTACATTTTATCGTCTGCCTCGACGAAAGTCTTACTGGTATTGCTACATTTTATCGTCTGCCTCAACGAAAATCTTACTGGTGTTGCTACATTTTATCGTCTACCTCAACGAAAATCTTACTGGTATTACTACATTTTATCGTTGTCTCGACGAAAGTCTTACTGGTATTGCTACATTTTATCGTCTGCCTCGACGAAAGTCTTACTGGTATTGCTACATTTTATCGTCCGCCTCAACGAAAGTCTTACTGACATTGCTACAGTGTATCACTTGACGAAAATCTCACAAACGTTGCTACATGTTATCTTTCGCGATCGCTGAAATACGTCGTACTAATCAGTACTGTTCCATTTCATCACATGTTGTATCAATTTAACATATTACACTTTTGCATATTAACTGTAAACCTGGAAATGTCCACTTAGTTTTGCTTCTTTCACACACAAAAAACATGTACAAAAACGTAAAAATAATTAAGTAATGACCAAAATGCCTTCTTGTACAATGAACACAATATTCCAGTCTGGTAATTAGTAAAAAATATTTTTGAGAAGTAGCTGAAGACAATAAATTATCAGACCTATTTTCGCTTATTTCGCTGGAAAACAAAAACGCGAAAATACGCGCATGTAGTGACTATTAAAATACCTCTTTTGTATTAAAGGTGCACCAGGCCTATTAGTATTTCTGAAAAATTAGTCTTTGATAACTAGTTTGGAAGACTGTATAATCGCAAAATATTTATAGTGGCGAAAATATCTAGGTTAACTTAACAGATCGTCGCCAAATCACACACAGTATATTACAATAGCGGTATTGGGGACATTATTATGAATTAATTTTTGTGTCTTTTTTTGAAGCAATACAGTAGCTTAAAAGATATCTGAGTTTTTGTTGCGCCAGACAATGTGTAAATAGCATTGGTAAGATTTCACTTGAACCATTCAACGATTTACTGGTTTTCATTGTTAAGCCTATTTATCAACCAGTCTATTGAGATGAACTTTCATATGAATATCTATAGGCATATAAAGAATGAAATGTTTTAAAAGGGAAATTTATTTTGTATCCAAAACTATTTTGAACGACTCAAAATTACTGGCATGTACGATTACCGATGTACGTTACTGCATACATTTCATATAGTGCCAGGAGTGTATATTTCATGGCACATGTGTGGATGTCAAATGGGGGTATTTATTTTGGATTTTGAATTCATAAAATAACTCTACTTGGTTTCTATACTTGGGAAAAAAATGTGAAACAACATACACTTAATTCTTGTTTGTAAATGGATATATTTGAAAAACGTTAAAACAATGTTTACAATATTTGTTATTATATATACAATAACAATCTTTTCACACACTTGTAAAGTTTTTTTTTTAATTTATTGAGTTGCAAACACGGATTTGAACTATGCTCGTTTACATTGTAGTTGTCATAAGAATTAAAAATCCAAAATACACATCACACCACATTTGCCACTTAAGCGCGTTCTACTCATCAGTTCATAATAAGTCGTCGACACCTTCTTCGGTCATTGGTTCACCGTTCCTGATCTACGGAAATGAAAGTTCCTCATCTCGATCTCCTGATAAAATCGTCGTCTCTGGGCATGCTATTTTCCACAATTTCCTAATCTACAGGTACATCGTTCCTAGCAATTTAGTGATCTTCAGTCACCCAATATACTGTTCTCGGAAAAGTTTTCTTCAGAATCTTTGAGGACGCCATTCCCAGCAGATTTCTCCATTTCAAAGCTTATATTTATGACACGTACACCGTCCTTTCCGGTAACATCTTGTTGCATCTCTTCTTCTCCTCCTCCTCCTACCCCGTTCAATTCAAACTCTTCCATCTTTCCTGACTTTTTGTAGAGGAGGTAGCAGCCTGCAAGGGCCATATAAAATGCAAAACTGATAATACCGTGAAGTGAAGGAACTAACCCCATCTTAACTGATTCAAGTCCTTCCGTTCTTAGTATAGTGATATTAATAACAGTCAACGCTAGGGCACTGTTCTGAATTCCTGTTTCAAAAGCTATGGTGCGAGCTTTCTTGTGGCCTTGTCGTAGTGCCAAGGATATAATGTAAGCCAAGACGAAACCAACAGTTGCGAGGAGGAAGCTGACGACGTAAGGTTGCCATGACGACATAAACATGGTATGGTTCATGATTCCAATCATTGTGAGTACACCAACAATTCCTAGTAGTGAAATAACTGAACAGACCTATAGGAGGAAATGAATAGAATATAGTGCCAGTGGTGTTGCATCACAACGGTACGTACAGTTGATGTGCTACTTTTATCCACATGCCCATCCACCCCTGTAACCATAATTTACCGTTGTATGTGCAGTATCTTAGTAGCTGGGTGATTATAATTATGTCAATTTGTGGATGTTTATTTTTCCTTGTCTAACCATCATTGTTGTTATCTCTGCATACACCCCAGTTACTATGGCCATGTTCTTGTTGCAAGGTATACATGTGATCATAAAATAAAATTGTTAGACCTAATTTACATATCACTTATGAGATCATCATGTGCTGAATAATTCTTCATCTATGCACCACTAGAAACACCCAACCTAAATTTCAGCCCAATCTGCCTAATAATTTTGGAATGCAAGATTTTTGTACATTTAGACCATATCATGTATGTGATCACCACGTCATGAGCACTCCGTCAGGTAAACATCCTTGTTCCATGTTTCATGTTCCATGTTCAGATAGCAGAGATTGATAGCTCACTGTGAAAGCCCCAATAAAAAAATAGACTCTGTGGAAGTAATGACTGTGAGCTATCATTACTGTATTTATCCGAACATAAAACCTTGTAGCCTGAATCTCACTGAGCTTAGCATCTCGTCTAACCGCCCAAACTACATGCTCATTCAGTAAAGGTTGTAATTAAACACTCACAAGAGCCACTCTTGGCGCATATCTTGGTAACTTCCATCTGATCAACATTCCAAATGCTCCAGGGAAAAGGATCAGAATCAGTGCTATAATGATGTCCAAATATGGTAGTGAGGCTGCAGCCTCGATCCAACTGCGACTATAGATAAATAACCACAGTGGCATAAAACCTATGGCGAATACATTCGAAAATGTGGTCATCATTATACTGAAAGGTAAAATAAAGATATAGTCAGAAAATGTACACAGTTTATATTCAGTATTGACCACAGCTAAAATTACTAGTTTTAACTGCTTCTAGTAACGCTACTCCATGCACTTTAATACAAAAAGGACACGTCATCGGGGCAGTGAAATTAGGAAGAAAATGGCACATACAGAAGGGAATGGATACTAAAAGTGCGAGAACGGAAGAAGGACGGGGTTGTGTACCACATAATTTATGAACCTAAATTATCTTAGTATGTAGACTGTAAAATGCGCCGTGTCCCTCCGCCCTCACCTGCCTCCTCCTCCTCTCTCTTCTGAGAGGGGTTGAACGTTGTGTGAGGGCGTCCCGTCATGGCGTACGTACCTTACAGACTACATAGCATGAAGAGTATAAGAACTAGGCAGCTTATGGTAAGATTTCATATTTCAACAAAGATGTAAATAGAAAGAATTTACACCTTGTAAATTTATTTTAGAGGTACGAGTGGAGGGAATGGGAGAAACATTAACTCCATAAGCTTTATGACAAGTTGTTTCTCGGCCCCCTCCAAACCTAGCCCTCTTGTAATAATAATAAAGTGATAAACTTGGATATAATATGATATGATGACTTTTAACTGTTTCATTACTGATAAGAACAAAACATTACTGTAGCCAATTGAAAGAAATGACAAACCCTTTTAATACCTGAGACATGTGTCACCATCTGTCAGGTACGTCATCACGTTCGAGAGTGTTCCCCCGGGACAGGTGGCGATGGCTAAGGTACCTATGGCAACCTCTGGTTCCAGGTCAAAACCCATCGCCAGACTCCAACCAAGGAATGGCATGATGAGAAACTGACAAGACAACCCAATGATAGGTCCAATGGGTTTCTTGAAGTTGTCGAGTATATCTTGCACTGTGATTGTAGACCCCATGCCAATCATAAGTACAATTAGCGTAAACGTAATTACGACTTGATTTGCTGTGACTAAACCTATGGGTGGACCACCTGCACCGGTTGCATTACTAGTATTAGAGGTTTCAACATCCGCCATTTCCCTTAAAATGAGGAGAATATACATTAAATATGGTATAATTATTGTCGAAAAAAAAATTGTATTGACCAAAAATGTAAGGCAAGTAATCTGGAATTGTACAGAGAGGATTATGGGTCCGACTTGATCATTGTCTATATGATTTGACCAACGTAATGTTATACTCCAAATTTAGGTCTAAGCTGATATTTACACGTCTTCTCCTCTAAACATGTTGCCGTATATCACGTCCACTTACTTTCCCTTCCGGATAATATTTTATATGAACGGTTCGTACGTATTAAAGAGTGGTAAACTTCCTAGCATAACGCTCTAGTAACGAAGAGCTTCGGATATGACAAACTACTGCATGCATGCATGAAACATAAGTATATCTAAGCATTTTTATCGTGATACTTGAAGAGTAAGCAATGACTCAGAAAGCCTTCATGCACTTACATGTATCTCACTGTACATTTAAGAAACGTCAAAGGCATGTACAGTATACACGTAAGGGGAAATCGTATATAAATTAGTAAAAGAACTTGAAAGTACTCACCTTGTTGCTCGACTGGATACAGAGAGAATAAGACAGAGAAAGTAATAAAACTTCGAAAATCTAATTACCGATATTTTTTCTAGCTTTGCAACGTTATAGAAATCGACAACAGAAATGCGACTTCGGCTGCAACGTACTCTTCACCGTGGTGTTTTTCATCCTAAGTATACACCCCCTTTATTACAGAGAACTATATCACTATCGCTTCGTGAAAACTACACTTGACCTCTGAATCAATAAATAATCGTGTGGGTTGACTTGGCATTATTGACTCGGATTTGGCACTATTTATACTTTTTTTAGTAACATTGATATCCAAAATTCGTATTGACAACCAAAAATGTTTTTATTGAACAAAGTCACAGTAAAAGTTTGAAATGTGTATTTGCACAGTGTAGAGGGTGTCATTCAACTAACTGAATGTAGAAAAGGGTGTCATTCCACTGTTTACATACTGGAAACGCTGTCATTCCAGTTCCAAAGCATTGAAAATGATGTCATTCCACTTATTTTATAGAGTGGCGGCTGTCATTCCAATGGATCTACAGTGTAGAGGGTGTCATTCAACTAACTGAATATAGAAAAGGGTGTCATTCCACTGTTTACATACTGGAAACGCTGTCATTCGTTTTCCGTCATTCGGGTTGTCATTCGTTTTAGGGTCACCCAACATTAACCGTATTTTGGATAAAAAACCAAGTTCGAAGGATTTCGCGGTCTTAGAAACCTGAGTATGCTATTTGTTATCTCTTCGATATCCATAAGAAACGAAGAATAAATTTCGGAAGAAAGTGCCAAAGTTGCGAGATAAGTCTGACTTTTGGGGCAATATATTTGACAACATTTTAAATTTGGGACTTCCAGTTAAAATTGAATATCAAGTGAAAGTCCAAGATAAGTTGTCAAATTAAAGAGACATTTTCCAATTCACTACCGCCGATTTCCTGATAGCCCTATACGTATACGTTCACGGGTTAGTGGAGTGTTGTTATGATCATGTAATTAGTTTTTTTTCAACGTTGATCGCGAGTTTATTCATCCGACACCAATCGCAGACATATTGAAAGTCACAATTTATTTATTTGAGATTGATCACTTCAAAGTCTGTTTCTTGGTTAAAATATCACTGCGCCATCAATTAGAAATTCTTCGGTTTTTTAATCTTAACAACCCCTCCCCTCCCCCCTCACACACACACACATTTGTACTCATCATATAGAAGAGACCTGTAGTTCATAATACAGACAAAAAGTCAAATTCTGGACGCACTCCTCTCATTTGTCTACGGCGCTGATCTCTGACTCGTCCGAGGGTAATCGTTGTCACAGATCGTCGTCGTAGACAGACTACATACTCAATAAATCATTATAGCAAAACACTATGTATACGATCGTGATCATAAAAGCTCACAAATGGGACAAAATAGCATTCACCGATTGATAACTTGACGTTCAGCAGGACTTCTCAAAGATTATGACACAAACATGCATATATACGCCTCTGAGATAGGCTTTCGATCTCTGACCAGACTTTGCTATGGCTGGGGGGGGGGGGGGGCAGGGAGTTTACGAGGATTAACATATAGTTCTCAAGCTTCCGATAGACACATAGCCATGTTTTTATCAAATTCGTGTTTAGGGTTTCTTACATGGAAAATGTAAGAATAGGTCTAATCTAGACCTTAACCACCCCCCCCCCCCCATGTTTAGGGAATTCTATCGATAAAGTGATCGATTTCGGCGCCCCCTCTCCCGAGTGAGATGTAGTCATTTTTAGTATGACACTGTATCTGGCACTATGTATACCCCAATGATATAGTATTACACCTACCACGCCCCTCGCTTTAGTTTTCCAACCAAGGCTGATGCCACTGTACTACTCTCCTACAACATCATGAAATTAGCCAATTGACTCAAAAAGAACCATTTAATTAATTCATTAGACATAATATACCCAAAAAATATCTCTCCAAAAAACAAGTAGATGATAAAAAGTTGGGATGTTAGATATACACTGTACATCGTATTCTATACAATCATTCAATCACCATAGCGACCACATCAACAAAACATACACATTCCATAATGATGCAAATAAAATAACACAAAAAGTACAAATCATATCTAAAAATATTTTCAAATATATAATGGAAAAGTTTACAATAGATTAGACCTTTTAAAAATAACTGAAAACAACTTCTTACAAGATTCCTAGAAATGAAACGCATTGTTCGGACAACAGTGAAGGAATGGGGATCACAAGCCACCATGAAAAATTTTCGACGAGGCGGACACTACGACACATCTATATCAGTCGTCCTGAGCGGGTGCGTGTGCCGCAAAGAGCATATGAGCGCCACCAACAGCAAGAACTGTAATACTTTGAGTACCGATACAGTATGTAGGCAAATATGTATCACAGTGAGTTTAGTTCTCTACTTCTAATAACTGAATCATGGGTTGCTGAATGATTCAGTTCAATGTGGCAATTTATACTCCATCGACATCATGTCATTGGAGTACGTATGTGTTGTATGTTGGTTCTGGCGACAGTTGACAGGTACAAGTGTCTCCCTCTCCTTTATAATCAAGTACTGATGAGTCCATAAGGTTTTAGCGTATGTGGACGGACTGAATTAATTTCATTGTGAGGTAAGGAGAAAAAACCCAGAAAACATGTTACAGTTTGCTCACTTTACATGTACAACTTTCTATTGTCTAAGTATCATTGCCAGTATGCACGAACAATTATATTAAAATTTATAGTACAGTCCATCAAAAAAAAAATAGAAAACACGATGAGTTACGGGTTTATGTATAATACAGTATGTATATTTCGGAAATCTCACACTGTCTCTGATATGATATGTTTATAATTAATTCCTCGATGTGACAACGGTGTTAATGAAGATCAACAACTGGTAAATGGTTATGGTGTTAGTAACGGATGGCGTCCCATGGTAACGGGTGACGGGGTTACACGTAGTATAACGTCATAGCAATGGATAAGTGTGTTAGTAACGATTAATTTCATAGTAACGTTGGATTTCTAGTGGACGGGTTTGTTTCGCGTTCAGACTTCTACTCTTGACACGTCTTTTAATTCCGGGATTTTAATTCGGGTCAACCGTGTTATCCTTCGGCTTCTCGTCCGGCTTTTCATCATGTACGTCACCATTTGCTGCCTTGTCGACAGCACCGTCTGCTTCGGGCCGTACTCCTTTATCATCAGCATCGACGCCTTCATTCACTTTACCGTCTGGGTTATCTGAATCAACGCCTTCATTCATCACTTTACCGTCGTCAGCGGGATTCTCACTGTCCACTTCCTTCAAGGCTTCTTCACCCGGTTCTACTTTATCCTTCTTGTACTTGGTATAGATGTAGTAGATGATGACGAATGAGAAGCCAAAAACGACACTAACCACCGCGTGCAAGGCTGGAACAAGTCCCAATTTGATGCCTGCCAGTGCTCCGCTCTTTAAAATGACGATGTTTATCACGGTCAGGGCTAGTGCGGTGTTCTGAACTCCTGTTTCAAAGGCAATCGTGCGAGATTTTTGGTGACCTTGTCGAAGTGCCCAGGGTATGAAATATCCGATACCGTAAGCGAGGAGGGGGAGAAGTAAACTGACAACGTATGGTTTCCACGATGACTTAAACATGAGGGGATTTAACAGACTGATGATAACGATAACGATCGCTATTCCGACGATGCAGATAACGGTACAAACCTATTTGGAAAAACGAGAAGAACATTATTTCCGGATTATCCTACATAAATAAGGCTACTGTCAGAATCTACTACAGGGTCGGGGGGGGGGGGACTTGTGAGAAAATGTTTTGGTCAAAAAAATTTCGCAACCGCCTTCACGCTCTTAAAAAAATTCATACCCCCTCCTCCACCCGAAATGAGCCCCGGCAAATTTTTTATAGCCCAGGCTACACAGATTGTGATTACTCCTGTGTATTTTTTCTCTACCCCTCCCACTTCCCGCATTCTGGAGATGTACAAGTGTACGGTACACAGTAGTCTTGCTGCTAGACGTTCGGGCTTTCTTTCGATACTATAAGCGAACGACTCGGATGTTCCATCCTCGATAGCGATGTTCGGGCGTGTGTCGTATTCTATCGGAAGAACATCCGAGGTCTAGCAGATAGACTAGGTACACAGTGGCATTCGATTTCAGCGTCCATACATAACAAGATAAGATATTTCTTTACAAATATATGTGGGTCTGCAACTTGAAAAAAAGGTCTCACATTGGGCTGTAACCTGTATTTGGAAATATTCATAGTTTCTGGTACTTGATGGCGCTGTCTTCTAAGCTTGAAGGTTATTGCCTGAAAGGGTTTGAATAGCCTACCTAAAAATTGGCATAGCTACCTTCTAGGGCCCGGGGAGACTCTCCGGACATATCCCAGTCTCAAGCTCTAAATTTCCTACCTCTTATATTACTGTCAATATGTTATTAAACCTTTTTTTCTTCTATTTAAAAACCCTATGCAGTTGTCTTGTACATGTTGGTGTTGTCTTGTAAAACTTGGAAATTATTGTCTGAAAGTGTAAAAAAAACATGGCCGCGCGTTTTGCCATTGCGCATTGGCGGTGTTTTAAGGACTATATTGGTAATAATTTCACATTCTTTTATAAGACTATATCATCTAACATTAGCATAGAAAGGTTAATATGTTTAAGAAAAATTTAATACATGGAAGGGTCATGTTTTTGGGGAAATTAAATCGGGGGAGGGCCATTTTTTTTTTAGAAAACGGATTCGGGGGAGGGCCCCATTTTACGCGTCAGACTGTGCTTGACCCCCCCCCCTCCTTGCAGAAACTTCCTTTTACACCTTTGATACTTATTGACACGAGACTTCAGTTAAACGTACAATACAGAGCTATGTACAAGCCTTTATTGGCACAATCTTTCGGTAAAATAATCTATACTAGCTCACAAATGACTGTGTGTGTCATAGAATGGATACGTGATGATCACGTAGTTAGGGTCGAGATCGATAGTTCAATGTAGAATAACAAACTAAATTCTTTTAGTTAGGCCTCATACCTCCACCCCTCTTCTAATTAAATTGACCAAAATTTAAAATGTTTCAGACAGCACAGTCAATTTCAAATCAGTATGTAGGAGTGAGGAAAAACTATGTTCTTTTTGTTGATACTATTATTTTATTGAATTTAGGGGAACAAAACAGGACCATAAAAAGTAAAATCGTGTTTGTAGGACGAGAACTAAAATGGCTCAACCCCCCCCCCCCCACTCATCCCAAAGTAAAAGAATTTAGTCTTTATCCTACATTGAACTATTGATCTCACCCTTTGAGTTGACGGGCTTGTAATCGGAAGGTTGTTGGTTCGAGCATAGCAATTGCCATGCAGTTTGTTTCTGAATGGCTACAGTCTTATAGGACAATATTTTAACCACGATTGCGCCCCCAGTCAACCCAGCTGTATAATTGGGGACCTGGTAGGATACATGTTATATGGGAATGATTATAATCGTGTATTGTAGACGTACAAAACCTGCAATGGATTGTGTGCTTCCCTGGGAGTCGATGAACCATAGTCACCGTGTTGCTACAGTTCAGTGCATGCAAGCAGACGGCTGGACATGGGGGGGGGGGGGCACTAAACTGTGTAGTCTATGGCCATATGGCGCAATGAAGCAATAGCTGTACAAAAGCGCTTTCATTGAGTACCATCGTGTGGGATAGGGCTATAATACATGTAATTAGTATTTTACTTACATTTGCTATAGTTCTAGCATATTTGTCCAATTTCCATTTGATCAGCATGCCGATTCCACAAGGGATGAGAATGAGAATGAGGGCGATAAAGATTTCTTGGTAAGGTATGAGTGCTGATGCAGATATCCACGAACGACTGTAGACAAACAACCACAGGGGCATAAACGCCAATGCGAATATGGTGGAACATGTCGTCATCACAACGCTGGGGAGAAAACACATTGAAAGTTTCTTCTTAAAAAGACACTATTAAAACTGTTGTAACGTACATCATAAATATGTAAAAAAAACACACACATGCTGACTGATCGTAGACGTGCACTTGCAAAATCGCATGTCTGTTTATTTCGGGCTTATGGGTCACCCCAACACAGAGTATTCCCCTTTGGCTCAGTCCTTCAAAGTTTGGCAAACAAAGCGTGTGTGTTTGGATGACCCACAGTCCCTCGAGTCGAGGCGAAACAGACGTATGATGTTGTCCTCGAGATCAGTCAACGTGTGTATAAATTAATGATGTGTAACATACAATTACAATACAACAGTCGAACGTCATCTAGTTCAGCACGGAAACATTTGAAACCACGACAAGACAAGTATAACCTCAAAAAAATAATTCTGTAAATCATACGAAAACAGTGTCCTTGTGTATTTATTTAAACCCATGTGATTTGTATTTTGTGTTATTTCAATCGAACTAGGTATTTCAAAAAAAGTGACCATATAGATGAGAAATATGTCACTATTTATTTTGGATTTTTTTTAATGATGAAAACAACTTTACTACTATGCTTTTTTCTACTTGTAAAAGATAATGGAAAAATAAAGACCGACTCACCACGCATATAAGTAATTCCATTACTTATATCTTTAATTATAATTGCAAGTGATTACATGTGTTCACCAAGTTTATTTACAAGTCACTTCCACCCGTACGTACAGTAACAGGCGTTTTATAAAATTAATGAAGTTTTTGTTATTGGATTGAATTCGGCTACGTTGTTTCAAACTAGTTTTCAAGTGGACAACCTAATAAAGTTGTTTCAGTAATGAATAATCCAAATAATTTGTCACTCAACATGACCCATGACCCCTTTATTAAACAGGAGTGTATCCAAGAAAGAAAATTTACAATAAGTTGGACTGGCAACACGTGACGTCTCTAAGATACTGCACCGTTACGGGGCGCCCTCACGCATCGGCCACCCTGTCTCGGAGACTACAACGGAAATCATAAACCCTGAAACAAAACGTCGTCTGGCTCAACAACAAACATCTCATTAACAAAGCTACATTCTATCGGCTGGCTAGACAAAAATCTTACCAACAGCGTTTCGTCACAACTCTTTACCGATATTGTTACACTTTCTTTGCGTGAGCTACCATTATCTTAGGAGATCAACGCCAAATTCATATGTCCCTGCCTTGTAAACCTAAGGTCTGGCGCGTTCTTTGATATTTTTGAGACAGTCAATTGACTAAAATGTATCAATTGTAGTTCAGTTCTTGTTGTGCCAGACGATAACATGTGGAAATATTAATTAGATTTTTGTCGAGCCAGACGAGAACATTTACAACATCAAAGAGATATTTTGTCTGGCCAGACAAAAACTGTGGCAATGTTAGTGAGATTTTTGTCGAACCAGGCGACGTTTCGTTTCAGGGTTTGTGATTTTCGTTGTAGAGACCGATTGGGGCTGAACGACAACACGATGTATCTTTAAGAGTTTACATTTCAACATACTATATTTGTGAGTGTTGTAACCAGTAGACTTCAAATGAAACTTAGTATACGCATAGACCCTCCACCCACGTGGGTGGAGGGTCTATAGTATACGGTAATGATATATCTCATACAATTTGTACTTCGTGCCTATCGGTCATAATCAGTAATAATAACCCCATCAAGTGAAAAATAAAAAGAACCATGTTCGCATCAGATTTGGCGAAATTTGGAATAACCATGACCTTGTTTTATCCCACAAAGACGGTAACTTTTCTTTGAACATGGTCAACTGCAAAGCGATGCTATACAATCAAATCGTGACCTTGTAAATCATATTTGATATATCACATGTCTTCAAGTGGCGCAAGCTGAGTTTATCAACTTTTATTCAAGTCAAAATACTTATAGAAAACATCAATTTAACTACAGTAACTCTAGTATAATGTTAATGTCGTCACATGCTTTTTATGACACCAAAAATGTCTTCTGGCATTGTTAGAGCAGTTGATGTACAAGATGTTTTCGCAGCAAGTGATAGTTTAATAAGTAGGCTTCATTAATTAATAGAATACTACGAGCACCATTAAGATATGCAGGCAAAATTATTCCAAAAACATATAAACTCAGCTTGTGCCTCCTGTTCCACTTTCACGCACGGTTAGTTTTTAGCTACCTTACCTGAGACAGGTGTCACCATTGCTTAGGTACGTAAGTACGTTGGAAAGTGTCCCCCCGGGACAGGTGGCGATGGCCAAGGCGCCAATTGCAACTGCTGGTTCCAGATCACATGCCAAGGCGAGAGACCAACCCAGAAAAGGTGAGATTATAAACTGACAACAAATCCCGATGATCGGACCGATTGGTTTCTTGATGTTTTCCCAGACTTCTTTCAAGGTGATAGTAGCCCCCATCCCAATCATCATGAAAATGATAGTCAAAGTGATGATGACTTGGTTTGTAATCAGCAGTGCTTGTGGTGGTCCCATTGTACCATTATTTGTACTGTTGTCCGCCATTTTGTGTGATTTTCTACAACGAAAATAAAACGAACAGCCGATCACAAAACAAATTCAAACATTATGTGACTCGGTAAGTTTTTTTGTGGTCAGAAAAGTAATTATGAAGATGAAGCCTCGTCTGTGTAGTTACACTTCCCAAATAATTTTTTAAAAATTGCACTGCACGAAAGTACTTTCTGTACAGTTTTAATTTATGTGAAATTATGATTATAGTAATAATCTACCTAAAAGCAAAAACAAACAAAAAACATGCAAACATACAAACAAACAAACAAACAAACAAACAAACAAAAGAAACAAAGAAACAACAAAATCTTGCGACAGTTCTTGCAAAATAAAATAATCATGGTAAAGTGTTATTCTCTATATATATGGCCGACGTATATTGAATCTTGTTTTGACGACACAGTTTGAAATGAAAGCATCAACAAAGGTTACCATGCCAACAAATTGGTGACAGACATAACCATTTATAATAGTGACATTGGAAATCTTGGAACCTTATTAAAGTTTCTTTTTTGTGATGTTGTGTTATTTTGTAGTATGTTCTGTATACTTTGGTAACACAATGTATTTTCAAGCGTTGGCTGCAACTAATTTGTAGTCGATCCTATGAAAAAACATTTCATTTCATTTTAAGACGATTTGTGGATTAACAGATAGAATACAAAAAAATAATTATGATAAATAATTGTCACTTTGCATGTTTGGTTATCTAGACAAACGTCCATTTTGAAAAGTAGTTGTTGGAGTGTGAGTTTCGGATATTCATTTCTTCCTAATTTATTCATCATTAATTTGATAGTCCAGGAAAGATTGCCCATACCACTGTTTCTTTCTTGTCTGTGGCCATATTGTGTGTTGCCGGTAAGAATATGTCTCAAATCTCAAATTATTTCTGACGAGACCTAAGTTTTAAATGTAAGCCACTGTTTGAAAGTCAGCTTAACCAAGATACCTACAGCTAAAACAGACAGTGTTCACAAGAAGACTATTTGTAACGTGCACTTACATCAAAATTGGTCACAATTTGCTAGACTGAGTGTAGGACTGGCTACTGTTTTACTTGATAGATAACGCAACGCTTTTTACTGCTGAATATTTGTTATTGAGGGGAATCTGAAAAGCTGAAGGCACGCAAACAAGACTCTCTCTCTCTCTCTCTCTCCCTCTCTCTCTCTCCCTCTCTCTCCCTCTCTCTCTCTCTCTCCCTCTCTCTCTCTCTCTCTCTCTCTCTCTCTCTCTCTCTCTCTCTCTCTCTCTCTCTCTCTCTCTCTCTCTCTCTCTCTCTCTCTCTCTCTCTCTCTCTCTCTCTCTCTCTCTCTCTCTCTCTAATCACAATCCTGCTGTGTTCACAAAAATGCTACTGTCTAGTGAGTAAAACAACCACCTAAGCTTGCCCAAATGGTTTACGTTTATCATTAAATGTATACTAGTATGTTATGTACAGTCTTCTGGTGAGCATTCCCTGTTTTAGCTGTGATATGTACAGTCTTCTGGTGAACACTCCCTGTTTAGCTGTAAATGTATATGTTATTGTAAAGTCTTTCTGGTGAACACTCCCTGTTTTAGCTGTAAATGTATATGTTATTGTACAGTCTTCTGTGAACATTCCCTGTTTTAGCTGTAAATGTATATGTTATGTACAGTCTTCTGTGAACAGTCCCTGTCTTAGCTGTAAATGTATATGTTATTGTACAGTCTTTCTGGTGAACATTTTTTGTTTAGCTGTAAAACCACCAGCCTCTTGTAAAACGACGTCGCTAATTCACGCTCGCTTGTTAGCATCGGTGGAAATATACTTTGGCTTACGTATAGGGGTATGCGCATAAATCATGGAGTGGACTGTGGATAAAGTGAGCCCATAAAAAATCTCCCTTTGTGTGAGCATAGACAGTGGGGAGACACTGTCTGTAGCGTGGCTTTTAGGATGTCCTCCCTGTATAGGGTCTAGGTCGAGGCCTAGACTGATTTATGTGCATTGTACCTTTTTCTATTGTCCGTGCCCTTAATAATAGTCTAAACAATTATAGTATACAGCAAATGATTCATTCTAATGTGACGTTTCGTTCACAACGTTCCTATGACAACAGTCCTAACGTGATCGTGTACTTTCTTAGATTTTAAGTGGAGGAACGATACAAAGTTTAAGATATGTAATAATACAAGTCTGAAAGTCTGAAATTTGTTGGATAATGTAGCTAAATACAGGGCAATGGAGGCGTGATTCTACCTTCACATGCATTGATGGATGAACAAACGTGGCCGACAGAAACAAGCTATCGAATGCTTCGTCGAACTCTTGGACTAGTTAGACCCAGATCACCGAACTGCAGGGCTAGACTTGGAAATTTTACATTTTTTGAAGAAAAAAATCGCTGTTAGATTATGAATTCCGTTTAAAACGAACAAATACATGGACAACACAGTCGCCACTACATGGTTAAATTTTCTACACGGGCTGTACATCAACCGATGACTCTTCATATCCCGTTTGCTTTCGTTAAAAAACGAGTAAACGTGCTTGTGTCATACGTACAAGTACTCTTAATATGCACTTAAAGAATAAACAGATAATCGTTTGACTACAGTACAAAGATTTTAAAAAGTGTTGATGATTAGTATGAAGTATGTCATGCCCAAATCCATCGGAGGAAACACAGTTTATTGTTAGAACAGAGGACAATAACGAACAAGACCGTGACAAATCTGGTACAGGCTACGGACAGCAAACTATAGGTAATATATCTGCCCATTGTGTCTAGAGTGAATGCTATGAGTTTTTTTTTACGTACATTCTGTCAGATTGAAAGTTTCAAAACTCTACAATTCACAACTTTACTCACCTGTAGACCTTCTTAGACTTAAATGTGTTCAGATCGCTTTACTTTCTGCTAATCCTACCTCCTGGCGACACGTATAAATGGAAAGTCGTAGGAAACCTTAGACGTCGTCCAATTGGCTCTCTGTCTGTGGTTTCCAAAGTAAACAAAACAGCACTGGGTACAATACACATATACGTGACTTGTATTCAACACTTTGTCAGGCGAGACTGGGTTCAATATGTTCTCTGGGCATTACTGTTGTATTCAGAAAACATACAATTGGCTGTTAGCCATAAAGTGCAACGTCAGAACTTTAAATGGGCAAGCTATCACCATAGCAACACAAATTACAGTAATGTCAGATTCTGAATGTCAGAAAAAAAAGTTAAGCACATCACCCTTTACATGCTAGAACAATCGTGAAAAACCGGTATATCTTTGTAGTTAGCCATCATCACCATTACGACAATTCCATCTAGAATGGTCATATGCACGTTACATGCACATACATCTCCTACAATCCTAAAACACCACCCATTCACCTATCCACCCATCTGTACTACACCAACACAACATACAAACACAAATGCACACCCACATACATACATACATACATACATACATACATACATACATACATACATACATACATACATGCATACATATATACATACATAATACATACATATATACATACATACATACATACATACATACATACATACATATTCTGCATATCGGTACACAAAAATGAATGCGCAGTGCAAAACTTGCGGACGTCATTAACTGTCAGGTAAAATGGGTCAATATCGTCACAAGCACGGTCGACATCTAGTTATGAGGTGAAATCTAGTTATGAGGTGAAATCTAGTTATGAGGTGAAAGATAGTTATGAGGTGAAAGATAGTTAGTGTGTGTTTCCGATAACACGCCCAGTTTAAGCCGCCAACCCTAAACATTTTTTGAACATTTAATTCTGTGTCTTCTTGATCTTCATGCCTGTATGTTTTCTTTCCCCAATGATGTCTTCACATATTTCTGGAAATTATAACAGAAGGGTATTCTGGCCGACATTTCTTTTGTTTTTGAGTCAAAGCAATATTTTTCAATTAAAAAGGTAAAGATAACAATAAAATTAAAATAAAATCCCGACCTATCGGAAACACACAATTATTACCCCCCCCCCCCCACCCCCGGCTTATTACTGCTTCGGTTGCATTTATGTGTATATTTTATCTTCAGTTGTCACTTTGAACAATAATGTCGTTTCATTAAAATGGGCCCTGTATTGGCTGGAAGCCGGGTTCACTAGGGCAGTGTGTGTATAGGTCATTTGGGTATTCAACACATAAGTAAGGTAGAATGCGCGTTTACTATTCAGTCTGGTGAAAGCGAGACAGTATAAATTAAAGTTTGACAACGTACGCATGAACTCTTCAACCGTGTCTTGAGTACATAAATTCACATGTTTTACTTGTCTCAGTATCACCATACCAGCATACGTACGTACCTGCCCATACACCATGATGATATGTCCAAAATACCAAAGTGTCAACGAATGAAACTTAAGACTCGTTATTCAGGTATAAACCACCTAATCAGTTCTTGACTTAGTGCCAATAGCAGTAAAATAAGACAGGACTAGTCGTCGTAAACAAGTTAGAATAAACCTATTATTTATTTCACCTTAAGGGACACATTAATATTGGTGACATTATATTTAGGACAGCGACTATTATGTCACGTGGGTTGTGTTAGTTTGTATGAGTAACTATCAACCTCTGCACGACATTCTTGAATATGTATGTCATGATACTAGGGATGCAATTAGAATAACAATCTTTGAATTGGATTAGGTTCCACCAGATAAAAAAAATGATAAAATTAGAAATGGGTCAATAATAAGTAGGTGATATGAGATTGTATCAAAGGACAGGTTTGACAAGACGAGATGTGGGTTGAAACGTGACGAGATGAGACTGACTGAGATGAGAGGAGAAGAGAGAGAGAGAGAGAGAGAGATCGTGAGATGGAGAGGTGGGGAGAGATAGGATAGAATGGAATGGGATGCGATGATATAATATGAGACTAGACAAGACATAGAGGAGGAGAGGAGATGAGAGGAGAGAAAGGAGAGGAGAGGAGAGGATATGACATAAAATGAGATGTGACTGAGCGAAATGAGATGAGGTGAGATGAGAAGAGATAATAGACTAGATAAAACGAGAGGATGTGAGTTGAGTTGAAACAAGTAGAGAGGCAGAGGAGAGAAGGAAAAAAGGAGATGATGGACTTCGAGACGAAATGGGATGAAGTTAAGTAAGAGGAGATTAAACCACGAGTCCAAAGGAGCGAGTGTGTGTACAATTTCAGCTTCTTTGGATGTAATTTGAATACCACGTTTACAAAAGACGCACTGGAGTGTAAATCAGTACCTTTGTATATTAGACTAAATGAACTCTATACAGAGTAGTTTTATCTTACGTATAAGTTCTTTTGCCAGAGGCTTCGATATGGTCTAGAAAGTTTCCTTCCCTTCCTATCTTTCCAGTCTTCCCCTTTCTGCAAACACATGAACAATAAACAGACCGGGAATAGCATAGGTTATATGTCATATTTAGTTTTACCAGTGTTTCATCCCAGTGTTCATCATTTCCCTTTTTAAGTAGCGAATCACTATTTCATGCGAATGCATATACAGAAAATGCCATGGGTTGAGGGCGCCATCGGCAAATGCCATGCAATAAACACCACAGATGATATTACAAGCTTTGACTTCTTGAGAAATTTTGTTTGTTATTTAGTACGAATCCCCTCCTTTACCAATGTCATCTCATAAGAGAGTGACCGTTGCTCTGCTGGGTCATACACACATACTATATGCATGGATCCAGGCTTGGCTTCCAAGTCGTCCACTCCGACGTAGTACATATCTAATTAGAGCTACGCTGACCGCTGGCATTCTTTTCATGACATTGTCCACGGGTTACGATCCTATTGTCTCTCCAAATCGCTTTTTATGATATGTTTGCAGTGATATTTTGCAAATGAAATAATTTCGGGGGAAAACACAGTCATCAAACACAGTTTAATACATGGGAGCGAAGGGGGCATTGTTATCAAATGTTTCGAGTTATATATTGTATCTCTTCTGTTCTTCTGTTTTATTTACCAAAACAATTCGAAATTGTTCACATTGACAGTTTTACGAGGCCACCTTTCCTTGACCTTAAACAGCCAACTTTCATTTTAGTACGCAGACAATAGAAGCAAATTACTAAATGCACATAATGGTAGTTCTGACCTTGACATGGGTGTTTTATCGTTTGGGGAGCAGTCAGCATGGGTTTTTTGTCAACATCTAAAAGTAATTTGAATTCCACAGAGTGTAAATACGAATACACCAGACAGGTGGTTTATTATTACAGTATATATTTAGCAGACTGGGTTAATTTACATTCAGACTTAACTTATTTGTGACGGTGTTAGCTCTATGATGCTACACCACTGACTCTACAGCGCATTTCACAACACCATTCAGCTTTTCTGTTTGATACAATCATGCAGAAACCAATATGAAACTGGACATGCTACATACACTCTAAGATAGTAACATTGAATGAGTACGGTTTCTATACAATTTGTCTTGAAATGAACTACGCATGCAACCATACAGACATCAAAGGAACACCACAAAGGAGACTTTACGCTCCCTTAATTCGCACGCACTAGCGCACACAAAGTTACACGTGCTCTCTGTCTGTCTGTCTGTCTGTCTGTCTCTCTCTGTAAAAGACACTGAAATGCCATGATGTTCACCGTTACATCCACCTTTTAATGCGCATTTTCCAAGAATTCTACAACGTTTACGAATTAACATATATAGAGCTAAGCTAATGTGGTATAATATCAAAGGATTACTACATCAATTAATTATATATATTATATATTATATTAATCATATATATATATATATATATATATATATATATATATATATATATATATATATATATATATATATATATATATATATATATATATGCATTGTGTGTAATTAATATAAATATAAAGTTCCATATATTATCATGTTTTTAGTCATACGCTGAAATACTCTTCATTAGTATAACGCTTATGTCATTTAAGGTAACCAATTGTATTTTTTAAATCCCAAAAGCTTCTTATTCTAGTATACGTACAATATTAAATTCCTCTACACGTTAATATATATCAACCGATTGCTCATATCTCTGTTTGCAATGTGAAACTATCATAAAGTCTTCTTTCTTGGAACAAAAAATTGAACTCCTCATACGTGTACAATTAGTCAACATTCCTCTATGTGTTTCTTCGTTCAGCTAATGAAAATACCAGAAACTTAAAGGGTCTTGTCACTATGAGTCTATTTTTCGGCTGAATGAAGAAGCAACATTAATATAGAGAATGATATAATTGTACCTCAATAATCATAATTTTATGTAAATCTGGAAGATAATGGTGATACTGATACTGAACGTTTTGACTCATATTTTGAACACTACAGAACCAATAATATATGGACGCACGTTGTCGTCACATAGAAGGATTAGGGTATGAATTTCACAATTTTTCGTTCGAAGGCGTTCGACTATGATTGTATGAAGTATTAGGGTTGTTGTGTAAATCGATACACTGTCAAGTGTATTGTTTCAATTGGTGGAAATCGTTATCACGTTAATATTTGATGAGTCTATAAAAATTGTCTTGATTAGAAAAGACGTCACGGTGTCTCAAGCCCGTCCATCCCTGCACTTGACCATTCTTCGTCAGGAGTGGGGATGGGGGGTTGGGGGAAAGTGCGTGTGTTTGAATTTACAAATTTGTATAATTCAAAATACCAACCAGAAACTTGTCTTGGTGTTACGATCTCAAGACGTCCTGTCCTCTACACCAAGCCAGGTCTCCGGGCTACATATACACGACGAGAGTATGACCCGAGTAATATATACACCATACATTTTTAATCCATGGTTAAGTGATACAGCGATGTGGGTTATTTGGGGTTTTTTTTGGTAACAAGAAACTTGGCGCTTGTGGTGCTATATTCACAAAATTACATTTATCGTGTACAAAACGTTTGACAGTCTGATTTCGGAATAACTTTCACTACCGTACACCGTAACATCACCCCAAGTCATCCACCCTTAGGTATCATTACTGCAAGATAATTAACCACAAGCACTATGATCTACCCTACCCTACCACCACCACCACCACCACCACCACCACCACCACCACCTATATATCCTGAACAAAGAGTCAACGTACGAAAATAAGAGTAGTGCTTTTTGAGTGACAAAGAAATATGTGCATAAATTATGTTCTAAATGCCTTCGCTATAAGAGGCGAGATGTAAGATTGTTCAACGTAAGATAAAAAACCCCCTAAATTCTTACACTTAGACATCAGACCCCCCCCCCCCCCAACTAAATTGGGCAAAATCAAAATGTTTCGGGCAGCACAATCAATAATATGTAGTGCTATAAATACAAAGCCGGTATGTAGTTAGGAGAAAATCGTTCTTTTGTTAACACTTTACTATATTTTATGAGTGCCATGCAGTTACTATGGGGAAAATTACTCTATTTCTCAATTCTCAAAAAATCCCATTGTCACCCCAAAGTAAAAGAATTTAGTTTTTTTTTTAAATCTTACATTGAACTATTGATCTCGCCCCTAACTCTTTTAAATGTGTTGTTCTGATCAGTGTGTAAGACGGTTAGTTTGATTAGGACAGTGTGGGTTTGTAAGGAGGGAGCTGCTCACTGTGTCCGGGGGACTCTTTACTTTCTTGGGGTTAAAACCGTGCTTGAGTAAACAAATCTATTGTTTTCATCAGGGAACGATGTTTGGGCGTACTCGTCCACCATGTAGGGTTTCGAGGAATCGTTGTAATATGCCTTGTTTATATTCCCGCCAGCCGCAGCTGCGCTTACCGATTCACTGGACTTGCTGTTGGCAGCTGGGATGTTTGATTTGTCGCCACGTAATCTTTGCAGATCCCTTCCCGTGTCTAAAACTGCCAAACGCTTTTCTCCTAGATGCAGTCTCTTGTAACACCAATACAAAATGATAACGCCGAATCCCTCAACCACAACCGCCAGAGTGTGAAGAATGGGTACTATCATCATCTGACCAATCCCTGGACCCGCTCCCTTTCCCTGAATGACGAGAAGGTTGATGAGACTCAAAGCGAGGGCGCCGTTCTGGACTCCAGTTTCAAACGCAATCGTTCTACATTGGTACTTGTTACGCTTGAAGATCCAGGCGATGCAGTAGCCAAAAATGTAGGAAAGAACTGGATAGGTGAAAGCAACAAGGTAGGGGCGCCAAGACGATTGGAAAATGGGAGTGAAGGCGACGATATACAATGTCATGGTTGACAATACTCCTAACACGACGAATATGTTTATTACCTAAACAGGGTAAACAAAGGAGAGATTAAAGAAGTTATATACAAACGAGACTGAGACTGAAAGAGAATGATTCGGTAATATATTAAATGTTGTACCTGCTATGAAAATAGTAAGAGCCATATTAAAACCCAAAACGTTCCCTTCCGTTATCACTCCACCTCGTTTGACAAGTCCCTGGGCAATCCCTTCCTTTAACTGTGTTGCCTGCAATTAGATCTTACTTACCAGACCAATTTTTTCGGCTGGTTTTGGCCATTTCCATCTGATAAACATGCCAAAAGCGACAGGAACAAGAAGAACGACCAGGGAAATGATGATATCACGAGTAGATGGGATAAGTGTAGTTGTTAACGTTGCCCAGCTTTGACTATAGAGGTATATACACAACGGCATCATACCTATGCCAAGGATTGTTGATACTGTTGTCATACACACACTGCATCAAAGAAAAAAATTGTGTACTGTTATAATGAGAGAACCTGTACTACATCAACAATGAATTTCATAATGCATGCCAAAGCAATCCTGTGGCATGGAAATTGAATGTGTTTTCCTGTGTGTCAGCAACTCTATCCCGGGTTTCATCATCCTTTGTTAGGATAAGCGTAATGGAATCATGGGACAGCATTTTTTTTAATGATTATATTATACAGCGCCTTACAAGTTACGGTTCCCTGGCCTTGTTTGATACAACCACACATGTGCCACTACAAAACTGCACGATTGAACAAATAAAGAGTCTTGGAAGTAATGTGCCACTATGCAGGCATCAACAAATGCAGACATAAAAACATCGGCGCCTACACGTCTGCATCTAGTTACTGTATGTTTAAACTGTTTTATTTCATTCGGACTAATTGTACTTTGCAATCTTGTTATCATACAGTGTTGAATGCGCAGTTTCCTATTGGTTTAATTTCCTTGTGATTGTGTTAAACATAGCCAGTGAACAGAAACCTGCAACGTGCTGTATGCAATATAATGGTCTGAAGTTATTGAGACAGATCTCTAGATGTTGAAAGAGTGCATGATTTGTGTGAAGTTAAATTTAACAGTTTCTATTACACCAGTCAGTTATAGCCTAAATGTTTATGTTCTGTATTATAATAATGTCTTTAACCCCCACTTTTGATAGTTAGGTATACTGCTATGCTTGTTCCACCCATTTTTATAAAAATCCTAACAATTGTAATGACTGTAGTTCTGTCAAGTACAAGGATATTCGTTTGTACTGTACCTTAAAGTTGGATCACCTTCCGTCCAAAATGCATAAAAGTTAGACAACAGTCCACCGGGGCAAGAGGCAATGATGATGGTGCCAACAGCCATATTAGGTGGTAGTTGAAATAGGTGTGCTAGGCTAAATCCAAGCGTTGGCATAACTCCAAACTGACACAACGCTCCAAGAGTGACAGCGACCGGTCTTCTCAGGATTTCTTTGATGTCACTTACCGTCATCGCGCAGCCCATGGCAATCATCATCAAAATCAAGGTGACATTGATGTCGATCTGACTAATGATGACCAATTTCAGATCAGGTGTCCACATAGCTGGTCCAGTCATGTTGCTGGCATTGCCCATAGGGACAGTCAGTGTGGTTGACATTTCTATAAGAAACAGAAAAAGGTAATTTTCAATTGTGTATTTAATTTATAAACATTCAATTTAATGAAGTCAAAGTGTCAACAAGGTAGGAGATACAATGTAAGAAGCAAAGTGGGGTGGGCCAGGATCTGATAATGTATGGTGGTTAGTATATATAGGCATGGAAGTATAATCCACATGGGTTATACTTCCATGGTATAGGGTAGGGTAGGGTAGGGTAGGGTATGGTATGACATGGATCTGTGTAGGATTGGGTTTGGTAGGTGGTTCTGTGTAGGATTGGGTTTGGTAGGTGGATCTGTGTATGATTTGGTTTGGTAGATGGATCTGTTTAGCATTGGGTTTGCATAGGATTTGGTTTGGGTTTGTGTAGGATTGGGTTTGGTAGGTGGATCTGTGTAGGTTTGGGTTTGGTAGGTGGATCTGTGTAGGATTGGGTTTGGTAGGTGGGTTTGTGTAGGATTGGGTTTGGGTTTGTGTAGGATTGGGTTTGGTAGGTGGATCTGTGTAGGATTGGGTTTGGTAGGTGGGTTTGCGTAGGATTGGGTTTGGTAGGTGGATCTGTGTAGGATTTGGTTTGGTAGGTGGATCTGTGTAGGATTGGGTTTGGTAGGTGGATCTGTGTAGGATTTGGTTTGGTAGGTGGATCTGTGTAGGATTGGGTTTGGTAGGTGGGTTTGCGTAGGATTGGGTTTGGGTTTGTGTAGGATTGGGTTGGTAGGTGGTTCTGTGTAGGATTGGGTTTGGTAGGTGGATCTGTGTAGGATTGGGTTTGATAGGTGGGTTTGTGTAGGATTGGGTTTGCGTAGATTGGGTTTGTGTAGGATTGGGTTTGGTAGGTGGATCTGTGTAGGATTGGGTTTGCGTAGATTGGGTTTGTGTAGGATTGGGTTTGGTAGGTAGGGTAGACAGCTATACATGTACATACCAATGTACATTTGAAGCAGAAAGAGGTTTTGCTATTTAGAGGCCCCTTCCAACCATGACAATTTTCAAGGTCCTTCTTCGCACCCCGAATAGTAATCATCATCTGCCATTTTCTTCTAAGACCCCAAACATGTACAAAAAATATTCTGCTTCCTCCCTAGCATTTGGTTTGGTCGGTAGGTAAGCTTAGGGTAGTGCAGGATTTGATTTGCATGGTAGTGGTGCATTGGGTTAAAGTCATAAGGCTGTGTATAATTAGTTTTGGTATAAGGGATTTGGATTTGATGGTAGTGTAGGATAGGGTCTGTAAGAAAGGATACATTGTATGGTTGAAGGGGGGGGATAATGGTGTATTGGGATAAGGAGTTAGGGATGCATTGGGTTTGGTTAAGGGATAGGTATAAGGTAGGACAAGGTAGACAGATGAGTAGATAAGGTTTGCTATTGTCGGTAAGGTAAAGTATATGGTATGGTTGGAATGGTAAGGTAAGGTAAGGTAAGGTAAGGTAAGGTAAGGTAAGGTAGATGTTTTCATATGTCATAAACTAGTACGCTATCTTGAAAGTCATCACAACTCAAATAAGAGAGAAAAATGAATTACAAGTATAAAATATATCAGACCACCGTAGAAAACTATAATTACCTTAATAGTGGTCTGAGCAATAGTAGAAGAAATTTTCAAACAGAAGAAAATACAGTCATCGCTGTCACTTGGTCAAATATTGTATTCTGGATTTTTATCCACCGAGTAAAGATATTCCTATCCGAAGTTTGTATTCCGTTTGTAAAACTGATTTGTTTGTATCACTACGTACTTAGCTACATGACTGTTTGAATTTGTGTAAAATGTTTTCAGTTTATAGTTCTGATGTTTGCAAAAGAAATGCAAGGCATTCTAATGTGAACCAGTGCATGTGAAAAAAGGAGACAGTGATGGGTAAACTTAAACCATAAAATGAAGTCTATGCAAACAAACATAGCTGCAGTACAATGAGACATGACTGGCGTAATAAAAAGGGTACTATAAATCTCCGTGCGAAAAAAAAAATGTTCTTGCCTTTAAACAAAAAAAGTCCAGAGAGGATACTTTACAGCCGCCTTCGGCTAAAATGACAACCTTTGAACCCCAGCTACCTCATTACAATGAGAACTTTCACTCGTGAAATATTCGAAATGTTTGACCCAAGAAAGAAAACATGTGCTATGTCATCTTTCAACTAAAGGTGTGTTGATACACTGACCTATTCTCAGACCATTACAGTGAGCTAGGGAGTCTGTGTCGTTTAATTTTTATGATTATGGCAAGATATCGTTCTATCCACACGTACACAATTGTTTCGATCTTTATCGTGATTCGAGAGAAGTGTAATTTCCAACAAAAAAAAAATTGGGGTCTCAAACTGTTTAAACCTATCCACCACACCCTGTTACTCATTCTCACAATTTCGAGCATAGTTTTTAGCTGACTCAACGGTACGTTATGGACGGCGCCTTCAAAAAAAGCCTGTGGCTTTACGATAATGCCTGTTACCTTTATATAAATGCATACAAGTGTAAATCGACAGCCACCACTACTCAGGGTTATTACGACACAGAAAATGATTGAAGTTTATAATATGTGCCACCGTTATCACATTCCCAGTAACCTATTCTACATCCGTACATGTATATTCAATGCTTTGGCGTGTAAATATCGAGACATGAATAATTGAAAATTAAGAAGTATATGGTAGGTTCATAGCACTGTTGTTGTTGTTGTTGTTGTTGTTGTTGTTGTTTGTTTGTTTGTATGTATGTATGTATGTATGTATGTATGTATGTATGTATGTATGTATGTATGTATGTATGTATGTATGTATGTATGTATGTATGTTGTTGTTGTTGTTGTTGTTGTTGTTGTTGTTGTTGTTGAAAAAGAAGAATTGTTACTAGGTGTAATGTCAAAGTATGTTGAAATTGTCAGTCAGTATGGACATTGCACACTTTAATAGACACAATTTCATGTATTCATTCATTCTTACTTATAATAATTATGTCAAATAACACCATTTTAAAGTCAAATTAACAAGAGTGTCTCTTTGTTGTCTAACAGGGAACAGTCGTGTGCGTGTGATTAATTACATTCAGAAGTCATATCAAACACCTTGAAACAGGTGTCTGAGTTTTGAAAATCCTCGACTACCTTATGCCGTGGTATTTCGGTATCCAAGAAAGGTCTTGATAGGAAGTTTTATAAGGTACACCTCACATACACACACACACACACACACACACACACACACATATATATATATATGAATGGTAAGGATTTTTCAATCAGACCGAACGCGATGGGGTTTGAATGACATTTTAAGACATACATATAACAACAAAGAGTTTTTACGAAGAACAGACTCTGAAAGACGTGCACACTGCACTATACAGGTGCTATTTAGTCAAACCCTAAAACATTTTGTCTGTTTTCAATATTTCTATCTCTCAAGTTTTATCACCGTAGCTGCCACGTTGTGTCGAGTAAACAAAATAGAATATCAAAGTTTCGAAGGATGTGTGCTTTCCAACGATCGCCAAGAACACTTTTAGTGTGGTCGTTGTTTCGAACAATGTTGTGTCAGTAAGTAACTATGTAGGTGTAATTTCCATTCCATTACAATCCTGGTATGTGTAAAAATACACCAGAATTGGCCCAACTTACCGACGTCCTTTGCTGTATTGGTTGTGTAAGACTGGGTGAACTTGGAGCTCAAAGGGAGATCAACTCACAATGACTACTCTCCTCCGATGTCTAGGTCGAGGACACAGCCACAAGTCAGCTTACATTCAGTATAGTGACTATATATTGTACCTTTTCTATTCGGGTCACACCGTTACCCAGAACACTTTCTTCAGTGGAGCGTAGAAAGACGGTGAAAGGTGGGTAGGGCCTATCCTAGTTTAGGTCAAGGCTGGGTTTAAGACGCTCTACTCAAAGACAAACAGAACTTTGTGAGAAACATTGACTCTGAACAACACGTGAACGTTTACATTATGTATTTAAACATCGGAATAATCTCAAAAAATTAAATTGACTTAATGGAGTGTCGTTTTACTTCGCTCGTCGTCCCCCTCACACTAAACAGTATAAGGTGTACCAGCTGACCTGTGCATATCAATGAGGACGTGATATATCGATTCTATGAGTACGAGTACGTACTTCGCGCAATTTTTTAGGTCAGTGAGGTGTTGCCATACCTGAACAGTGTTGGTGTGCTGTATCGATGTCAACATAGAATAACAAATAAACTCCCTTTTTTCACCCGATGCTTTTGAAGATAGTACTAACAGTAACACTACTAAATGTCGACATTTACAAAGAATGTTGTTCTCTTTTATTTTTACGAAGTACAACAGGTACAGAACTTCTTTTGTGATGGGAAGCTAGTAATTAAATTATTTAAGTCACACCCAAACATAGGTTTCGAGGTGGATGACCCAAGTGAGTGATGCGTCTTACATATTTACCTGTAACCAGTCTCAAATAATACGTTTTAGGGGAGGATGCGTGCTGTCAAATTAAGGAGCCTTCAATAATTACATGTGGGAAGGGGCGGGGAATTAGGGGCCGGGGTAATATAATTTTACAAATCGGTTCTCCGAGAGAGGGCCTTATTTGAGGAAATGGAAATAGGGCAAGGTCACATTTTACTTTGGTTCATTGTATTATATCTAACCTTGCACTATTTTGTAATTATTTGGCATCTGAACGATGCCACATCCAACGAGTGCCACCGCTGTACTGTGGCGGCAATATCAGAATATATCTCAGTAAAATCGCTGCTGACAACCATGCAGTGAATCAAGTATTCGTCATGGTATACTAAGGCCAGGAGTAGGTTTCACAGGAGTGAACTGAGGGGAACAATGTGGTAAGATAATAAATATATAATTAACAAAATATAGTGGTAATGAATTCATATTCGACCACATAGCTCTATATGCATGATCCTGTCTTGTTTTGCTATGCCCTATGTTAGTTGTCTTGTTTTATACATACAGAAGTTTCGTAACAGGTTACATGGAACGGGAAAGCTAGCCAGAGTACGTGTTGCAAACAACTGATAAACTGTCGAGTGCCCACACTGATATAAGTGTTCGCTTAGACAACTGTTGTCTAAAATTCTAGTGACAATAAAACAAGGTGACCCCAAAAAATAAACAATGAGCTGGAGGACACCACTGCACGCTTGACCGTTGGTGGCGTCATTCATGATATCACATCCGACCCAAAGTTGAGGTTCTCCCGCAATACTAGATTACAAACGGTCTCTTTTAGAATATTGCCTTAAATTTTGATTTTAGGATTCTGAATTGGAAACACGTGAGTAACAGGCACTAGGAATTGTATGCCAAGTTGTCATCATCAACAGTGAAAGTTGCTACATTCCTGACACAATCCTCGTCAGCGCAGTCACGTGCACTCCATTCCAAATATGAAATACCCCGTTTATTTTTTGTGTATTCCAGACAGATTACGGTTCGAACATGTTGTTTCCAAAACATGGTCGGTCACTTTATGGTCATGGCCATTGTTTTTAAAATGTCAGCTTCAAGGTTAGGACGTAGTGACGTCATTATTTCTCAGATTAAACCGTAGGGGACAGCCCAAAACGGTATGAATACGGTGATATGCATGAACTTGAGAAATCGAAAGTTAAAACTATACATATAGACTGATGAAAACAGACAATAATTGAAAACAATAGCTATTAAATCAATTATTTTTTTTGTACGTCATACTGTGGCCTAGTTTGCGTGTACGTGTACGTGTACTTTCCTTTATTCATTACGATACGTGAGTCACCGCCATTGTGTTCTGTTATCAGTACCATTTGAGAAGGAATAATATATGGTCAATTATTTTTAAAGTAATTACTTGCAAAATCGCTTCTATATCGTTGAACAATAACTGATTAAATGGTACCCTGATTTTCGCATTGCAGCCTTTATCCACAGCTTGACCAAGACACCCATGCCCCTGAACGTGAATCGCGCCCTCAGCAGGTGACTTAGCATATACATGTACACTGTAGTGTACATTGACGTCAAAATATTGAAAAACTACTTGAAACAAGTGAACAGTAATATTTACACAAAGTTGTGATTTGAAAATATTAAATACACAAAATATAGAATAACATCAGTATAAATTTTCACTGGAAATAAAACTAACATTATACAAAAACGTTCGGATACAAAACGTAATAAAATACCACGGTTTCACTACTGTCTTTGAAAAATAAAGAAAACTATTTTATTCATTAGAAATTAGGAAGATTGTCGTGGAAATTTAAGCTTTAAAAAAGTATTGGATTTAGCTTAAGTGGATTAAGCTTAAAGTGGGATGGGTTTATATAAGTCGAAAACCACTTTGAAATATCGATTCACTGATTTCAATCCAATTTTTTTCGAGAGGCGCTACTGCAAAAATCGGAACGATTTTGTTCTAACCTGTTGTAAAAAGACAGTTGTTTAAAATATAGTACTACAGTATTTTTTTTTTTTTTTATAAAAAACAAAATATTTCATTACATTTCTTTATCAAGACTTACATTATCATGATTATGTGACAGAACCCCATTTCGCGCGATTTGCAAGAGTGGCGTACTCAGCGTATTTGCACGAGCGAGTGCTTGCCGCAGTGTTCTCTGCGGCTGCAGTACTTTCACGAGCAAAGCGAGAGCTTATACCCCGTGCCAGTTACCCACACTGGAACTCACGTCGCATGGGGTTCTGTTATTATAATTACACATGTTTATCCGAAACAGCAAATTTCAGTAAAAAATGACATTATGCGATCACGAACGATCGCGTCCTCATATTTGCCTCAGACCACTATAGATAGTGGTCTGAGTTTTTGCATATAATTTGCATGCATGTATGCAGTTTTTCGGTATTGCACTGCAATGCACATGCCACTAGTACGCGCGCGCGCACCAGTGAAAATAATCTCTGGCACATATGTATTGATACAAACAAGGACTCCATCATTAAAATACAATTTCGTCATATAAAAATGTTCACATTCATCATATTGAGCCACAGGGCCCAGCGAGCATGCAATTGATCGATCGATCGATCGATTGATTAATTTAGTACTTGGTGGAATGATTGACCGATTGAATGATCAATATTGATATTGATCAATTGACTCATTGAGTTATGTGATATAAAACATTTTTTTCTTCTTTCGAATTCCCTGGCTACTTTTCTCTCTTTTAGCTGTATGTAATTCTCTCTTTTTTTATTGACTAGATAAAGACACATTGTCTATTCTTCTCCTCTTCTTTATTCTTCTTCAATCAATCAATCAATCAGTCAGTCAATCAATCAATCAATCAATCAATCAATCAATCGATCGATCGATCAATCAATCGATCAATTACATGTTCGCTGGGCCCTGTGATTGAGCCTAGCACACATGTAGTGCATTGAATACTTTAGTTTAAAACCGATCGTACAACTATTTCCTAGAATTCTGCATTTGTATTAGCTATGTAAATACAAGGGGGGGGGGGGGTATTCTTGAATAAATATGAACAAGAACCATGTTAAATAAAGACAATAGACTAGGGTATACACAAGACGGTGAAAACACCATTCGGTTTAGTCTGTAAGGTACGCCGTGTCGGACCCCCCTCACACATCGGCCAACCCCTTTGTAAGTGATAGCCGAGAGCGTGGCACGAACGTCGTATCTTACAGACTAGGTAAAGAAGAACACTTTAAGTAAATAACTCTTCTGATATGTAATTGGTCTTGAAAATAAAAACTGGTTAGTAAATTTTAGTTTCATTCTTCGTACATAAAATATAATATTCACCTCACATATAATCGTCCAAATAACTAACAACATACAGTACTGTGCAAAATATGGCACAGTTCACCCGTCACAGCTCTAGAGATTGATTTCTCCATTGAAGAAACAAATTCAAGAAATGTCGGTTGTTATCATTATTTCTTGTTGGTAAATTTGCAGGAATCTTGATTTACCTGAGACGCATCTAGATCTAAGAATACCATCATATATATTGATATTAAATATAAAAAGGTCTGATTCACGAAGGCCAGGACGTAACAGGTTGATATGACTGATATTGTCAATTCTGGTTTTGAAATATCCAATTAAAAAGAGTCGTCGCCTAGACGGTTAGGGTCAGTGTAGTCTTGCTGCTAGACCTTCGGGCTTTCTTCCAATACGATAAGCGAACGAAGTTCGCTTTGAGGGCTGAACGCCCGAGTGTTCCAGCCTCGAAAACGACCTTCGGTCGATTGTGGAAAGAAAGAAAGCCCGAGGACTAGCAGCTAGACTAATGTGTTCCACCCTCGACCTTCAGTCGCTTGTCGCAATTATCTGGGAAGAAAACTCGGCCGAGGTTAAGCAGCTAGACTAAGGTCAGTGAACTCCAGATACACAAATGGCGTGCCCTTTGAACTGTTCAGTATTCTCAAAAATATGATATGTTCCATTTGAGGAAATGGTACAATCAGATTTCCATATAAAACTGAAGATAATTAACATAAAACAACATTGAAGGGCCCTTTATGGATTAATAGAGCAAGTGTCGGGATTGGATGATGCCAACGGGTCTACTTCTGAAGGACATGTATGTATTGTTATTAGACGATCGAGTGTTCTATTCGGTGAAGTACGTGTGTGGTGATTGGATGGCTTTGACCCAGCCATCTAGTTCATCCTCTGTGTTGGCTTGCATGATGTAATTGTCTCCTTTGTGAGTTATGATTTTAAACAAGTTAGTGCGCGATTTGTTCTTCACCTCTGTTGGGAAAGGAAGCATAATATTGAAATCAATACTTGATTATAACATCGATCTGTCTGTCTGTCTGTCTGTCTGTCTGTCTGTCTGTCTGTCTGTCTGTCTGTCCGTCCGTCCGTCCGTCTGTCTGACAATAGAGACAAACAATACATCTTTAGTAATAAGTTTAGAGACCAATTCGATGTTTTGTATGTTAAAAATTACACTACACCCTTCATCACCTCCTCTCTCCCCACGAAGCTAACCAACTCACAGGACCTGTATAGACAGTAGATGTAAAATAGACCTACCCGAGTCCTCTTTACCGGAAATCACAAGTTCAACTCGACTTCGATCTAGAGAGATTACTCCTAAAGGCTTTTCATCTTGCTACAGACAAACGATATACGAGAGTGATCAGTAAAGCATGAGTTCATTTCTTTCACACAACAGTGAAACCGAAACAGGAAATCGTTACTGTATCATCGAATGTACTGGTCATGAAAACTGTCCTTTTCATGCGTCTTAATAATGTGGAGTTACTTTCCAGCTCAAATAGTTAGAATTACAGCAACACATCTTCGTTGTGCTAAAATGGACAATTCTTTGTGCGACAATGGACAAAAAAGCAGACGTTATGAAAATAATTTGAAACATTTAAAACAGGGATATATTATTGTTATACAGTCACGTTGTACAGTACCCCCATACGCGCACTAAAAAGAACAGTGCTTTTTGTGGAAATTGGTGTCTGTGCAAATACAGAAATGCAACCATTAATAACCTAAAAATGGTTCTGCAATCATATGAGTGGTAATACACGAGACAAACAAAAACTACAGTCACCTACCTTTGAACCCTTGTAATATAACATGTGTGGTGGATCTTTCTTTAAAACAAACATCCTTGTTTTCCAAGTGTGTCGAACATGGCCCTGCGAAGACAACATATACATGTACAAACATTACAGTGCTTTTCCTCAAACCAAGTCAAATCTATTAAATGCAGTGAGCCTGATCACAAGGTTTCATGTTGAGATAAACACCATAAAGATAACACACAAACATCGCCTACCCCGTGTGGGCTCTGTATTTAGTTAATGATGTAAACAGTAACAGCATGCATACTACTTTAACAGATTCTACCAACTTTCACTGGCTGCTGACCATGGATTTTGTTTGAACTTCAACAGATTACACCTTGTGCAGTAGTATGCATGCTGTTACTGTATATATCATTAACTAAGTACAGAGCCCACACGGTGTGAAACTGTATTTTGAATTCGATGTAATATGGTAAAGGTATTTGTAAGTGGGTAAAGTATACAGTGTAAGGTTGGTGAGCAAAGAAACGAACAGACGAGTAGACGTATATAGATTATAGATTGGAGCACAGGTAAACAAGTCTCTTTAACGTGATGATGATGATGATGATGATGATGATGATGATGATGATGATGATGATGATGATGATGATAATGATGATGATGATGATGATGATGATGATAAATAGCCACCAAGTCATAACTATATTTACCCTTTTCATGAGGAAACCTTGTTTAAGAATGTTCCCTTTGGGTTCCCTGGCTAGAGCGTCAAGCACCCTACCATTACCAGTACCCTCGTCATCGCTGTCCTCGTCACTACTGTCAAACGGACTTTTAGCAACTTCACTCAGTCTCAATGTTGACTATAATAGTATGAAATCAAATGAAAAAACCCCCCACATGATTGATAAAAACTCTTTGTATTAAAGATCTGAAGAGCTCAGGGGTTAACAAAATTTCAACCTGACATACATCATGCACATCCATTGCCAGAGCTTGACGCAAAATCTATAGCCAGAACTGATTTTAATCATCGTTGGGTAAAGGTTATAATGACTCTGACAATTCCATGAAGACAGCAAAAAAGGTAGGTTTGTTTAAACATGTTCTGCCAGGAATTGAAAAATACGAAAATACTATCATCTGAATATTTTTTATTCATTCAAAGTCCGTATTTATCTTTAAAACGTTCTGCTCTGCTCCCTTACAAAACTTTCAAATCATACTACTCACGAATCTGTATACGTTCTCGTCATTGTTCTCGAACTCTGAACTCTCGCCACTTTTACCATTCGTCAACGACTGGATGTGTCCTTCTTGGAGTAGACTGTTAGCAAGGAGGGTGGCATCCTCTTTGTTGGGGACAAACGACCACGATACCAGCCATTCTGTGACGTCAGTACCTATTAGGAAGGCAAAACAAAGAAATGATTTACAATGTACTTCCCTCACGCAGGAACCGTCTTTGCTCAAAAGGGAGACTCAATTTGTGCTTAAGTTAAAAATAAATCCATTACAACATGGTTTGTTGAAATGAAGTCTGGATAAAGGTGTGATCATTTTCCTTGTAAACCAAAGTTGTCCAAAATCTCTCAAAACTTTGCCATATGCAAGCTTCTTTCAGGTCAATGAACGGACGTAATGAACGATTCCAGCGGATGTTTGAGGGTTCACCATCTCGTTTTCAAGGAATCCGACACGTATTTATTTTCGCATAGAAACCCATATGGTATTCGGCGGCCATCTCGGATACTAAAATTGCCTAATTTTAATATCATTTTGACCTCTATTAAAAAAGACGCTGTAAGCGGTGTTGTCATCATTAAGGAGGTTAGCAAAAGGGTTGTGAAAATGTTCCCATACAAATTAACAATTTACTCTATCGCGTTTATTTACAACATGTAAGTACAGGGAGATCTCACAATACGACGCGGCACCTTTCTTACCTCTAAAGCAGTTCTTGTACTCTTTACCTACAACCACGACATTTCGACGGGGTAACCCCGCACTGGCATCCTGCATAGCGCCTATCAGTTCCCTGAAAACATATAGAAGTTATAAAATAAGCACACATTATTTACTGTTACACATTTCATAAAAGAGAAGTATAAGAGTTCAACAGTTCTGCGGTCCTCACTAGATGTATTACCATGACACAATTTCTTTGAAATGTACACACTTGTATTCTTTTGTATCTGGCGAATAAAATCTCAATACAATTCATTCTAATACGGAAAGGTGGATATGATCCATGCACAGATTAGTATACTAGTACGTACGTAGTAATGACCAGTGACAGAATACTTCACAAAACCCATCGTATAGTTATAGTACTTCGTCACAAACCACGGCCTGTTTTACGGCACCGTTCTTAACGAGCCGTCCCACTGGAAGTATACCGGAAGAAATAACAGCTGTGGTTTGCGAGAATGAGTGATCACATTGACCACCAATGAAAATTCAATATATAGTTATTAAAAATGGCAAGTTGACTGAGATAGAGGCGGTTTGTTATAACGTGTTACTTCTTGTTTGTTTTGTGTCTCTATGGTGTTGTGGAATTATTAACGTCAAGAGTGGAGCTAATTCATTCCAAGTAAATCCACCATGTTCTTGTGAAATGTCTCCAGATATACATATTGATATAGGTATCGTGGGTCGTTTTATATTACAAAATAAAGAGTCAGCGACCTCATCATCAATACATCATTTGCTTGCCATTTGGCAGTCAGTCTCAGAAAGTCAGTTGGCGCAAAGCTCGAACTTAGTTACAAAGCCTTTTACGATACACTTTGGCCTTATTTATGTGGGAAAAGTGACAAGTTGCGATAATTCAATTTTATAATCATTTTACAGTCACAATTATTATGTTTGTAAAAGGTCAGGGGTTGACGAAATCATGAAGTAACGTATAAATTATGCAATCAATCACATGCCATTTCTTTGTCATGGGGTTATGTTATGGTGATGTCTGTCTGTCTGTCTGGCTTGCTTGAGTGTCTGTCTTTCTATGATATCATCAGTTGCCCTAAAACGGTTGTTCTAAACCAAGAATATACATGTATAAGGATTTGGTAAATATCCTATGAATACTGATGAGTTGCTTGCTTTAATTAATGATTTTGGGTTTCAACCCCGGGCCATGGCATTAGTTTTATCTAATCAGGAGAGCAATAAGGATTACATAAGATCACCACATTGTTCAGGACTAGCTTTTTCTATAGCTCTGCCAGACAACTGTTTTTAACACCTTACATTTCAAAATCATAACCTGAAGTGGGCCTCCACGAAAGCAGGCTTCAAATTCCATTTTATTGTTCTTTGAATTAGGATGAGAAAGGTCACGTCTCCTATAAAACTTATTGATGTAACAAAATTGACTAATTTACATAATTAATTATTGTCAGTAATTAGGCAATATCTTAGGAATACAGTACAAACCTGTCTAATTCTGTTGGCGTGTACATTTCACATCAGTGATACCGAATTCTCAGGTTGAGACTACACAATATTGTATTATCATGCTACATTTACATGTTGGAATGATTTTTTGAAGTCATACTGAAACACAACACAGCGAAAAAATTATGACCGAGTTCGCGCATGTATATGAACGCATGCGCAAACTTAACTCGAATATAAATATTTGGGCGACCGAGAGTATATACCGTGATATCTCGATTGAAATTGAAATACTAACCCATGGCTGATATTTGGTAGTGTGTCTTTCGATGCACCGTTACCTCCCTGAGACTTGCTTGATTCTGCTCTCCTAATAGCCTCACCTATTAGCTGTACCCAGTCATCTCTTTCTTCTACGGACGCTGCTTGGATAAGAAATTCCTTTTTACCTCTTGTAAGAATCCTGAAAACGCCCTGTCGATAAACGCCATGGTTTGCGAGGATCAATATCAACGACGAACAAATATCATGAGTACAGTTGGTAAGCTAACACCAGTGTCTATACGAGCAGACTATCACTTTTGAAATACTATATACTAGTAGTGTACAGCCTCTTTTTCTTAAAGGTGATTCAAAATGCTCACATGCACTATCGCTAATTTGCTAGACGACATGTTTGTGAAATGCATTCTGGTTTTAAAACTTTTCAAAAGCGTCTGCAAATACCTTAAAATGACCCTTTTTCAGTCACTTCATTAAATTTCCGGCTCAAAACTACTTCTCTGTTTTGCGTAGATTAGAGACGGGGACTAAATGTGGGCCAACTATTTAGCATTACCAGGAAATAACAAGTCCTTCGAAAGTAAGTTCTAAAAGAAAACATCATATTTTTGTTTGCAGACGGACGTACTACAAGGTACGGCGTATTGTTCATTGATTTTCATTCAAGGTATACGGGTCTGTTGGCTCTCCGAGGTCATAGTGCAAATATTCCGAGGTCATATGCAAATGTTCTGAGGTCATAATGCAAATGTATGGATGTCACGACAACTGCAACTGCACTGTCGAAAGGGAGAGGGAATGTATCTATCTTTAAAGGGCAACTCCGCTCCAGGAAATTGAGACATTTTCATGAACTATGGATTCTGTGGAGTCATTTCATGATTTTACATTACCTACAATTACTTGCATCGCCTATAATTACTAATTACTAATATTGTGTCCAGTACCATTTTACATGATACAACTTGTATCAAACTTGAATTTCTGTTTGAGAAACCGGAATCCGTATTTAACCAATTGTCTGTACGTGACATCAATTACTTGCGATTTCAGAGAAGCATCGAGTAAATGCTGATCCCAGTCTAAAACGGTTATTTTTGAATTGCGTGTTTACCTTATAGTTCAAACCACTTTGCGTGATCGGTTGTGAGCAAGTACTTGCATTACATGGCCGCCACGTGTCACTTCAGTCACTATTCTATTAATAGAGTGAACAGTTCTCACAACAGTCCTGACGAAGTGATCACGTGAAGCTGATCATGAAACAGGTGTTATTTGGAGTATTACATGTACTTGAACTTACAGGTTTTTTGTTGTACTCTGGACACGGGGATATAACTGAACAACCCTGCAATGCGATGACCCCCACAGCTAGACTATCGTCTCTCTTCTTGTAGTACGACAAAGACTCCTGGGCCAAAACAAACCAACGCGTTCTCCAGTTTGTTCTACGATGACCCTATGTGAGTGAAGAAAACATGGGGTTACTATCCATAGTACTATAGTAGTCACATCCTCGAGTCTCGCGTTCTCCCTTCCACAATGAAGCAACATTCGTATTTGGAATCATGGAGGTAGAATCGTATGGGGGAGGGGGGGGGGGGTAAGATTCCGTCCTACCTCCATTTTTGGAATACATTCACCTTATCTTTATGATGCACCAAAGGGATTGACGTGAATAATAACCACACCGTTAAGAAGTTCATGCAAGCAACCATTAACATCACTCGTCAAAAATATATTAAAAACTAATATTTTGTTCTATCAAACATCAAGTTGGTTGAAATCGCAACTGCGCATGATTGTCTTAAGGGTAAACGCCTGCATATTAAGTTAATGGTCTCTTTATTTCGTAGTTCAAGGCCATCGGCCCAAATAACGAATCATTCAATATATACGTAACAAAAACAGGAAAACATACATGCAGTCATAAGGACAATAATTACAGGATTATTCACTCTCATAAACTTCTTTGTGCAATGTCATAGCATTGAAAACATAAGCTGCTAACCTTTGAATGGTATCAGTGTTATCGGATAAAAGTAAATTAAGAAAGTTTGCCTCACTTGGAAACTCAAAATATCTTCTCGGAATATATTTTGTTCTGTAATGGTCATAAAATGGACAAATTAGGAGAAAGTGGTATTCGTTTTCGACCTCTTTAGATTGACATAACTGACAAAGGCGTTGCCATCTTTCAATATTGTGTTTTCTGTCAGTCTCTATTCTGAGATAGTGTGTAGAACAACGAAAGCGGGCTAACATCTTGAGGTGTATAGGTACTTTAACAATGAACAAATATTTCTCTGGCTCTAGTGAGGTCTTAAACTCTCTATATGTCACTAACTTATCCATTAAACAAACTTCACTTTGCCATTTTGTGAACAAATACCTTTTAAAATTTTCAACAAATAACCCCACAAAACTATCAATACAGCCAACTTCTTGTCTTTCCCAAACGTCACGTAAGTTGCCGGGCGAGATACAGCAAATTTTTGACCTTATTAACCCAAGTTGGTCTTGTTCTTACACCAGAACATTCGATAGAATAAAGCATATCATAACATTTACGGGGATACCTTTTCTTTGACAAATTTAGTAATTTTGCCCAGTATTTTACACAACGCTTAGCAGTAATCAGTATGCAAATATATAGGGTATCTACCACACTCACCTAACACTGTAACGTTTGGAGCATTACTAGATACTCTGAGAAAAGAACGGCAAGCAAGATAGTGTATTCTTTCTAAAGATTCATAATAATCATAACCCCAAATTTCTGAACCATAAGTCAAATTGGCAAGATAACAGTATCAAATAATTTAAAGTGAACGTGAAATGATAACATCCCTGTCTTTTTAATTACTCTTTGAATATTAAAGAAAACTTTTCTAGCTTGTTGCGCCAGAGTTGTGGTAGCCATAGACCACTGGAGACGGCAAGAAAGTAAGACACCTAAATATTTGTAGTATGAAACTACTTCAATTGGTTCACCTCTGTACGTCCATTTTTCTTTTTTCGACAAACGCCCACCTGCTTTAAAAGTTACCACCTTTGTCTTGGAAAGATTAACACATAACTTCCACATATCACAATAGTCACTAAGAGTATTAAGTTGGCGCTGTAACCCTATTATCGTATCTGACATTAGTGTTACATCGTCTGCATACAGAAGACAAAACAATTCAGTCAGATCAGCACAAAGTTGAATACCACGCTTACAGTTTCTTTGTAATTCCCTTGGTAGTTCGTTTATAAAAAATGAAAATAAAAAAGGACTGAGCATGCATCCTTGACGAACCCCTAATGGGCATTCAAAATAATCTGTCAGACCTTCACTACCCCTTACACAAGATTTAACGTCCTGATACATAGCAAATAACATTTTAAACATTTTCCCCCTGATACCGCCTGCATATTAACAACAACATAAGGGATTGTAACTACAGTACTTTTTAAAAATAAATTGCTACCTGACCGGAATCAATAAGTCCTATGACATGAAATTGTACGTTTTATCACCATCAAGCGCAACTGTTACTTCAGTCATGTAGAGTACACGTGTACTGCCGTAACCATACACAACCACACGTTGTCTCAGATTTTCGACAACTCTGTTTCAACAAAGTATGGGCTTATACCATGTTATAGAGCGATGGTATGTATGATTTGGCCTTGGCTCTGTCGCCCACTACAGTGGCAACGAATCGTCGATATACGTTTTTTACTAATCAAAGTCCTCGTCAAACTGTTATTGTGATTTACGGTACAACAATCAGCATAACAATAGTCTAAGACTACACCTACATAACAGCTTAGTAAAACTACTATTCACGCCCATAAGCATTAGTGTTTTCGTAAGAGTTAAACCATAGTATGTTATCGACAATGATAGTTTGAAAGGTTATCTCCAAAACATTGAGAGGGTCACAAATTAAACCCTAGTTAATCACCATACACCGGCTATTATTATATGTAATGTCAACTACTAAGTGATTAAAATGAATCACAACAGTTCACAAATACCTTTTTAACTAGGAAGCCTTCTTTAAAGTTTACTATAGAAGCTTGTCCGTCATCCATATTTGTCCCACCGACAGCTTGTCCGGCAACCCGTGTGTGCTGTGTACCTGGACTCTTGGAGTTTGCGAGGTCAGTTCTGTAGGTCGAATTGAAACGGGCGGCTGTAGGTGAACAACAGTTAATTGTGATCGTTCACTACCGGGAAATAGTGAATATACTTCCTTCTCAAAGGGCGATGTACAGTACGGATAGTGAAAGCTGGTCGTCGTTCAGCCAGTACTGCCTTTACTTCCGCGTCACTTGCCGTTCAAAACAACACACAGAGGACGATGACCATAAAAGACCACCTAGGCGAGTGGTCATTTGTTGACACCTGTTGAGCTGAGTCTCATAATGACGCTCTCTGGACCACGTTGACACCGTGTATTTATCAGAAACTTGGACGAAATGTACTTGGTTAGAAGGCGGTACAGAGGGACGCACACTTCATTTTTTTTAAATTCAAATTTGTTATCTTTAATCAGAGACTTAAAAGATAAATTAATTGAGATGAGAAAAAAAGGAAATGTTTCAATTTGATGTTTCAATTTATTACTAGTTTGAAGGGAAATGTACATACGACACATTGTTGTTATTCTATGATAAAAAATTTGAGAAGTATATGCATAACGTTGAAACCAGGATATAAACACTGGAACACTTCTCTGTTTTTTGGTAAAATAATGTATGCAGATTAAATAATCGCATTGTTTTACAAATGTATCTGCACGTTAATGGCCTTGAGAGCACAGATAACCGTTTTTCTTGTCTGTGAAATGATTTTATAATCTCTTTAGTCCACGTAGTATTCGAGACTGCAAAATCATTTTTGATTCGATGCAAGGGTGTTATGTGTTTACGAATACAAAAGTAGACAGCCCATATAAACTTAAGCGCTCTATTAATTGATTAAAGAAAGAAAGACTGACAGACAGATAGAGACACAGAGACAGACAGACAGACAGACACCTCCATAACATAACCCCATGACAAAGGAATGGTATAATGTATACATTTACTTCATGATTTAGTTAACCTTTGACCTTTTACAAACACCATTGTGATTGTAAAAATTATTATAAAAAAGAGAATTATCGCAACTTGCAACTTTTCTCATAAATAAGGCCAAAGTGTGTCGTAAAAGGCTTTGTAACCAAGTTCGAGCTTCACGCCAACTGACTTTAATACGGGGAATATAACATTTCTGCGACTTACTGCCGAATGGCAAAACAATATGTATAGAGAAACAGAGAGACAACGAGAATAGAGAGACAGACAGACAGACAGACAGACAGACAGACAGACAGACAGACAGACAGACAGAGACAGATAGATAAATAGAAAGAGGTAGGTACGTGACGTGAAGTTAGTCAACATGCATAAATATTAATCCACGTATTGTATACAAACTGTACGTTTGCAAGTCAAATCATCAGAGCCACAACCATTGCTTGTTGAACAAAGATAACACAAAAACGTGTGTACATTTTATTACATTCAATGACAATGTTTACGTTTAAATTTACAATTCTTATTATCTAAATATCAAAACTAGACACGAAAGGGAGAAGTATCTTATCAAAATGCAACATATGACTAAAACACTGTAAACTGTCGTTGTAAAAGAACCCTCTTTGTGGCCCACAGTAGAAAGTTTCCCACTTCGATCAGTGAAAGTGGACAATTGACTTGTGGGTAAAGGTAGTCTCAAACGTCATTCTGTATTGAGAGCACCAAGCTATATAATTTCAGTTTTCCCCACAAGGTTTTGTAACTTCCTGTATAAATAGTAAGATATAATAGTAATATTCATTCAGTAAACTTTAACAGAGTTACAAATGTACGTCAAAGCGATATACATATGACTGGTAAATCAATATCGAAAAGTTATACATGTAGTACATGTTTTCCTATGAATTCTGAGACTAACAATTTACGTGTAATATATGAAGTATCCATTTGGCAGTGAAAGATAAATGCTCGCAAATTCCTGGAATATTTGTTTGGTTGTCACCGTCATTTCCTTTCAACGAGACGTGACCGAAATTCTTCCGATTGTTTGTACATATGTTAATTGTTAGCGAATTAAGTATTGACTACACAAGCCTAAAACTGGGTGTGGAGAGACGTATTTTCAAATCTTGTGTGCGTTCTCAGACCACTAAAAATTCGTTAGTACTTACTTCCTTTCTGTTTTCCATAATGGTCTGGAATGTTGTCAATGGAATTCTTAATATGATTACAGTGTCAACGTATTAAGGTGACGTCGCAATGACAATGTGTCAGATAATGAGAATTATATCACAAATACGTGTAATATGTACTACCTCTTTAGTCCTCGTTCGAGGCTTTCATAAAGTTTGATTTCGTCGCACTCGCATTTGTTCCAGTGCTAATCTAAACTTCCTTTCTGTTTTCCATAATGGTCTGGAATGTTGTCAATAGAATTCTTATAGCCGCAGGTCTTGTTTGGTTTACACACTGAGAACTTTAAAATCACTGTTCATCACTGTCTCACAACATCAGATGCAAAACTTTAATATGATTACAGTGTCAACGTATTAAGGTGACGTCGCAATGGCAATGTGTCAGATCATGTGCGTTGTACTTCTATGATTAGAAGGACGTTTTCACAGTAATGAACCCTACACGACATTCTCATGTAGGTCAATGATTCAACTCACAATAAGGACTGCTCATTACGACGACGACGACGACGACGACGACGACGACAACAACAACAACAACAATTCAAATCTTATTGAGAATTATATCACAAAAGTATCAACGATTCGAAAAAAAAAACCTTACAGGCTTTACAGACAATCTTACGAAGTAAAATCCATTGAATATGTGACTAGTTAGCCAAATAACTCTCATTGTACACTATGCACGAATATGGAATGTATACTCTGGTCGTTGAACGTCACTACAACGCGCGTCTATGTCACGACAACGCGTGTAGACCTACGTCACTTGTTCTGCTGTGTTCGAAATATGAGTCAAAACTGTCAAAATTGCCATTACTTTCCCTGATTTTTCTTTGATATTACTGGCGCTGGTATAATTATGTTATTCTCCAATATTTTTCTTCATTCAGCAGGAAAATACTCGTGACCTAAGGGATGTCGCTACTTGTCTATCGACTCGTAGTGACAAAGGCCCCTTAGGTCACTCGTATTTTCCTTGGCTGTACGAAGAAAATCATTGGGAATAACGTCTAAATGGTACCATTGAAATGACAGAATTAGTCGGATGACAACATCATATCTTGAATCTTTTGAAAGAATTCATATTTCAATACTACAATTCATGCTGCCACCTTAAAAGCTGCACGATTTGCAACTGGAACTATTTTTGGAACTATTTTGTTTGATATAATAACTTCCTTACAATATCGTATACCCTGAACAGTATTACATCATCAGTTGGTAAGTGTATGTACGAAGATGTACAAATGGTATCATGGTACAACAAATCACATCAAATTGATTTGGAGTTTGGAACCAAACTTTAAATCAGCTTCACCAAAGCGACCACGTTTTTAATCTGTTACCGCACTTATGGATAAAAATCGACCCGTAATTAACATCTACAATTATGTATGATTATTAGGGTTTTTTAAATAACTATTTGCAGTTAAAATATTGTTGGTTGTCTAATCGAAAAATAATACCCCAGTTACAGCCAGTGCAGCTTTATTATCAATGACATTTAGCCTTGGATAAAAGTTCAGTCTAATGCATATGTTATGCTTTGTACACCAAAACCAAGACATAGTTGTGTTCTGAGTTGTGTCACATGTGAAGTCGTGTATGAAAAATTGCTGGATTTTATGTTTAAGTTTAGCCTATAATTACTAGTGCTGTTTTGGTTGTTATACACCAGTAGTGTACAAGTGTGAAAAACACAAACCACGCACATTAAATGTGCATGGTTTTAATTGAAACAAATTAAGACAGACCTAAGATAGCACTTTGAAGTGATCAAATATTAATTGAATGAAAGTGTTCTGGTAAAAAGTGAAACGCGTTGAAGTTTACAAACAAACTCAAACTTGAATTTGAACAACAATATCGAGAATTTCAAACTGGATTCCCCAAACTTCAAAACCAGTCATACTGCTATAATATTCAGCGAGTTGCGGATCCTATTTGAAAGGGGATAATTAAGTACGACTACCTGTGTTCAAAATATCTAGTTTAAAGTTACGAGTAAAAACAAACTTACGCTAATTACATGTAACATATGTTGACTATATAGATAGTAGGCACAGAATGATAAGGATTCATTGTCTGTACATGTACAGGCGAAAACTTACTCTCTGAATCCATTTTAAAGAAATTATCCAGGCAGGACTTTTATACGTTGACAGTAACATTAATGCGGTTAATAATATTTCCATGTTTTAGAATAACCATTCCTGATTATAGCTTGAAGTGTGACCGTTTCAGTTTAGGCCTATGATGTCAAACTACATGGCAACGAATAGACAGTCCACACAGTCATGTGTTCAGCACGTGATTATACGACAGCTTCTTCAATGGTTGCCTGCGGCGCTGTCTCGTCACAATTCTGTATTTCACCGACCGAATGATTACTTGAATGGCCTGTTGCATTCTTATCGGTTGAGGTTACTGGAACGGCTGTGTATATCACTGTTTGAGAGGTTTTAGAGGGTTCATTTTGTTGGCGGTGGCGTCGGCGGCGCCTCGTCCGTCTTCGTGCCAGTAGAACTAGAAGGATGCATAGGATGAGAATTCCGACGACAATTGGCAGAATAATGTACAGCAGACGACCAGATCCCATTGATTCGTCGACTTCAGTTTCAGCTGAAACAAGAATAAAAAGAAAGAAAGTGATATCTTTTTGAGGTGGTTTACGAAAGTAAAAACAATGTTTATGATTTGATATAACGTTAATGCATATCCATGATATTGATGACGCCGGTCATAAATCGCCTTCTGGCATTGTTAGCACATTTGGTGGCATAGTAGGGTTTAGTCTACATTTTTGTACACATATGATAAACCGCCATTCAATCGTTAATGTATTATCATAATGCCTAAATGCCATTCTTGAGATCAAGAGACGGTTAAGTAAGTTTCATTTTTCTGAGAATTCTAAAAACTACATTTTAATATGCAAACATTGCCACCCAAAACATGTAAACTAAGCTTACGTCCCATTACATAAGAACGCTTAGGTGCAACCAACGGACCAACCAATACAGCAGCAGGAGCAGCAGCAGGAACAGTAGTAGCAGCAGCAGCAACAACAACAACAACAACAACAACAACAACAACAACAACAACAACAACAACAACAACAACAACAACAAGTACTACTGTAATATATAGTTTTATGAGAATGTGGTATGCTTTGATTACTTGTACCTACTGGTAGGTATGCTTAGATCGAGTTTTCATTCAACATATATTTTAAACAACCAAATATGAAACTTACCGATGGACTGTTTACCACAGTCACAAGTGTCACTGGCGCAGTCATCAGCACAGATACACTGTAGCTGTGAGGTGCACGTCCCACCGTTCTGACAAGGCGGGTCACATTCTGTTATTGGGACATGACATTATAATTAATAGATGTGTTCAGTGGATTTTGTGAAGTGGTAGAATAGGAAAGGTCTGAAGATATCATTTTCAATCACAAAACACATTACACGAAAGTATACGCCAAGCCTCAGAATATGTTAGTGACTAAGTGACTACTATACCAGTGTTCGTAATGATGTAATGCTCGCTTCATGATTTCTACGAAAAACTACATTAGTAGCATGACCAATATCGTTCCTCAATATTGAACTTTATCATGGTAAACAACAACAACAACAACAACAACAACAACAACAACAACAACAACAACGACAACGACGACGACGACGACAACAACAACAACAACAACAACAACAACAACTTACAATAGTTTTGGAGTCAACACCGTCATTTGCAAATGAACTCATGTAGTTTCTTTGGAGATAAAATGAGCATAGAAATTGGCACATGGCCCCGCATTTCAAACCTAGAAGCTATCTAGTACATGTCTTGGAAAGATGTCTTGGACAAGATTACATAACAGTCTTCTCTACTTTAATTTACCTGCACATTGATATTGCAAAAGACTTGAATTGTCTGTCTTTATAATTCGAATGACTAATTGCTGTGAATAATTGCTTCACTGTTTGTTACAACTAACGGATTGACATGACTGCATAACACAACCTTAGACTACAACACCACACGTAGAGTAGTTAGATATATACCAGTATGTCTGAGAAAATTGTAAGATACGTCACGTCGTTCCGCCAGCAGCATAGGCCTTCTCTTTGAAAGGTAGAATGCCGATGAGGGCGTCCCAACGCGACGTTTCTTACAGCCCATAGCATAGTTAAGTTTGGGGGTCATATATAATTTGTTTATAATGGTAAAATTCAATTTCCTGGTTCAGAAACAGATGATTAATGATCATATCACACTGATTAGGAGAAAATTGAACTCGTTGAAATTAATTGTAAAATCATGTTGCTTGAAGTAAACGGTAACTCGAGTATTAATGAGAAGAAGGACAAAAGAGAAATGAAATCGCATTTGCTAACCATAGCCTTGTTGACAGCGGTCTCCATAGTAATCATCAGCACAGTTACAGACATGCGCAATGCATGTGCCGCCATTTAAACATTCCATTGAACAACCTATATAAAGTATATGGAAAATTGATTTAAATAACACAATAAAGCTAAGATATTAAGTGCTATTGGTAATGTTTTCTGGGTAGATGAACCAAAAATGGACGTGACTCGGGTTAAGCCGCTTTTATTTTCTGTAACATTTCACATACTATCAATTCCTCAATTTCATTTTGTCATCACATCATATCAATGACAACACGTTTCAAAATGGATCAGTGATAATAAGGATAGGGGAAGTCAGTCCAAGAAATAAAGGCATTTTCATGAACTCTGGTTTCAAGAGAGTCATGTGATGTCATGGTTTCTATCACCTACATTACATGCGAAGTTGTCTTCATGTAGGGAATTTATTTTGCTGTGGGCCACATTGCCTCATGGGAGCCACGGTCAATAGAAGTGTTTGTGCAATGGTAAAACAATGAATATTCATGACCTCTAAGAGCCTATCACCTTCACTCAGTGAAAACGTCATGAATATTCAATGATCTGTTACATTATCATATGCGCGCAGTCCATATTCTCGCAAGCAGGCTAGATCATATTTTTCCGCTGACGCGACGAAAGATATTGCCATTTGGTAATTGGCGGTACGTTTTTGACGGTGCAGTAAAGATGTCTGTCGTTTTTTTTACGACGTTGATATGCCGCTTATACATATAGTTATTACATTATTAGCGTAATATCTATCAGAAATGAGGAAATGTGTCGTCAGCTTTGTTTCTCGCCATTATTCTATTTACTCAGATGTTCACGTTAAAATAATTCAGTTGTTGATGATAAGAGACATCGGTCGGATACTAACCTTGTACACTATATTCACATCTTTCTCCACGGTAACCATAGCCACACATGCAAATGAGGCTGTCGTATTCAAATTTACACACACTACCATGCCGACAGGAGAATTCACCCTCACACTGATCTAAAAATAATGCAATGAAATATATCTTTACGAGTCTCAGATAAGATTAAACTTCCTCTTTTATATAAATAAATCATAGCTAACACGGTCTAATTCGACATTTTTGTTATCAGAGGTACTTTGATGTATCATCTAGGCCCAGGAAGTGGTCACCAACATTTTAGTGGTATAAACACTTTTTGTACGGACGGTCTATAACTTTTTCGCTATCTAGGTTCATCGATATGTAATGCATAGCTTTATTTTGACATTTATTATCTAAGTGTACGACATGAATCAGATATTTCCAAAGTTGCAAGCCACAAGGTGGCGTTTTTACATACATAAAACAAATGATAGATGGTAAATTTGACAGGTGACTGACACTACATACCAATTACCTGTGATTGAAACTTTTGTTGAACAAAGTTGTACACCATCATTGCTATGAGGGCGCACTTTAATGAAAAATACATGGATCAGCCCTCAACTGTTATTTTGACGAAGATGATATGTTTGGAAATACATTATATTGATCGAAAACTGTTTTTAAAAACAAAACAAAACACTGCTGCTATTTAAAAGAAAAAAAACAGGCCTACCTTTTAAAGTACAGTTCAAACCAGAATGAATCTCATCTGAGTTATCACCGCAATGGTTGTAACCGTCACACACTGCTGATATCCCGATGCAACGATCGCTGCCAACACATCTGTAATACCCATCCTTACAAACGCCATCTTGAAAAAAAAAGGATGAAGACAAGTTGACTGAAAAATATAGCCCGGCTAACAGAACCCACTAAGTAATTTTGTCAGTAGTCGGATTCAACTAGTGAGTGGCGGCACAGCAAACTGACTCTCCAAGTTTATCGATAGATTACCATCAATACAACAGACTTTTAAATATTTGTATATTTACAGGAAGCAGATTTGCTTCACATTGACAAAGTCGACTGAATATAAGCAAGAGTCTGGTGTAAAATGTTAGGCGAAACGAAAAATGTAAAGCATCGAATATCTCTTACCAAATAGGACCTAACTATGTAAATGCAGACGAAGTTGATATCTTGGTTGTGAGAACAAACATTTGGTATTCATAGCAGTAAGTTTAACGACACTCTCATTTAAAACGATTTGTGGATGGAAAATGAACTCAACAAACAAATAAACAACAGAAAGATACAAGCATACCGTCTGAGGGCGTCGAGAATGAAACGAATGCTCCAGGAAGGAAAACAGATGCAGTGAATAGATCTCGAGCGCTAAATCTTATATACAATGCGTTGGATTTAGAGTAGATATTCTTTAACTGCACAACGTCTGTCCACATAGCCAACAGCGGGGATGCAGAAGTCTTCCCATCACGTATTTCGATCTTAAAAGTATCAATGTCTACGAAGAGAACGGAGGTTTAGGATACAAGAAGAACTTTTAAGTAAACATTTGTTAAATTCAGTCCATTTTTAAAAGACAGAGCAGATACATCCGTTATCATATGATTACAGATTAATCACTGATCTACTAAAATTGATGACATAGACAACGCTATTACATTCTACGATGTAAACAGAGTGTCTTCAATGAGGACAAACGCAAACTTTTTGATGATTAGTTTCTACACACACATTAATTATCAAAATGCGAAATTCTGAGCTACTCTAAGTGGCATATCCCAATTGCTAAATTTCATTGATAATGCAAATGACTAATTAAAATAAAAAACTACACAAACAAACTTTTAAAGCACACATGTTCTTTGTCATCAAAGAGCTTTCAAGTTGTAGGATCTTTGAACTTTGCTATCATTAACGTGGGCTCCAATTTTTAATACAATAAAATGTCGCTTACTTAAGATATCAACTAATTACCGAAAGTCATTAATTATGAAAATTAATAAAAGCGACATCTTAAGATATTGTCTAATTATTGAAAATCGTTATGTAAATTCCGTATTCATGTTCATGGGATGTTTATCAAAATCCCATCAATTTTAATCATTAAATACTCAATGTGATTTTAAATGAGACAGGCGTTTTTGAGAAACGATGACATAGCCATAGACTCGAACAGACAGACGGACAGACAGACAGACAGACAGACAGACAGACAGACAGACAGACAGACAGACAGACAGACATACACACACAAACAGACACACAGACACACAGACACACACACACACACACAGATAGACATCCCCATAATATAACCTTACGGAAGGTAAAAATGACCCTTCTTTTGAGAAAGCATCATCACACTTGAGAGTGATGTGTGTGATTCGGGCGAATGCATGTGAAAGCCCGAAAAGACTGAACGTGAAGTCAACTCGTTTATAGCATCGGAGAGTTATCAAATGATACGTGATTACTGACTATGACGCTTACCATCGGGGAAGTTGTCAAACGAGTACGCAATGCGGTGTTTCTCCACTCCTTCGACGACTCTTGTTAAAGTATAGGTGAAACCGGGGTAGTTATAGTAGTACGTAAAGTCTTCAGAATAATACGGCATGATATATCGTGACAGAGAGCCTGTAATAACCATGACGTCAGCAAGATTAACAACGTGATGCTATAAATTATGCACTTAATGTCAACCGGTGTAGTGTACTTGCACTGGAAATCACACTTTCTACCTACGCATGTATACGTGTTTGAGAAAGCCTTCGTCATTACTAAGTCTTGGCTTTCATAACCATACATAATACCAGCTTATTTCAAAATTGGAACCGTTCATCCATGCATGATTTTGCGAGAACACAATTCAAAGCGATCAAAATTACATAACAAGGTCATTTATATTGACATTAATCCACATTGGAAATAAGTGTTTTTTTTCTAAACAAAAATACTTTATTTGTAATCCTCGGTGATTGTAATATGTACTTGTATAAATGTTTACCTTATAAATTCAAATTCAAATTCAAATGAAATATTGGTAGTTCATATAATTATAGTTTTCTTGTGATGATCACAAGTGATAACTTGTCTTCACTCAGTTTGTTTATAAGTTACTTCCTGTATCTTCATTAACAAAGTTACTTTACATGGACGTTGTATGTATGTATGTATGTATGTATGTATGTATGTATGTATGTATGTATGTATGCAGGGGGGGGACGATGCCAGTCACGTGACACGCTATCGCGTCAGCGCAATGAAGCTCATTCAGTATTGATACACTGTCGAGTGCACTTCCTGCCTACCCCTAGCACTGTGTACTGCTGGATACAAATTCGCTGTTGACAACAGATTGACAAGGTACGTACATTTTCACGTTTCATACGTTTTAAATTCGTCTTTCCTTTATTTTTGCCATCGTAATTTATTATGTGTACTGGTACCAAATCAGATCGAAAAGTATTCAGCGACGTGACCGTGTATACCGTACCGTACGTGTACATGCCGGCCTGCAGTTCATTGTATTTGTAGGTCGGTACGGTAGGTCGCGGTCGCGTTTTTACCAAAATGAAAAAAGCACATCATGGATATTCCATTTTCTAGAATCAACTTCAAGGCAGCATTTGTTGGATACCTACATGTCCATTGATAATTAATGACTGTGATAGTTGTGACATTCAACGTCCAGCAAGCGACGTCTACGTCTGGTACGCTAGTGTGCAAGCTCGAGGTCAGATGATCAGTGCACTACGCCTGGCATAACGTACCGCACCCGGTCTAACGCCCATAAGTTTACGTTCTTTCTGCGTTCTCTGTCTTGCCATACTTACTGAAAAATGAAGTTTCACTCGTGTCGACAAGTAAACTATGTAGTTGTTTAACATTTTACATGTGTATTGTTTCAGATACGTGCTGTTCCCAGTGAAATGAAACTGGTTGTGCCTTCGACGCATTTCTTGCAGAGAGTGTGAGGAGTACTCCCGTAAGAAATTTTATATGTGATCGCTGCATAATGTATCCAGGGTGGCCCTAGTTATACGACAATGACACGAAAAAATGAATTATATAAAATAAAATAAAAATGTGAGATTTACGGTGGTTTTTTTTTGTATTTATAACAGCATTTCTGGCAAAGTGGTTTGTTCGAAAGTGTATGGTACTATTACAAGTACAACGTTACATTAGGGGTAGACCATTCGATATCCTGGGGGGGGGCTTGGAAGATTGGTGGAGAGTCATTATTTTTTTCCCACCTGCTTGCCTGAGAATTATTTTTTTTCTCCTTCGCCTATGCTGGCAACTTTTTTTTTCTTTGCTTCTTTGAGATATCCGGATTTTTTTTACGTCAACGTTGAACGCCTACATTTGTTGCCACAATTTTCTGTTTGGTTTTCACACAGGGTAATACAGAGAGTAAAAAGATGCTGTTCTATCACACACAGATTTTATTTAGAAAACTACATATTTCATACATATTTGATTTTCAATTAAATAAACATCATTGACAGTTTTTATGCCATGGTATGATGACACACTGAAAATACAAATCGGAAACTTGATTGGTGAGCTCAGACATTTAGATAGACCGGTGAGTTTCTC